>NC_140994.1:189629030-190149030 GCF_052327205.1 Somniosus microcephalus | reverse complement strand
TTTCTCTGTTTAAAAGCCGGCTCACCGGCTGCGCGGGACCTGCAGAGCCCTGAGCGGCCACGCAGCTTAAAAGGAACATTGGTCACCACTGACCAGGAACTTAACTGGACCAGCCACATAAATACTGTGGCTGCAAGAGCAGGTCAGGCTGGGTATTCTGCGGCAAGTGGCTCACCCCGATTCCCCAAAGCCTTTCCACCATCTACAAGGCACAAGTCAGAGTGTGATGGAATACTCTCCACTTGCTGGGATGAGTGCAACTCCAACAGCACTCGAGCTCGACACCATCCAGGACAAAACAGCCTGCTTGATTGGCACAACGTCCACCACCTTAAACATTCATTCCCTCCATCACCAGCACACTGTGGCTGCAGTGTGTACCATCTACAAGATGCACTACAGCAACTCGCCAAGGCTTCTTCTGCAGCACCTCCCAAACCTGCGACTTCTGCCACCTCGAAGGACAAGGGCAGCAGGCACATGGGAACACCACTACCTCCAAGTCACACACCATTCTGACTTGGAAATATATCGCCGTTCCTTCATAGTTGCTAGGTCAAAATCCTGGAACTCCCTCCCTAACAGCACTGTGGGAGTACCTTCACCACATGGACTGCAACGGTTCAAGGCAGTGGCTCACCACCACCTCCTCGAGGGCAATTAGGGATGGGCAATAAATGCTGGTCTTGCCAGCGATGCCCGCACCGCATGAACGAATAAAAAAAAATAATAACTGGCAGTGACTAGGGAACACTCTTCACAGGATCCCTGAACAGCGGAAAGCTGGAGTCAGATCTGTGCCATCTGCTGCAAGGACACTGGTGCTAACAGGCACCATAGGGTTGTCACAGCTATTGACAGTACTGGTCAACTGTGGCCTCAAGTCCCAACTTCACCTCCTTCCAGGCATGCTGCAATGTGGACTTAAGGGGATGATGCAGTGGAGACTCTCTTCACAGCCACCTCTTGCAGCATCACCTCAATTTCAGAAGCCATTAAACTGGATTAGGTGATAGCAAAATACTGCAGATGTTGGAAATCTAGTTCCTTTTCTCTCCAGTTTTGAAGAAGGGTCAAACCCGAAACGTCAACTCAAATTTCTCTCCACGGATGTTGCCTGACCTGCTGAGTTTTTCCAGCATTTTCTGTTGTTAAACTGGATTAGGTGTTGTGCTGCTCTATAACATGCATGTAGACTGATTCCAGATCATTGGGTTTCTTTTGCCATTGTTTTTGTCTGTCACTTCGTAACCTCCTGTGCCTTCAGACTTGGCAAAGCATAAAAATGGATTGAGATACCTTTTGAGGTTCTCCAAAGGCTTTCTGAATTTTTGTCCCCCTATTGTGACACTCTCCTTTAATTGTCCCTAACCCTGTAAATGTCACACCCAATTTTTTGTACTCCCTGGACTCATCTGTGTCTGTCTCTAGTGCTGTGAATAATTATACTGATTAACTTACTCCAGAGTATTGAGTGCTATTAGATGTTGCTCTATATATTACATGTTGCTGTATTTTCCAGGATAGGCTGTTGCCTTCCCTCGGATAGTCAGTTACCTCTTTCTCTTTGGGCCAACCTGTTTCTCTTTTCCATGTACTTTTTCCAACTCATACCTTCTGTCCTTGTTGTCTTCTTCATCTCTTTGGATTTTCCTTATTCTTTTATGTTGCTGTGTAATCTGAACCAGTGCCTTGCTGTAGAAATACTAACCATCTCATTCTCACACTTCTCTCTCTGCTGGCCTCACTTCTTCCTCACCATTCTCTATCTCCTTCAGTGTCATGAAATGTGAAAGTACTAAGTATCTGTCACGACATTGAACCACATCAACACAGTATTAAGCGGCTTAATCTCCGCAAACAAATGTTTTTTTTT
Source organism: Somniosus microcephalus (assembly GCF_052327205.1). NCBI lineage: Eukaryota > Metazoa > Chordata > Chondrichthyes > Squaliformes > Somniosidae > Somniosus > Somniosus microcephalus. The sequence goes on along the minus strand of NC_140994.1, from coordinate 190,147,154 downwards.
AATGCACTAAAGGGAAAGTATTAATAACTACGAAACAAATTTAGGACGGATTGTTTATGGTTAGATGATCAATTTCTTTAAACCAGATTACACAAGTGACCCTTTGTTGTTCACCCTTTAAATTCATGTGTGCTCTAACATCACTAGTCCTGTGAGCTTCCACCAAACCTACATTTCAGTTCTTTTCTGATTGACTGTTGTTTGAAAATGCTTTTGTTTTTATTATTTTGCTTGTGTTAAATTAAGAGCTCAGTTCTGTTCAAAATCATTAGCATATAGTTCAAAACAAGGCCTGATATGCAATAGAGTTGAGCAGGATCCTTGATCAAAAATCAATCTTATTAATCCAAATTTCTTAAAGGGATGATGCTCCTAAGTGTTTCTATTTAACTCGCATGGGATGACAACAATTCTAATTTGCTTGTAGAGGTTGATCTTCACTCAAAGAATGAACAAGGCTATACTTGTAGAGAATGATGTAATATTTCTACAGTACAGTACCACCCGAATATAGTGAAAAACATGAATCCTCTTAATTATTTCCTGTAAAATTAAGGAAAGGTGTTTAATTAAATGGATTAAGTCATTGTCTTCATGGCAAGTTTACAGTTTCCCCTTCAAGATTACTATCATTATGCCAGGAGGAGAGAAACAAAACTGTTCCCAGTGGTTTTGCATGGTATTATTGTTGGTATACATCATGTTAAGAAATGTGCCTTCCTGCAGTAGATTTCTGATCATTTTGCCTATTCTGTTTTGTCAATAGGTAAATGGGAATGTCCATGGCATCAGTGTGATGTGTGTGGAAAAGAGGCAGTCTCTTTCTGTGAGCTGTGCCCCAGTTCTTTCTGCATGGATCATAGAGATGGAGCGCTCTTCATCTCCAAACTAGATGGCCGACTTAGCTGTAATGAACATGATCCCTGTGGCCCTATTCCTTTGGAACCAGGAGAAATCAGAGAGATTATGCCACCACCCAACAAACATGTATTACAGACCTTGCAACCATCAGATTCCACACACATTCGGTGAATGGAGTGTCATTTTATGCTGGGCCACTGGCAGGAGCTTTATTAAGAAAAATGAAAAGCTGCCTTCATTTCAGTAGAAGACAGATATTCAAACTGAATGTGAGTGTGCGTGTGTGCCTGTGTATACATATGGGTGGAGTCAACTTAGTTCACAGATGTGAGGTGCATAATTCCTGGGTACCTATAGGTTACTCATACTGAGTAAAATGAACTTGGAAAGGTAGAAAATTGAACTACATGCTCATCTTCCCAATATCCTCAGCACAATTATACTTGGATTTATACCTGGGAGACACAACTGGCATGCTCGGGTCCATGCAAGAATTTCAGTTAAATCTACTGCAAGGCCAGTTATTTTATGACCTCGGCGAACCTAGTTATGTGTAGGTTTTTAATGTCATGTGATATGCTCACTTAACACAGGATCAGCAAATTCATCTAGCATGTTTCTGACATTGAATGCTCTGTCTAGTTCTACGCCTAGAAGTAGGTGATCACTGAAAGGTTGCTATGTGCTATAATGAATGCATCTTGTGGACTTATAACTAAGTTCAGTTAATTGAATAAGTCTGCGTCCTCCAAGCACTCGTTCAACGATGGCCTAATAGTAAGTCTTCATTTAAATTGATAAATGAACATCGGTATATATCTATGATTCAGTATGAATCATTGCCCGTGAAGTGGAAGGTACAATGAGCTGGGACATTGTCATTTCACCTCCAGAACGTCAGTTCAAATCCAATCCAGTTATGAGGAATGAAGGTCTCTATATCTTATATAGAGCAGGGGTTTGTAGTTTATTAGGGCATCGTCCTCTCCCCTCTAGTACCTGGTCGTGAAACTAGCTCGGACACAGGGAGCAAAGATCTATCTCTGAATCATACGAAATGAGTCTGAGCATACCAACCAAGATCCGAGTGAAATTGTCTCTGGATTCAGTACTAATTCTTGATCATAGAGCCCACTGGAATAGAGTCTGTTGCAAATGGAACTGTAATGCTGGTACACTGCTTTGTGTTTGGCCTGAGCCATGCCTAACCTAGATGTGCATGAGGCAAAACAAGAAAATGTGTTTACTGGTGCTGTCCGGTCTCATTCAGATGAGCACACATTTACAAAATAAATGTTAGATAGAGAAAATTATTTTTTTAAGTGTTGGTGGGAAGTTTAGCTGAGCTACTGCATGCTGACAAAAACCACAGCCTTGGTGATCAGACAGCATCATTTATCTGCTGAGGTGATATTTATTTCTTTGCCAGTTTCACGCTAAATGTTTGGTGTGTTTCACTGAGTTGTGCTGACTCGGCCTTCTTCAGTCAAATTAGCCAGTTGATGGTGACGGGAGGTGTCACTTAACTGGAGAATTTTGCTGTCAGCATTTTAAAGTGTTGATCTCAAAAGTCGCTATCAGTGTTTTTTTTATGTGATAACATTTAATTCCTTTGTTTTTTGTTTTATTTTCAGCTTTATTTTAAACCATTTCAACTCTGACATGTTCAAGATGGCCCAGTATTTTAAGAAGTTAAAATTTTATTGGAGTGTAGCTGCATTCTATTCACTAGCTCCACCTTCTGGAAATAGGGCAAACTAACTTTAGACTGCAGTAATTAAGTTGAGGAAAATTTTGTTTTCCAAAATCCTAAGCATTTGTCTGGGGAAAATGTCACTAGACCTTTAACAAAAGGAAGGTAATCCTCTAATTTGCTATTTAAATAATTGAGTAGTTAGTGCAACAGAGTTCTTTAGTCAAAGCCAGTCTGTTGGACTGCCTTTCTGAATGAACTTAAATGCCACTATATCTTTTGATTCATGATGAGGTTTTTCCATTTGAAACTGCAGTGCCACCATATCTTTTGATCATAAATCTCCAGCCCTTTTAAATTAATAGGTTGACTTTGACATCTTCCAACATTGTGTAAATCTTGTGATGGTGTTTATTGTGATGAGATTTCTGCCATCCCAAGGAGCGTGATTCTTAGGAGTGAGTGAATGAGTGGATGACTACTATTACATTAATCTCCCCCAACAGTTCTATTATTCCTAGGAATAACCCTATCTAGTGTAGTCTCTGGATATGACTGACACAATCCTTTTAGGATTTAGCAATTCCACCATTCGTTGTTCATGTTAACCTTGCAAATTAAAGTTAAGAATTGGAGTAGTGTAGCGGGTTAGATACCTTTGAAACCAAGGTTCAGATGTAGCCTAGAGTGATGGGGTGAAAATCTTCTGTCAGTTGATTATAAACAGCCTACATGGAATGAGTTTGGGCAGTCGCATTTCAGTTCTTGATAGGCGTGGGCTCACTACATAACATTGCCTCTAATTCAGCACTAATTGGCAGTAGTACTCAAAGGCCAAAAGATGATGTCAGATGGAAAAATGTTACACTGGTGAAGTAAGTATTCTGAGGTTGGTGCTGCAGTACGTTGTTGGACAAAGCAACGGTAACTTTATTCTGCAACTAATTGTCCAATACCAGACCTTGGACTTCTAAATGCTGGGTCCCCAAAATGGAACGTGTTCCATTCCTCAGCACTAACTTCCCACTTACTGACAAGTGCAACAATAAATAATGGTAGCCATTGTATTTACAGTTAGTCCAAGCACAGAATGGCTCATTTAGGCATGAATATGTGTTCAGCTTTTCAGTAAAGCGCTAGTTTAAAAAAAATGTAGCATTCACTCAGCACAGCAGCAATTGGAATTCATATTATCCCACCTACCTACATATTCTAAGATCAGTTGGGTGTTATACTAAATGATTCCTGCTGGAAGAATGTTCACTCAACTAAAATAGGTTTAATCTATTCTACTAGTCATAGGCTTGCCTTGATGTTTGATATTGTCTAATGTGCCAGATTTGTAACTTTTCTACTATTGCATTGGATGTATTTACACTAGCATTGTGACAATAGTGGACCTATTCACAAAATAGCAGTGGTGCAAATGCACTTGCATCAAAGAAAGTCATTCGAAAATAATACATTTTAAAAAATAAATTTAAAGTGTGCTAGTTGTTGCATCCAGTTCAAGTTGGAGATGTACTTTGGTTCCAAAATTCAAGCTACTGTCCAGTTCTTAGCAGGTTTCACAAAAGTATTACTCTATATTTTCTGCTTTAGCTGCAACTTTTACTTAAATACGAATGAGCCAGCCACAAATACACCTCTCCATGATTCCACTGCCAACAGCAAGCTGCTAAACCCTTGGGAAAAACACTTTGCCCCATTATTTCCTCTGTGAGGATAGGTACTGCACTGCCATGAGCTAACCCATGCAGCAGCTAGGACAAGAATGATTATGCTAATCATGCACCTCACTTGTAAATTGACAGCATCAGGCAGCTAACCACAAATTTGTGAAGAGAGTACCTTAACCACTACTACTCCTCCTATCACAAATACTTGGCATGTATTATCAAAACAAAATTGCTGCTCTCCAGATAGTTCAGTTGGTTAGAATGGTGAGTAATTGAGCCATACAAACCAAGAAGGTCCCAGCTTCGAACTTTGGTCTGTGCTAAGTCAGCTGATCTTAGCTGGGAGAGTGGTAGTACAGGATCAGGTTCAACATTGATGCTCCTTGTGGTTGAATATCCTGCTGAGACTGACTTCAGAGTCTCTCATATCAAGTTTGGCCAATTTGGCAAGACACTGGTGGGTATCAGTGTCTATGGATGAAATAAAACTGGTATAAAAAGAGCAAGAAAAAGAAATTGCATTTTTGCATACGGTAGCTATAAGATAAGTACCTGGAGTATAGAGTACTTTCCTTGACTCTTAATACTTTCCAATCATCAACCAGGATGGGAAAGAATGTTAATCAGAATAATTATCGATTTAATGAATTTACCCTATCATCTTGAATGCGGTCGATCACTCACTCAAAAGAAGCTAGCCTTCTTAGCAGCTGTGGTCTTAGGAGGATGCTCAGCGATGAGCAGGTTTAGCTATACATATTCAAAGATAAACTAGTACTTTGACTTCACCCCAAGTTTCTTCCTGGTCTGGTGTCTTGAATTCATATGTTGTTAAGAGATTGATACCCACTGTTGTACCTGGTTCCTATACATCTCACTAAGGCTGTTTAGAAATCCAAGTAACTATCTGTGTGGTGCGTGTTGTCACTGATGATCTTATGTTGCCTTTATTTTATCCATATAAATTTGTTCTTCTAAGTAGTTAGAACAGTTCTTTATTTGAGACCTGGATGACATCAGTGATACAGAAAGCAGTATCAGCAAATACTAAACAGAGGGCACACATGAAATTCTGTGCTTATTTTTTACACTGCAATCTCATTTCATATATTGATGGAAGGATAATAAAGTGGGTCACTACCTTTTAAAATTGTTTTTTAACTGTCTTGAGTTCTGTTCTTAAACCAAGCAAATTTGGTACTGTTTATGTTGGTCATTTGAGAACGAGTTCGAAACGTTTATAAATTGGAAGTCCCGGTTTCATTTTAAAGAATTTTTGATAGCAACTTTAATGCTGATGTTGTGGGAATGCATTTGATCCTTGTTATAGTATTATTAGATGTAGAACAATCTAAGTTATGATCTCACCTACTGATTGGATCCCAAACACAGATATTGACATTTGATGTCTTGGAGTTTTCCTTGATTGTTGTCCAGAATCAGAAATTTCTCAGTTTTTATTCATGAAAGCTACTTAGACTGAGTGCTAAAACAGTCACTGCTGTGGTTACATTCCCAATACTTATATACCTTGAGCTTCCATGTTGGATTTGGATCATGAATTAACCATCTTTAGATGGACTGTGTTTTAAATTGAATTTATTTAGATAAATATTAAAAGAAAAGCAAACAGCTGCAAGGAAAGACAGGTAAGAATAATTGGAATTTGAATTAAATGTTCAACACAAGCATTCTGGATGCTTACATTAGGGGTTTTACAATGCTGTAATAACCAAATACAGCATTGCTACTCTTCATGCAGATATGATTATTCACTAGGAAATTAAATACATTTATGGATAGTCCATGTAGTGCAAACTCTACATAGACCAAGAAGGATATTTTTCTTCATTGTGGACCTAGGTTCTTAAAAGTAGAACTGATTCTCTGCAGAACACTACTGTTGGCCAAAAGTTAAAGACATTTACAATGTGAAAAAGGTATACCAAGCTATACCAATCAAATATCCCACATTTGACCCTCTGCCTACACTGGGCCAGTTGATTGCAGCCAGGACTGGAATTGGAGTGCTGCGACTAAAGTGAGTGTCCTTGAGTGTAAAGCCCTGTATGGTTAACTAGACTGCCAGTTCTAACTGTCTAGGTGCAGTGAAGAATTACATTTTGGGCAAGGTACAGGACGGCTGTCTGTGAACTGTACTTGAACAAGAGCTAGCACCTTCAGGCAAAGAAGAGAAAAAAAACAATACATAGGGTTCTGACGAAAGCTCATCAAGCTGAAATATTAACCCTACATTCCTCTCTCCACAGATGCTGCCTGACCTGTTGAGTGTTTCCAGCATTTTGTTTTAATTTCAGATTTCCAGCCTCTGTACTTTTTTGTTTTACATAGTGATTAATTTTTTGATCCAGCAATCCACCCTCTTAAGGATTTCTTCTGGGTCACAATTAAGTTTATTCCCATTCTCACCAAGGTGTGTTCCACTCACTTGCTCTCACATGTTCACTCACCCTCTGAATCTTCACATTTATCGCTCATTTTCTCTAGTTTTATCCCTTCCTTCCTGATTAGATGCTATAATAATCCTCTCCTATTAAAGGTTTCATGCACTCATTCTAAAATTCATCAGCTTGAGAATTGATGAGATCGATTTCTCAGAACATTTGCAGATAATTTTTTTTTAATTTTCATTTGAATAATAAAACAAAAGGGCATCTTTGTATTATTTCTGCCATTGTAATTCATTGCACATGTTCACAATTGGCCTTCCATCTACAGTAAACATCCTGAACACATTTGAGGCTCTTCGCTTTCATTTTGTGAAGAGCTAAGTTTCAGCAACTCACTCCTTCACCATCTCTCAATTTTTCTCTTGCCAGTTTTTTCACAATCAGCTTTCTCCTGTCCTAAGAGCCTTGACACCTTGTTAGACACAGTTCTGTGAGCAGCCTCCATTTTTTTGTCCAAGTAGCTATTATTCACTTACTAGCCTTGACATTCGAACATCAGTAGGCACAGTAATCATGGAGATATCGCCATGGAGCCTGTTCCTGTCCTTAGTGGCATTCACACACATATACTTACAGCAGGGATTGCTAGATTAGAATTAGATTATATCCCTAACTCGGGGAGAGGAAGTGCTTTGAGACATCCTGAGACTGTGATAGAATGTTGTATAAAAGCAAGTTATTTCTTTTCCTTCAGAGTGCTGAACCAATTGTACCTGAAGTTGGTGCCCGAGCCTCTGGATGAGCACTGATTAAAAATCAAATTTGGGTCCTTCCTGCTCTGTTTTTCCTTCAAACATTGAGTGAAAAATCAAATTGTTATAATCACTGCCAATTTCACTTGGAAATGCATTTTAGGGAGTGGCTACTGATGGCTCCGAACAACAGGTTCACAAATTGTAATTTTCTCCCAGTTTTGAACATAAGAGCCATTGTTTCAGTTGTATATTGAATAAGTCCAGACAGGTTTAAAACAAAGAAAACAAGAATTGTAATCGAACAGTGATTGCTACTGATGGTAGTTCTGTATCCTCAAAATACTAATGTAGGATGGTGTTGGGCCCTGTAGAGACCGTTTATAATGCTGCCATACAAAAGTGTATTTACAAAGATACTGTTTTATCGTAATTGTGCTTTATATGGCTTCCCTAATAATAAGAGAGCTATAAACAATATGTGTTATAGTGAAGACTGGTATATGAGAATATGGTTATGGAAAGGGTATTCTGTATGGTTTTGATATTCGTGAAGAAACCATTAAAAGGTTCAGTATATCAATTTATAGGGCATCAGGAGATCTAATGTACTTGTAACTGGATATTGTTTTGGTAGATTATTTAACTTGTTTATACCATAAAGGTAAAATTTAGATTAATCAGAATACAGTCTAAAATTCACAAGATAGTTTTGAACAAGGACTCTTCGGCCCATTGGAACTCATCCTTCCAGAACACCAACCCTACTGCCTTCCCATCTAGCTGTTTCTTAAATGAGACTAGTGTTCAGGCCTCAACTACACTTAGTGGTAACCTTTTCCAGATGTTCAAGTAACAGCTGATGGAATCCAAGGATATGGGGTAACAATATTCTAATTGAAACTAAGTGAAAATGGATCCCAATTTGTTCCAAATAAAATCTTATCCCTTACTCTAAGGTAAAAGCAAGCATGTTAGGCATCTTGAGATACATATATGATGTTTAAACAATTAGCATATTAGCTGATATGCTGCCTCCTGTAGACTGCCTGCAGAGGCTGCTGTCACGTGGCACAAATATGGGACGGTCACAGTCTAGTTCAAAAAGTCTTATGGTGGGCCTCTGATTTACTATCTGTAATACTTAGTTTATCAATGGTGTGTTATGTATACCTTAATTCAAAGGATGATACCTGCTAGTCTATTAAATCTAAAGATGAGTATTTACCTATATGAACCATTGTTTAGTGATTCAATATAGAAATACAGTATCAGAAATATCCACAGTAGCATGCTGTTCTACTATTGTGAAGTAGTTTAAAAGCATTACAAGTTAAACAGGAGCTTTCATTATCCACATGGATGTACGCTGCAGTGGTAATGCAAGTGCTATTTAAGAATTGTACCTGGTTTTAGAGTGGTGCAAGCCAGCAGCACTGAGTTATATTTGTTGGCTCCTAACTGCTCTGTAGACGAGGGAAAGCAGAATTTTGTGCATGTGCACTTAAACCCACGTGCAGAGCTTTGCCAACTGGTGTCCAAATGCTGATGAAAGTTTAGCGTGAAGCTGTCCTGTCAGCTCTTTACTAACATGAAACTTTTAAAAGTTTGTTTGCACTAGTTGCAATTGTACTGCGGCCTGTGTGAAGCCATAGCTGTGTGCGACCACTTCCTCAGGTGCTCAACCACCTGAAGCCAAATTTTGAATTCGCACCACTTTTGGTTGCAGTTGTACTACATATTTTGCATTGCTGAGGTGGTTTGCCAAAATGCAAAATGTGCAGTATATCTGCCTTGTAAGAGTAGATCTAGAAACAAAGCTGTGGAGGATCCATCTTCCCTGGAACAGGTTCTTGATTGAGTAGATATAAAAGTAATGATTCACATTACACTAGTTTGTATTACATATGGTGATATTGTGTATATTATTTTGGAGTATGATTGTTATCTTTATTGAAAGCGTAGATGTCTACTGATTCATAATGTGTTACTGGTTAATTCTCGGTAAATTAAAAGCAGACTATAATAACTATTTTATTTGGCTCATATAAACAATTATAGAATGTTTTGCCCAGCTGGTCAAAGAGGAACTCTGCCCGAATGATAATTGTGAATATGCTGAAAGTTCACTGCTGTTTAAAAATGAGCACAACTAGCCTTGGAAGTGGAATAGTCAGCCAAAGCTCTTGCTCCTGATCGCTTTCCAATGACTCCTGCTAAAAAGTGTGTGTGTGTGGTGTATATGTATAGTGTATTTGTGTATATATATATTATATATATATATATATATATATTTATATTTTTATATATATATTATATATATGTATAGTATGTTTGTGTGTGTGACTGAAGGCTGTGTTAAGACTTGAAGAATGACCACTTTGGCAAGGTATCAGAGGGTGGCCAGCACCCATGGTTCATACCTAAGCAAACATCAGCAGCATCAAGAAAGGAATGGAGAAAATGTGCATTTAGTTGATACCCAAAGTTGTGTGTAATTGAACAGGAGGAGGTTTGGTTGTGGGGATGTCATTGTGCTTTTACTCTGCAGAAACTGAACAAGAGTAAATTGCATCACTTCCTATGGTGGATGAGTGTTTTACTGTAATTGTTTCTTGTACACATGTTTTACATACTGATACAGATTATCTTACACAAAGTAACAAAATTCAGTGACTTGAAAAATAATTAAGAGTGTGGGAAGCTGAAACATTAAAATAAAAACAAGCATTTGGCAACTGTTCTGTCATAAACACTTCCTGTAACTGGGAGTAACTAGTCAGTATTTCTGGAACTGGTTAATGTGTGATTTTCTCCCTCTCATCTTTATGTAAAAAGTTGCTAAAGAATTTCCTGCCTTTGACTAGAAATGATGCAACACCTGCCTATGACGGCTCTGAGATGTGCCTTCTTGGTAGCTGCTGTCTGAATATCTCAAAGCAATATTTACAAATCTGTAAGCAAGGAAGCACACTTGTGGTACCCTTGACCCATTGAAGATGGATTGCATATTGCTATGGAAATAGTTAACATTAAACAATTTTACAGGGTTTTCAAATTGGTGGGTGGTAATATTGGCAGAGATTTTGTTCTTAAAGGACCACTAGATTGAACATTTTGGCCTTGATTAGGACTATTTTGGCCAGTTGAATATACTGTAATGGAAGACTAGTACAGAAAATGTACCATAAGCAAAGTTTGATCTTTATTGAGCTGCATTGTATTACAGTCGTTCACTTTCATTACACTCTTAGAATCATTAGGAACTTTGTGGGGGGGTGGGCGGGAGGAAGGGTTGAGGAAATTGGAAGAGGACATTACTTAATGAATTAAGATTTATCATAATGTATAAATCAACAGCACATGCTGTTAGGAATAGCCCCATTGATTACAAAACAAATGACACTGGACTTGAAGTGCTGAATATAGTGGACTGAAAAAGGCCAATTGACACCCCAACTACTGCCTTTCAGAATGCAGTATCCTATGAGCTGTATTGTCTGCGCAACTTGCTCAATAACTATTGTTTGGGCTGTACAATAATCAATGCTCAGTATACGTTTAATTGTTGCTTTATTGTGACTGTATGGCTTTGTAGTCAAGTTTTACAATCTGCCTTTAAGGCCTGTTTTAAAGGCCAACAGATTTCTGGTGGGCAAGGCATTATTTTTTAATAATTTGTTCTTTTAGATGTCTGCCAGAAATATATTAAACCAAATCATGTTCCATAGTGAGGGATGTGTTCAGTGGTTAAATAACTGTTCATGAGCAAGGCTGTCCTGTGAAACAAGACCAAAATAACGTAGATCTTCTGTATTTGTACATGGTGAAAATGCAGTCAGAGAATAAAGGTTACATTTACTGAAACTTCAAAGGTTTGTTGCTGTTTGCTAACTACTGTTCTGTGAGTTAACTTTTTTTACACTGTTTTCTCATTACAGCCATAAATCAAAGTATAAAATATAGTTCCTAAATGTTGGTGCTACTCCTTTTCTGAAATCATAACCACCCAAAATTATCTCTTCAAACTCTGACATGTACACTTCATAACATAGTTTTCCATCTGGGCCAGAATCAAAGAGACGAGCAAGATCATGACAATAAAAGTATATATAACACTAGATGAAATACGATACTTAACTCATATTTTATAGGGACACATTTGGAATATTGTATGCAATTTTGGGTACATAGGAACAGGAGTAGACCATTTAGCCCTTGAACCTGTTCTGCCATTCAATGAGATCATGACTGATCTGTGACCTAACTCCATATACCTGCCTTTGTCCCATATCCCTTAATACCTTTGATTAACAAAAATCTATCACTCTCAAATTTAAAATTAACAATTGATCTAGCATCAATTTCCATTTGCGGAAGAGAGTTCCAAACTTCTACCACCATTTGCGTGTTTCCTAACTTCACTCCTGAAAGGCCTGGCTCTAACTTTTAGGCTATGTCCCCGGGTCCTAGACTCCCCAACCAACGGAAATAGTTTCTCTCTACCCTATCGATTCCCCTTAATATCTTGAAAACTTCAATCAAATCACCCCTTAACCTTCTAAATTCCAGGGAATACAACCTTCGTTTGTGTAATCCCTCCCGTATCATTCTGGTAAATCTACGCTACACTCCCTCCAAAGCCAGTATGTCCTTACGGTGTGGTGCCCAGAACTGAACACATTACTCCAGGTGTGGTCAAACTAGGACTTTGTATTGATGTAGCATAACTTTTATCCCCTTGTATTCTAGTCCTCTAGATATAAATGCCAGCATTCCATTAGCCTTTTTGATTATTTTCTATACCTATCCGTGACATTTTAATGATCTATGTACATGGACCCTAAGTCTCTTTGCACCTCCACTGTTTCTAGCTTTTCACCGTTTAGAAAGTACTCTGATCTATCCTTTTTACGTCCAAAAGTGGATGATCTCACACTTGCCTATATTGAAATCTATTTGCCACAGTTTTGCTCATTAATTTAATCTATTAATATCTCTTGTAATTTTCTGGTTCCATCTACACTTTACAATGCTGCCTATCTTTGTGCCATTGGCAAACTTGGATATGTGGCTCTCTATCCCATCATCTAAGTTGTTAATAAATACTGTGAATAGTTGAAGCCCCAACACACATACCTGTGGGACACCACTAATCAGATCCTGATAATTAGAGTACCTACCCATTATCCTTACTCTCTGTCTCCTGCCACTCAGCTAATTTCTTAACCAAGTCAATAATTTGCCTTCAATTCCATGAGCTTCTAATTTATCTAACAGCCTCTTATGAGGAACTTTATTGAATGCCTTCTGGAAGTCCATATAAATAACATCCGTAGATATTCCCATGTTCACTTTAGTCACTTCTTAAAATTCAATCAAGTCCATCAGGCATGGCTTACTCTTTACAAATCCATGCTGACTCTCTGATCAGCTGAAAATTTTCAAGGTGTTCAGTCACTCTATCTTTAATTATAGACTCTAGTAGTTTCCCAGCAACAGATGTTAGGCTAACTGGTCTAACTCCCTGGTTTCCCTCTCACCTTTCTTAATAGCAGAGTGACACATGCAATTTTCCAATCTAAAGAAACGGTTCCTAAATTGAGAGAACTTTGGAAGATTATAGTTAGAACATCTGCAATATTCTCACCTACTTCCTCTAAAACCCTGGGATGGAAACCATCTGGTTCTGGGGGTTTGTCGCTCTTTAGTCCCTTTATTTTCTTCATTACTATTATTTTGCTTATGTTAATTTTGGTGAGTCCCTGTCCCTGATCCAATATTAGTTTCCTTGTGATGTCCGGCATGCTATCCTCTTCCTCAACTGTAAATACTGACACACAGTAATTATTCAACAAGTCTGCTATTTCCTTATTTGTATTTACAGTACCAGCATTATCAGTTTTCAAGGGGCCCACATTGCTCCTGACCAGCTTTTTCCTAATTGTAAAAAAAATTGTGCTGATTTTGATATCCCTTGCAAGTTTCTTTTCATACTCCTTTTTGTAGCTCTTACTATCTGTTTTGTCACCTTTTGTGTCTCTCCGGGTCGCCAGGATCTGCTATTTTTTGTATTTTAGTAGACTTTTTCTTATAGTTTTATGTTGTCCCTTACCTCTTTTGTCATCCATGGCTGTTTTTTTTTTGGCAAGTAGAGCTCTTGCCCTTTAGGGGTATAAACTGGCTCTGTATCACTTTAAATTCCTTTTTGAACACCTCCCACTGATCTTCTGTCGACTTTCCCATTAACAGATTTGCCCAGTTTACTGTGGACAGTCTCTGTCTCATCCTGTTGAAGTCAGCGTAACCTAAATCAAGAATCTCAGTAGCTGTTTTGCATTTCTCCCTTTCAAACACAATGTTGAACTTGATCATATTCTGATCGCTATTAGATAAATGTTCATGCACCATTAGGTTGTTAACTATATCTTGCTCATTACTCATTATTAAATCTAATATGGCCTGCCCCCTTGTTGGTTCTAGGACATATTGTTGCAGAAAACTATCTTGAACACACTCAAGAAATTTGCTACCTTTTTGACAAGCTAGTCTGCTTGTCCCAATCTATATAAAAGTTAAAATCCCCCATTAAAGCCACTCTGTCTTTACTACATGCTTGTCTGATTTCTGCATTTATGTATTCTGCCACTTCACAGTTGCTACCAGGGGGCCTAAATACAACTCCCACTACATTCTTAAATCCTTTTCTATTTCTTAATTCTGCCCATAGAATCTCCATTGCCTGCTTACCTCTCATTATATCCTCTCTTATCATTGAAGTAATTTCATCCTTAATTAATAAGGCTACACCGCCCCCTCCACCAGTTTCCTTATCCTTCTGTAGACCTTTTTACCTGGTATATTTAGTTCCCTGTCCTGACCATCTTGCAGCCATATCGCAGTAATGGCTACCATGTCGTATCCTCTAAGTTGAATTTGTGCCTGCAATTCATTCAATTTGTTCCTTATGCTCTGTGCATTTGTATTAAGAATGCTTATTTGGGCCACACATCCTAACTTGACCTGTTCTAATGGTTTTCTCTCACATTTCTTATTTCTCCTGATTTAATTACTTTACATCTTTTAGTTTTCCTTGTAGTGCCTAAAGCACAATTTCTGACTACTACTGTACTCTCTTCCCTTTCTTTTCTTAGAATTATTTATGCTACCTTTTCCACCTGAGTACCCCCCCCCCCCCCCAACCATTAAAGTCCTTGTGACCACCCTATTCACCATTTACGCTAGGACCCTGGTCCTAACAGTACAGTTCCTTCCTGTCCCAGTAGTGGTACCAGTGTCCTATGAAATGGAACCCCTCTTTCCCACACCACTCCTTCAGCCACGTGTTCACCTCCCTAATCTGCTTATCCCTATGCCAATTTGCACGTGGCTTGGGTATTAATCCAGAGATTATAACCTTTGTCCTGGTTTTTTAATTTAGCTCCTAGCTTCTGGTACTCTGAACAGGATGTCTTGCCTACTCTTTCCTATGTTGTTGGTCCCAACATGGACCACAACGACCCCCTCCCTCTCCAATATCCTTTCAAGCTAGTACAAGATGTCCCTCACCCTGGCATCAGGTAGGCAACATACCATGTGGGACTCTTGATCCTGCTTAAAAAGGATGCTATCAGTCCACCTAATCGAATGCCTACAATTTATCACATTACGCTTCCCCTCCTCCTCCCTTTGGACAGCGCTCCAAGGTGCCATGGTCAGCATTCTGGCTGTCTTTCTGACAGTCTTTATCCTTATCCTCACAGGCAGGTGCTGGTCTAGTTTGATTGACAGGCCTACTGGTAAATCACTAAACAATAAAGGAGTCAGAGTCTTTCCACAAAAGGGATACTTGAGCAGTCAGCCAGTAACAAGGGGGAATTGCTCATATCCAACCTAGAGCCGGTCAGAATCAGAAAGCTGACCAGGGATAGTTACGTGAGTCTGCTAATATAGTATGGTGCAATGTTTCCTTTAAGCTGCGTGACCGCGAAGTGCTCCGGAGCTCCCACGCAGCCGGCTCACTGGCTTTTAAATGGGAAAAACCGTGTCTGCGCAGTATTTTGAATGGGCCACGCATCCCCTTAAAGGGGCAGCGCACCCAAAAAAAATTAAAGGGAACATTGGTATGGTATATTTTTATTGTTCTCAAGGAGGTTTCTGGTAGTTAGAAGGATCAAGATGAAATTTGGTTACAGCTGTTACTCTATACATTCACTTGTCTCTATAAAATAAAGCAGCTTAACAAATTGTATCTGGCCTCATCTCATTAATTGTTTCCCTGTCCACTTTCATAAAGACTGGAGAAGCGCACATGAGGACATGTGCGAAAGACACAATATTGGGAGAGTGAACAGCACTGCTGAACCTGAGAGAATATCTATGGCATACCTGAAATTTGTAATATAT
This sequence comes from Somniosus microcephalus, assembly GCF_052327205.1. Taxonomy (NCBI): domain Eukaryota; kingdom Metazoa; phylum Chordata; class Chondrichthyes; order Squaliformes; family Somniosidae; genus Somniosus; species Somniosus microcephalus. The sequence goes on along the minus strand of NC_140994.1, from coordinate 190,131,352 downwards.
ACAAATAGGTGTACATTCGGGCATATATATTGTGAAATGCTTGTAAAATTAAGGGAACATTCACACATATATTTTGTGAGGTCATTGTATATTTAGAAGTACATTCACATACTTATTTTGAGTGTGTACATTCCCATACATAGTTTATGAAGTCATTGCACGTCCCAACTGTGCAGTGCCTGTGGGAGGAAGATCTTGCCACATCTGGGTTTCTTGGCATCACTTAAGTGATGTGAATCAGGGTCCAACTTATTTGGCCCAGGGATTTGGGAGCCAGTTATACTTTTGAATAGTGGGTGTTCTGATGAAAGATCATCGACCTGAAACGTTAACTCTGTTTCTCTCTTCACAGATGCTGCCTGACCTGCTGAATATTTCCAGCATTTTCTGTTTTTTATTTCAAATTGCCAGCATCTGCAGTATTTTGCTTTTGTATTTTGTGCTGGTAGTCTTTTTGGTTGGGGTCAGTCTATTCATGGCCAGTGAGTGAGTTCCTGCGCTGAGGTATTGCCTGAGATTGGTAGATGTCTCTGGTGTTTCATCCATATATTTGTAAGGTAAATGAGGCAGAGGTGCTGCTGGAGTCAGGGCTGTACCAGTGAAGACACCTTGAAGTAGAGTTCCCAAGCTGATCTGCAGTAAATCTGAAACATTAACATAAACTGCTTCTGGCTGCCAATTTTTGGCTTTTTAACCACCCCCCCCCCCCCCAAATTTATTTTACATTCAGCTGCCTTTGTAATAATAGACTTAAGTGATCACAAGAAAGATCCTTCCAGGGTATACTCACTATGAAAATTCCAATAATGAGCATCATTAGACATGCTGAATAAGAGTGGCTGAGAAAATTGGGTTGAAAATTATGGCTTTGTGCATTTGGAGTGACTGAGGTACTGGGATGAAGGAATATTTTTTCAAATTGAATTTTAATTCTATAGGAGCTCAGCTTTTCTTTGCCGGTGCTATTACTGTTTAGATTGTGATAACATTGCTCTGTATCAAGCTACCTGTGGCCTGCATTACTTTTGTTTCTTGCCCATTTGGGCATCTTGATGTTGAGGTATTCTTGAGTAAAGTATATTCGTACTCTCTTGGCTCCAATTATGTGAAATGGAGGTAGCTCAACAAAAACGTCAAGAAAAGTTCAGTAACATAATAAGGCAAAATTAACTTTAACTGCAATTTCATTAAAACATCTGGTAGCTGCCTGGGACCACTTTATTTAAATAAATTCCCCTGTCTTCTGAGGCAGAGTGTGATGGTACCATCCAGGCAAGCTGTTGTGGGTGAGTCTACCCAAAATGGGAAAATGCCAATCTGATGCAATGGTGCTTCATTAGAACAAGCATGCAAACTTGCCAAGCTCTTGTGCCAGCAAATTATTTGTTTGTTTCACCCTAACTGACAGTTTCCAGGACAATGTTTTGCAGACATGCTTTTTTTTTTTAAGCACTTGTTTTAGGCATTGTGGAGTGTGGCAGGTGTTATCAGCAGCTTGAAAGAGGCTGCAGGGTGCTTCTTGACAAGAGAAGGAAAAAGGCTCATTATCTATTTCTTAGTGTTCTATGTATTCAAGGCTCCCTGAAATGGTCTGGGCCCATCCACAGCGTCCACCACCAAACCGAGTAGCAACCCAACTGTGCTGGTGAGGTGACTTCCCAAAAAGCTGGGGGAAGAGCTCCTGCTGGCACTTGAGAAGAGCTCTTCCCCATTTAAAGAGGTACGCTCTGAAGGACCCATTCAGTCACCTATAACAACCCTACCAACAGCCTCTGTCACACAGACAACATTAGGGCTACGGGCCTGTTCCTCCCCCAGTGTTCTATCCCTGGCTGATTAAAGTGCTTGCCTCCACACAGCTGAGGAGAACAGCTCGCAACCTCCAGCACCAAGCACAGAGATCCCCAGTGGGAACACATCTTCAAAGCAGTAACCAGAGGTTCTCCTCCATTCTCTGGTGATCACATTACAAGCCACACAGTTAGGAAGAATTACCTCCCCACAATCCCCAACCACCCCAAAAGACAGGACACAATCACCAATGCTGACTGCAGCAAACCCTTTCCGAGTGAATCAGCTAGAGGTCCCATCCACATGACACCCTTCAGACACAGAAGGCACAGATTCGCCGGACACACCCCTGCCAACAGCAGCCCAAATCCACTCTCCTATGTACACCCTGGTGCGTTCCTCGATACACAAAAATGGGTTAATTGGGAATCAGTCCACTCAACACTTGAAAATGGCCATTGGTGACATATTCGGGAGGTGAATTATAATTTTGTGATCACACACCACATCCACATTATGCACCAATAGTATTGGCTCCTCTACATTCCTATTGAATTGGGGAAACAAACGAGAATGCCCCCCACCCCTGTCCTGTTGGTGCTGGCCATAAAATCTCTGGAGATGTACATCAGAGTGTCGCCATGGCCAATATTTTTCACTCAACAATGAAGAGGGATGCAATCCATATTTCAGTTTGATTTCCATCTCAGTTTCCCTTGCCCTTTCTCCTCTGAATTCACTGCCTCTGTATATACTCTCCTATCTATATTCACAGTGACTCCTTCAACCTTGCCCTGTGGCCTCTCTACTACCTTGGTCTGAGGCACTAACAAGGCCATCTCCAACCACTTCCTTACATCTTTTACCACCACATCCCCTTACCCTCATCCAACCTCATTTCCTTCTACAACCATCCCTAGAAAGGCTCTTCTCCCATGTCACTTACAACTGCACTTTCAAATTCCCAATTAGTTTTTGGCCCTCCATTCACTTCAATACTTCTGCAGTCATTGATTTGCTCAACTATTGCCTCAGTTCCACCTTTGATGCCTGTGTCCCCGTAAAAAATTTCCAGGTTGTTTCCCTGGTATGGCCCCATCTTTATTTCCTGAAATCCAAGGGATGCAGACTTAAGCATATCTGGCACACAACTGATTTAGCCATCCTTCGCCAGTGCGAAAACCACCTACTATTCCAGGATCATCCTGAAGAGCAAAGATAACCCCTGGTTTTTTTTCCCTCACTACCAACCATTGCCTTAAAACCCTCTCCTCGGCCCTCACCTCATGTGTGAGGACCTCTTGGACTTGTCACTTAGGCATTTGAACAGATGATCTCAAGCTATGTTGCTTCTTCCCCCTTCCCCTTTTCCACCAAGTCAAACTTCCTTCAAGACACCACCCCCTCCCCCCCCCCCCACCCTAGCCCCGAATACACATTCTCCCTCTCTCGTTTCTCTCCCATCTCTCCTCATGCCCTCTCCAAGTTAATCTCATGCGTGAGCAGCACCTCCTATTTCCTTGACCCCATTCCCACCAAAACTGCTAACTACCCAACATACTTTCCTGGCCCCCATGCTAGGTGATATTGTAAATAGTTCCTCTCCTCGGGTACTGTCCTCCTCGCTTTCAAAACCGCAATAATCACTTCCCTCAAAAATCCCACACTTCTGCTCTGTCATTGCAAACTCCCACCCAATCTCCCTTTCATCTCCAAGGTCCTTGAACGTGTTGTTACCTCCCAAATGCATTCTCATATTTCCCGCAACTCACTGTTTGAATCTTTCCAATCAGGTTTCCGCCCTTGCCTCAGCACTGAACCGAACCTAACCAAAGTCATAAATGACGTTCTCTGTGACTGTGACCATGTTACATTATCCCTCCTTAACCTCTGCAACCTTTAACACAGTCAGCCATATCATCCTCCTCCAACACCTCCATTGTCCCGCTCAATGGACTGCCCTTACTTGGCTCCACAGTTACCTATCTGATTTGTAGCCAGAGCATCTCCAGAAATAACTTTGCTTCTCACCCATTCTGGAGTACCCCAAGAATCCATATTTGGCACTCTCCTTTTATCTACACACTACCCATTGGCTATAACATCTGCAGACATGAGCTTCCACATATATGCTGATGATGCCCAGCTCCACCTCTCCACCACCCCTGTATTGTCAGACTGCTTGTTCAACATCTAGCCCTGCATAAGCCGCAGTTTCCTTTAGCTAAACATTATTATTGTCTTCAGCCACAAGCTTTGTATCATTGGCACAGATTTCATCCCTCTTCCTGGCCACTGTCTTAGGCTGAACCAGACTGGTTCACAAAATTGGCCTCCGCCCTACCTCAGCCCATCTACTGCTGAAACCCTCATCCATACTTTTGTCACCTCCAGATTCAACTATTCCAATGTTCTCCTGGCTGGTCTCCCATTCTCCACCCTCCGTGAAGCTCAGCTCATCTAAAACTTTGCTACCTGTGTCCTATTCCACACCAAGTCACCCTCACCCTGTCCTTGTTGACATTTATTGATTCCAGGCCCAATGCCTTGAATTTAAAATTCTCATCCTCATGCTTAAATCCCTCACCCCTCCAGCTCTATAACCCACCCTCAAACTCTTTATTCCTCTGACTCTGACCTTTTGTGCATCGCCCCCTCCCTTTGTCCCACCATTGGTGGCTGTGCCTTCGGCTGTTTAAGCCCGATGCTCTGGAATTCCCTCCCTATGCTCCTTTAAAACCTATCTCTTTGACCAAGCCTTTGGTCACCCCTTTTAATGTCTCCTTTGAGTCAGCATTAATTTTTGTCTGATTACACTTCTGTGAAGCACCTTGGGACATTTTTCTACATTGAAGGTTCTATATTTTTTTTATATTCGTTTATGGGATCAGGGCATCGCTGGCAATGCCAGCATTTATTGCCCATCCCTAGATGCCCTAGATGCCCACGCTGCAGTCCGTGTGGTGATGGTACTCCCACAGTGCTGTTAGGTAGGGAGTTCCAGGGTTTTGACCCAGTGACGATGAAGGATCGCCAATATACTTCTAAGTCAGGATGGTGTGTGCATTGGAGGAGAACTTAGAGGTGGTGGTATTCCCATGCGCCTGCTGCCCTTGTCCTTCTAGGTGGAAGAAGTCACGGGTTTGGGAGGTGCTGTCAAAGAAGCCTTGGCGAGTTGCTGCAGTGCATCTTGTAGATGGTACACACTGCAGCCACGGTACGCCGGTGGTGGAGGGAGTGAATGTTTAAGGTGGTGGATTGGGTGCCAATCAAGCGGGCTGCTTTGTCCTGGATGGTGTCAAGCTTCTTGAGTGTTGTTGGAGCTGCACTCATCCAGGCAAGTGGAGAGTATTCCTTACTTGTGTCTTGTAGATGGTGGAAAGGCTTTGGGGAGTCAGGAGGTGAGACACTTGCCGCAGAATACCTAGCCTGTGACCTGCTCTTGTTGCTACAGTATTTATGTGGCTGGTCCAGTTAAGTTTCTGGTTAATGGTGACCCCCAGGATGTTGATAGTGGGGGATTCGGCGATGGTAATGCCATTGAATGTCAGGGGGAGGTGGTTAGACTCTCGCTTGTTGGAGATAGCCATTGCCTGGCACTTCTGTGGCGCGAATGTTACCTGCCACTTATCAGCCCAAGCCTAAACGTCGTCCAGGTCTTGTTGCATGCGGGTATGGACTGCTTCATTATCTGTGGAGTTGCAAATGGTGCTGAACACTGCAGTCATCAGCGAACATCCCCATTTCTGACCTTATGTTGGAGGGAAGGTCATTGATGAAGCAGCTGAAGAAGGTTGGGCCTAGGACACTGCCCTGAGGAACTCCTGCAGCGATGTCCTGGGGCTGTGATGATTGACCTTCAATCATCACAACCATCTTTCTTTGTGCTAGGTATGACTAGCCAGTGCAGCATTTTCCCCCTGATTCCCATTGACTTCAGTTTTACTAGGGCTCCTTGATGCCAGACTCAGTCAAATGCTGCCTTGATGTCAAGGGCAGTCGCTCTCACCTCACCTCTGAAATTCAGCTCCTTTGTCCATGTTTGGACCAAGGCTGTAATGAGGCCGGGAGCCAAGTGGTCTTGGTGGAACCCAAACTGGGCATCAGTGAGCAGGTTATTGGTGAGTAAGTGCCGCTTGATAGCACTGTCGATGACACCTTCCATCACTTTGCTGATGATTGAGAGTAGACTGATGGGGCAGTAATTGGTCGGGTTGGACTTGTCCTGCTTTTTGTGGACAGAACATACCTGGGCAGTTTTCCACATTGTCGGATAGATGCCAGTGTTGTAGCTGTACTGGAACAGCTTGGCTAGAGGCGCGGCTAGTTCTGGAGCACAAGTCTTCAGCATGATAGCCGGGATGTTGTCAGGGCCCATAGCCTTTGCTGTACCCAGTGCGCTCAGCCGTTTCTTGATATCACGTGGAGTGAATCGAATTGGCTGAAGAATGGCTTCTGTGATGGTGGGGACCTCGGGAGTAGGCCGATATGGATCATCCACTCGGCACTTCTGGCTGAAGTTGGTTGCAAATGCTTCAGCCTTACCTTTTGCACTCACTTGCTGGGCTCCACCATCATTGAGGATGGGAATATTCTTGGCGCCTGCTCCTCCCATTAGTTGTTTAATGGTCCACCACCATTCACGACTGGATGTTGCAGGACTGTAGAGCTTTGATCAGATCCGTTGATTGTGGGATCGCTTAGCCCTGTCTATAGCATGCTGCTTCCGCTTTTTAGCATGCATGCAGTCCTGTGTTGCAGCTTCCCCAGGTTGGCACCTCATGTTTAGATACGCCTGGTGCTGCTCCCGGCATACTCTTCTACACTCCTTATTGAACCAGGGTTGGTCCCCTGGCTTGATAGTAATGGTAGAGTGAGGGATATGCCAGGCCATGAGGTTACAGATTGTGGTGGAATACAATTCTGCTGCTGCTGATGGCCCACAGCGCCTCATGGATGCCCAGTTTTGAACGGCTAGATCTGTTCTGAATCTATCCCATTTAGCATGGTGGTAGTGCCACACAACACAATGGAGGGTGTTCTCAGTGTGAAGATGGGACTTGGTCTCCACAATGACTGCGGTGGTCACTGCTGCCACTGCTGTCATGGACAGATGCATCTGCGACAGGTAGATTGGCGAGGACGAGGTCAAGTAGGTTTTTCCCTCGTGTTGGTTCACTCACCACCTGTCACAGGCCCAGACTAGCAGTTATGTCCTTCAGGACTCGGCTAGCTCGGTCAGTAGGGGTGCTACTGAGCCACTCTTGGTGATGGACATTGAAGTCCCCCACCCAGAGTATATTCTGTGCCCTTGCTACTCTCAGTGCTTCTTCCAAGTGTGTTCAACATGGAGGAGTAATGATTCATCAGCTGAGGGAGGGCGGTAGGCGGTAATCAGCAGGAGGTTTCCTTGTCCATGCTTGACCTGAAGCCATGAGACTTCATGGGGTCCGCGGTCAATGTTGAGGACTCCCAGGGCCACTCCTCCCCGACTGTATACCACTGTGCCACCACCCCTGGTGGGTCTGTCCTGCCGATGGGACAGGACATACCCAGGGGTGGTGATGGAGGAGTTCGGGACATTGGCTGAAAGGAATGATTCTGAGAGTATGATTATGTCAGGCTGTTGCTTGACTAGTCTGTGGGACAGCTCTCCCAATTTTGGCACAATCCCCAGATGTTGGTGAGGAGGACTTTGCCGGGTTGACTGGGCTGGGTGTGCCATTGCCGTGTCCGTAGCCGGTGCCGCGGTCGATGCCGGGTGGTCCGTCCGGTTTCATTCTTATTATTTTGTTTCGTAGTGGTTAGTCACAACTGAGTTACTTGCTAGGCCATTTCAGAGGGCAGTTAAGAGTCAACCATATTGCTGTGTCACATATAGGCCAGACCAGGTAAGGAGGGCAGATTTCCTTCCCTAAAGGACATTAGTGAACTAGATGAGCTTTTACGACAATCCAATAGTTTCATGGTTACTAGCTTTTTATTCCAGATTTATTTAATTAACTGAATTTAAATTCCCCAGCTGCCATGGTGGGATTTGAGCTCACGTCTTTGGATCATTAGTCCAGGCCTCTGGATTACTAGCCCAGTGACATTACCACTACAGTAAGTAGGTAGCCTGGTCGACATTGTATCACTTGATGTTCAAAAGGCCTTAGACAAGGTTCCACACAATAGGCTACTTAATAAATGGAGTCCTGTGAGATTAGCAGGCAGATGTTGGGTTGGAAGATTTGTTATTAATAGCAATGGTCTGTGATGTAAAAAAAACTCACTACGCACTTGGTTTGAGCATAAAGCAAGGCTTTAATCAACTTGTTTCAGAACATGGAGGTCGAGTTGTACTTCACTAGTTCCTTGTCTTACAAAATGTCCCTGGCAAGCTGGGCCCACGCCTGAGTATTTATACTCCTTGGACGGCGCCACCAGCTGGCCGTCAGCGCTATTTCATGAGTAGTTTCTTGATGAATGATGAGATTTATAACATTCTTCCTGCCTAAAAGATTTGGAAGTCCGACGACTTCCTCTTAACGGATTTGGCGGACCATGAATAGCCGCAGTCTTTTAGATTTTAGAAGGCACGTCTCCCCAGACCGTATGTTGGTCCCTGGGCCGTTTGATCCGTACCGGTGGATCGACAGGGCCCGTGTTGCTCTGATCGACCCGAGGTAGGCTGTGGAGATCATGACTCCGAGTGCGAGTCCCCACAGGCGCAGAACTGGCTTCATCCTGTTGGATAGCTGGGGATTGACCGCCGTCCTGGCCTCGGGTGGCCATCCCACGGGGAGCGCTCGGCTCCCCGAGTGGATCGGTGGGGCAGCTGGCAGATCTCTCTATGTCCCCGGTAGGGCGTCATCTTCGGGGGAAGCGCAGAGTGTTCTGGACTTATGGACATTACGGACATTTTACATGCAGATAGCACCCTCTGGTGGTGGTTGTTGTGTTAGCAGTGTTTGTATGTAGCAGAGGTCCTTTGACCTTTCTACCTTTCTTCCTGTGTGAGAGGTCATTTGACCTTTCTACCTTTCTTCCTCTGTGACCCAGGAAGTAGAATCCCAGGAAGTAGAATTCCAGGAAGAACTTGACTTGAGTAATGGAGAATTCCATGAGGGATTCGCAATCCAATGTAATCTGATCTCATATGTTAGGCCAGGCGCAATATCTGTGAGTATCTTTGTCTATTAACATGAAAACAACTTTGTCAGTGTAGTATTTTGATAACACTATGTTTATAAAAGGTTAATATTTGATAGTTACAAAAGTTCGTCCAAATGTTAGTTAGTTATACAATTAATCTATTCTACTGTTGTAAATATGTTTATATTTTATGTAATATCGAATGTATAGTACTCAGTTTATGTACAAAACATACTTTGTCTTTGTTTACAGTTTCACAAGTTTGTTCAAGTAAAGCTTCAAAACAGCAAACGGCTTCATGAGGAATTATTTTGAATAAGTGTTTAACTTGCTGGATAACTAGATAGGAGCACGTCTAACGAGGCCAGTGCAGAGAAAAGATAGCAATATGGCTAGCTGTGAAGAGCGGAGCAGGAGGAACCCAGTGTAAGCCTTAACCTCGTAGAGCACATCTACCTCAGATCAACATGTCAGAAGATAATAACGATAATGCTTTGCAGCAGGGAGAAGACCTTAAATAGGCAGATGAAACTGTAGAAGGTGACAATCGGTATATAAGCTCCGGTTACATCAGATCGCAAGCTGGTTCACGGTCATCAGGTGGTTCTAGAGTAAGCGTGACCATCGCCAGAGCACGGGCTAAGCTAGTGGCAACTCAAGCCAGAGCTGCGCATGCGAACAGTGAAATAGAAATAAAAGTAAGACAGGCCCGTCTCCAAGCTGAATCCCAAGCCGAACAGGCCTGACTCCAAGCCGAACAGGCCCGACTCCAAGCTGAATTCCAAGCCGAACAGGCCCGTCACCAAGTTGAACGCCAGGCTGAACAGGCCCGTCACCAAGTTGAACGCCAGGCTGAACAGGCCCGTCTCCAAGCCACATTAGACGCTCTGCAGCAACAAAAAGAGATAGATGCTGCATTAGCTTAGACACAAGTATTCGAGGCAATTTTGGAGGGAGCTGATCCCGAGACAGCTTACAAACCTTTAATTCCTGTTTCGTGGCAGAGTCCACGACAGTGCACCATAGATTACGTGAGCGACCATGCCGACATACAGTTTACAGGAGAAAGGGATGAAGGCCCGCACATCTCTACAGATGCAAGCACTTCATATAACATGCCACAAGTTGCCAACCAAGGTCAAAGCAGACAGCGTGCCTCAAGCCGCAGAGTCTCCCCCAGCAGAACGGAAGGCACGGTGCAGAGGAATAGAACGCTGAATAGAGAAAGTCAGAGGCAAATCCCCTCTTGGTTCCTTGAGACCCCCAACAGAGCCCCTAGCCAAGGCAACCCTGGCACAGGTCCCAGCACCTACGACCTCGCCAAATACCTTGCACGCACCCAGCTGGTGACTTCGGGGTTAATCAAGTTTGATGACAGGCCGGAGAATTATCGGGCTTGGAAGCCCTGCTTCCACGATGCCATATCGAGCTTAGACCTGTCGGCAGGAGAAGAGCTCGGCCTCCTTATCAAATGGCTCAGCCCAGAGTCCGCCGGACAGGCACGCAGGATAAAAGCGGCCAATGTGGGACAGCTGCCAGAGGGGTTGAAGATGGCTTGGGCGAGGCTGGAAGAAAGCTACGGCTCGCCTGAAGCCATTGAAAGGGCTCTCTTTGACAGGTTGGAGAACTTTCCGAGGTTGACGAGTAAGGAACCCCAGAAGCTCCGCGACCTTGGAGATCTGCTGTCGGAACTCGAAGCCGCAAAGCAGAACGGCTACCTACCCGGTCTATCATACTTAGACACTTCCAGAGGGGTAAGTCCCATCATTGAGAAGCTTCCATTTAACCTGCAGGAGAAGTGGATAACGTTTGGATCAAAGTTCAAGCTAAAGCACAACGTGGCGTTCTCGCCATTCTCTGCGTTCGTTAAATTCATCCGTAAAGAAGCCAAAGCCAGGAACGACCCCAGCTTCAACTTCTTCTCCTCCCACACACCACTTGCCAGAAGAGACTAGTTCAACAGACATGGAAAGACACCAATATCTGTCAACAAAATGCAAGTGTCTTCAACTGAGAACACAAAGATTCAGAAGAAACCTGAGGATATGAGCAAACAATGCCCTATCCACAACAAGCCCCATCCTTTAAAGAAGTGCAGAGGCTTCAGGGAGATGTCCCTGGAAGATCGGAAACAATATCTTAAAGAGAACTCTATATGTTTCAAGTGCTGCTCTTCCATGAGCCATCTCGCCAAGAACTGCAAGGTAGATGCAAAATGCACTGAATGTGAAAGTGATTGGCACGTTTCAGCATTACACCCAGGCCCAGCTCCTTGGAAGTCAGAGACGCCTCCTCCCGCTTCAGAGCACGGCGGGGAGAGAGAGGGAGCTGCTGGTCCGGAGATTACATCCAGGTGCACCGAGGTGTGTGGAGAAGGAGTGAGCGCAAGAGCATGCTCCAAGATATGCCTCGTTAATGTGTACCCTGCAGGATGTCGCCAGGAATCTGAAAAGATGTATGCCATACTAGATGAACAAAGCAATTGTTCTCTAGCAAGATTCGAGTTCTTCAACATCTTCAAGGTCAAAGGAAGTCCGTCGCCTTACACACTGAAGACGTGTGCTGGACTGTCAGAGACAGCCGGCAGGAGGGCCTGCGGTTACGTTGTTGAGTCAGCCGACGGGAAGATTAGTCTCCTTCTTCCTACACTCATCAAATGTAATCAAGTCCCCGACAACCGTTCTGAGATTCCCACTCTGAATGCAGCTCGTCATCACCGTCATCTGAGATGCATTGCAGATGAGATCCCACCTCTTGATCCAGATGCAAGCATACTTCTGTTGGGAAGAGACATCCTGAGGGTACATAAGATAAGGGAACAGATCAACGGTCCACATGATTCCCCTTTCGCCCAAAGGCTAGACCTCGGCTGGGTCGTTGTTGGAGATGTGTGCCTCAAGGGCGCTCACAAGCCATCTCAGGTGAGCACACTCAAGACTTCCATCTTGGAGAATGGTCGTCCAAGCTACCTTACCCCATGCAGTAGTCAGATCCGAGTGACAGAGAAGTTCAGTCATACGGCTCAGCCTCAGAAAACCCCAGCGCTGATCTCCGCAGACAGCACACAGATGATGCTCACTGGAGAGAACCCGGGTCAGTCAGTCTTCTGTCGCACCGCCAACGACCACAAACTTGCTCCATCGATCGATGACATGAGGTTCCTCCAGATTATGGACAATGAGGTCTCTCATGACAGCTCTAACAGCTGGGTTGCACCCTTACCCTTCCGGAACCCCAGACGATGGCTGCCGAACAACAGGGGGTATGCCTATAATCGTCTTAACTCACCCCGTCGCACACTAGAGAAGAAGCCAGAGATGAAAGCACACTTCCTAGAATTTGTCAAGAAAATGCTTGTCAACGATCATGCAGAGATAGTTCCTCCACTCCAGGAAGGCCAAGAGTGTTGGTACCTCCCTTCCTTCGGAGTCTATCACCCCAAAAAGCCGGAACAGATCCGCGTGGTGTTTGACTCCAGTGCACCATATCAGGGTGTCTCTCTCGGCGACGTACTCCTCACAGGGCCTGATCTTAACAACAGCCTCTTGGGAGTGCTCATGAGATTCGGGAAAGAGCCCGTCGCCATCACTGCCGATATCCAGCACGTTTCATTGCTTCGTGGTGAGAGAAGACCACAGAGACTTCCTCCGCTTCCTGTGGTATCGGGACAATGACCCCAATAGAGACATTGTGGACTACAGAATGCGTGTCCATGTCTTTGGGAATAGCCCATCCCCTGCTGTCGCCATATACGGACTAAGGAGGGCTGCCAAGGAAGACGACGACTTTGGCAGTGATGTGAGAGGGTTCATCAAACGAGAGTTCTATGTCGACGACGCACTGAAGTCATTCCCGATCGAAGCAGAGGCCATCAGTACCCTCGGATGAGCCCAGGAACTACTTGCACTATCCAACCTCAGGCTGCATAAGATAGCCTCTAACAGACCAGCAGTGATGGAGGCATTCCCCCCTGAAGATCGTGCTAAGGACGTCAAGGACCTAGACCTCTTCACTGATGACCTTCCCCTACAGCGTAGCTTAGGGGTGTCGTGGAACATAGCAACAGACACGTTCATGTTCCAAGTCTTAGACGTCAAGAAACCCTTCACACGTAGAGGAGTGCTCTCTACAGGCAACAGCCTATAGGACCCTCTTGGCTTCTTAGCCCCTGTCACCATACAAGGCAGGCTGCTCCTCAGGGAACTCTCCACACGCGCTGAAGAGTGGGATTCTCCTCTCCCTGAAGAGATGGAAGCAGAGTGGGACAGATGGAGAGACTCACTCCAAGACTTACAGGAGATCCGAATACCTCGCTGCTATTCGTCTTTCTCTCCCTTAAATGCCCAATTCAAAGAGCTTTGTATCTTTGCAGACGCATCCGCTAAGGCCATTACAAGTGTGGCTTATCTGAAGGTCACCACTCAAGAAGGACAAAGCAAAATCGGCTTCGTCTTTGATAGAGGCAAGTTGGCACTCCAGCCAGACCTCACCATACCCAGATTGGAACTGTGCGTAGCAGAACGCAACCTACCCCCTCACAGCAGTCTACGGAAGCTGCATCCTATCGTCGACACCGATGGACTGTCTCTGAGGTGGTTCTTTTGTCACCGGAGGACTCCAGTGACAAGTAGAGTTCGGACTATGTGGAGTCGTTAACGACCCCAGACAGGGAGTGTTCTGGACTTATGGACATTACGGACATTTTACATGCAGATAGCACCCTCTGGTGGTGGTTATTGTGTTAGCAGTGTTTGTATGTAGCAGAGGTCCTTTGACCTTTCTACCTTTCTTCCTGTGTGAGAGGTCATTTGACCTTTCTACCTTTCTTCCTGTGACACCCAGGAAGTAGAATTCCAGGAAGAACCTGACTTGAGTAATGGAGAATTCCATGAGGGATTCGCAATCCAATGTAATCTGATCTCATATGTTAGGCCAGGCGCAATATCTGTGAGTATCTTTGTCTATTAGCATGAAAGCAACTTCGTCAGTGTAGTATTTTGATAACACTATGTTTATAAAAGGTTAATATTTGATAGTTACAGAAGTTAGTCCAAATGTTAGTTAGTTATACAATTAATCTATTCTACTGTTGTAAATATATTTATATTTTATGTAATATCGAATGTATAGTACTCAGTTTATGTACAAAACATACTTTGTCTTTGTTTATAGTTTCACAAATTTGTTCAAGTAAAACTTCAAAACAGCAAACGGCTTCACGAGGAATTATTTTGAATAAGTGTTTAACTTGCTGGATAACTAGATAGGAGCACGTCTAACAAGGCCAGTACACAGAGTGTCGGCATCATCCCCGTGGGTCTCTCTATCAGTTGGGTCAGTGGAACTGGCCGGACAGGGAGCCAGGTCCCGGAGCGAAACGGTAGACTTCCGGCCATCAGGGTACCGCACGTGTGTGTACGTGGGGTTGACATCCGTGAGTTCTACCTCGTCAACGAGAGGATCGGTTTTAGATGATTGGACGAATCTTCGGAGCAGCATGGGGCCGGAAGCTACCAACCATGACGGTAGAGACGTCGCATGGGTGGAGCGACGCTGGAAGCTGAAGAATCGCTCGTGAGGTGTGACATTGGTAGACGTAGAAAGGAGAGACCTGATGGAATGCAACATGTCAGGGAGCATAGTTTCCCACTGCTGGTCTGCTAGGTTGCGTGACCTCAGCGCAAGACGAACAGCATTCCAAATGATAGCGTTGTATCTCTCAACCTCTCCGTTACCGATGGGATGGGATGGTGTCGTTTTACTTGTGGTGATTCCCCGTTGGGAGAGAGAACTTTTGAGTTCGCTTGACATGAAGGAGGGACCCCGATCAGAGTGGATGAAATTGGCCGTACCGCAAAGGGAAAAGACTTGATCAAGGCATTTGATCACTGCGGAAGTAAGCATATTGGGACAGGGGAAAGCAAAGGGAAAGCGTGAATATTCGTCCACCATAGTCATTAAGTAGGTGTTTCGCGTTGAGGAAGGCAATGGCCCTTTAAAGTCAATGCTGAGTCGCTGCATAGCATGTATGAGCGAGCCATCCGATGGACGGAAGAATTGCAGTTTTAATTCCGCACAAATTCTACAGGAGGAGCACGTTCTTTTCACATCTTCTGTAAAAAATGGGAGATTTTTAGATCGCACAAAGTGCAACATACGGGTAACGCCAGATGGCATAAGTCATTATGAAGATCCGCCAGAGCTAAAGTTGACATAGAAGAGCAGAATGCCCACATGAGGGTATCCGGGGCCACATTCTCTTTGCCGGGTCGATAATGTATGGTGTATCCAAAGGTGGCCAATTCCATCCTCCAGAGTTGTATTTTGTTGTTATTGATCTTCGTGCCTTTCCGGTTATCCAGCATAAAGGCCACGGAGCGCTGATCGGTTATAAGTGTGAAATGGTGACGAGCGAGAAAATGACTCCATTTATGTACAGCTTCGATGATGGTCGTAGCCTCCTTCTCGACACGAGGATAATGGAACTCGCTCCCCTACAAAGTTCTGGACAGAAATGGAACGAGTCAACCACCTTGATTCAAGGTAGCAGAGATCGCCACATCCGATGCATCGCACTTGACCACGAAAGGAAGATTTTCATCAATGGAATGAAGCGTGGCTTTTTCCAGTTGTCGCTTGAGGAGGTTGAAAGCTGAAATATCCGTTGCCTCCAATGGAAATTACTTTGCGTGAAGCAGGTGCTGGATCTTGTCGGAGAAGTTGGGTATCCATTTCGTATAATAGGCGAACATGCAGAGTGCCCGACGAAGAGAGCCGAGATTCGTAGGGGGAGGGAGCTTCTGAAGCGGACGAAGTCGCTCCGGATCCGGTTTGATGACACCGTTGCCCACCCAGTAGCCAAGGATGTTGACTGATGGTACTGATTTCACAGATTTGGACTCATTTAAAGTTTCAGTTGTGACGACGGAGAACATTAAAACATTTCTGCAGGTTGGCGTCATACTCCTTCTGGTTATGACCAGCAATGGTGATATCCAGATGTGGAAAAGTGTCCGTTTAAGTTCTCCTGTTTGACTAGGCTATCCATTGCGTTGAAAGACGGCCACCCCATTGGTGACCCCAAATGGAAGGCGACAAAACTGGTAAAGCCGACCATTGGCCTCAAAGGCCGTATACTTTTTGTCAGAGTCCTTTAACGGTTGACGTATGAAGGGAGACACAACCCCATTAATAAAGGAATCACGAATTAACTCCTCCTGGTACTGCTCACCTGTAACAGCTTTAAGATTACAATCCTTGCTGAGCCTGCGAAGTTTCTGAAGGAATTTGTCAAGTGATTCCCCGGGTTGTTGTCGAGTTGTGGCCAGTAGATGCCGAGCAAAAATTTCATTTGGGGACTTGCCATATAGCTGCTGTAGTATTTGGATAGCGGCGTCATAGTCTACACAGTCTTCGATATAATCAAACACATGAGGGGATACATAATTAGCAAGTATCTCTAATTTATCAGGAACATTTTCAACACACCCTGAGGAAGTTGCTGAAAGTACAATACCAGTGTTTCCATACCTTAGCAGCTGTAAGTGAATTCAGGTCCAGGTCGAGACGGGCGGGTCTGAGTAGTTTCTCCTGTTGATGGATCGATTACTTGTCTGAGTTCCCTTCTACGGTTCGAGTCGTAGCTGGCTGTTCCCGAAATCACCTAAAGCGTGGAGTCGATATCAAGTTGATTAAATTGACGTAATAAAACTCACTACGCACTTGGTTTGAGCATAAAGCAAGGCTTTAATCAACTTGTTTCAGAACATGAAGGTCTAGTTGTACTTCACTAGTTCCTTGTCTTACAAAATGTCCCTGACAAGCTGGGCACACGCCAGAGTATTTATACTCCTTGGACGGCACCACCAGCTGGCCATCCAGCGCTATTTCATGAGTAGTTTCTTGATGAAGGATGAGATTTATAACAGTCTGCGTAGGGATCAGTGTTAGGGCTGTTGCTTTTCATCGACAATCCAGATAAGGCAATGGGAGGAACTGTCTACAAGTTCACAAATAATATAAAGATTGGTGTGGGTGTTAGGGCTTTAGATGGGAAAAATAGATTACAGGCAGATCTAGATGCAATAGAGGAATGGGCCCATATCTAGCAAATGTCATTTAATATAGATATTGTTTATTGCATGTGGTTAGAACCAATACCAAGCAGGTGTACACGTGAAGGATTGTGAACTTTAGGCTGTTGAACAGGGCAAAGACCCAAGTATTATAGATTAATCACTAAATGTTAAAGACCCGTGCTGCAAGGCTTTTGCAAAAGCAAATAGAGTGCTTGAACCTATTGCCAGGACAATTAAATATAAAACAAAATATACTTGTATTTGGCCTTGGTTAGACCTCATTTTGAATACTGTGTCTAGTTTTGGTCCCATCACATGGTGGGTGATATAGAGGCCCTGGAAAAGGTTCAGAGGAGGTCCATGAAATTGATACCTACTTTAAAGATGCTTAGTTACCGCAATAGGCTTAGAGGACTGGAGCTTTTTAGTCAAGGAGATTTGGTGGATATCTTTCCAATAATGAAAGCATAAGATTTGGTCCATGTGGATAGGGTGCGAGTTAGATAGATAGCTTAGTGTGTGGTGGTGGGGGTGTGGGGGGGGGGGGGGTGTGGGAGTGTATGAGTGTGTGTGTTGAGAGTGCGTGGGTGGGGTGAGAGTGCGTGCGTGGGTGGGGTGAGAGTGCGTGGGTGGGGGGGGTGAGAGTGCGTGGGTGGGGGGGTGAGAGTGCGTGGGTGGGGGGGTGCAGGCGCAGACAGTGAGTACGGGTCCTGGGGAGGGAGCCTGAAGCCAGTGAAAGGCCCGAGGAGCCTGGCCAAGACAGAGGCTCAGAGACCTCTGAGGGGGAGGGGAGCAGCCGGGAGACACCGGGAATCAGCAAATCCCAGACACAGACCAGGACAGTGAGTGGAGGGCCTGGAGAGCGAGCGAGTCCGGGGACTGGGAAAGGTCGCGAGCAGGGAAAGGGAAACACCAAACCCGGGGCCCCAGAAAAGCATATTCTGAGGTCAACAATAATTTCTACCTCAACAATACTAAAAATGAGCGAATCGGAGGAGCCACAGCAGCTCCCGAGGCACACTGAGAGCAACCTCTTCCAGATTCCCCCCAACACCAGAAAAAATGCTAAAAAATCGATCAAGCAGAAGCAGCTGAGAGAAAAACCAGAAACTCTTTTTGCTGACTGGTACAGCACTGGGAAAAAATGTAATCTCATTTTTTACTCCGATCAGTCAGCGGCTTGGATCACAGCAATAAAATCACACTATACCAGGGTTAAGCAGGAAAGAACCGCTAATGGGTCCAAACTGAAAATTAAGAAACCAGGGGACCCGGACAGTGCAACCACGACTGTCAACATGTACGATAACGGAACAATATTGGTGCAAGGCAACCTCGACGACTTTGAAACGGCCTTCAAGACACTGAAAGAAATAACTGAGAGGGGAAGGAACAGCCCCAGAGTGGCTAACGGGAAAAGCGACTCGCACTCCCCCCACCATTGACAACTCACCAGGAGTAAATCAGCCTGGTCAGGAGGTGAACGAGCCCCACAGTTCTAACCAGACACTCAGCCCGGGGCCCCATAGCCACATGATACAGCTGACTAACCCCAGCGTAATTACCAGGGAGGAAGCCACACATACTCCCCCCACCACTTCCAGCTCACCAAGAGAAGAGCAGCCTAGCCAGGAAGTGAGTGAGCCCTCCAGCGCCAACCAGACACATACCCCGGGATCACACAGCCAGATACAACTAAAGGATAAATTTAACCAGTTAGAGACAGAGCTGGTTAAACTTAGAGAGGAGTTCCTTAAACTGAAACACGAACAAAAGCAAGAGAGGGAGGGATACAGGAGAGAGCTGAATCGACTTGGGAATCAGGTGAAAGAGCTGCAGGAAAACAAAGAGAGCCATAGAGGAGAGCTAGCACCATTAGACCAGCAGCCAGAGGCTAGAGATAAGACAATACAGAGACCGACTGAACAGCTGCACTCCCACACTGAACAACAGCAGCAGACACACAATACAAAGGGTGCCACACAGACCGACCAGCATACTGAAGCTCAGTCTTCCCCCATCACCGTGGAGCCACAAGCGAGCTGCTCACAAGAGGAGCGCACACACCAGACACGACCACCCCAGTCCAACACACACCCTATGAGTCCAGGCGAAAGCCACCAGACAGTAAACACCAACAAGGCCGACATCGTAATACTCATAGACTCAAATGGGAAATTTCTATGGGAGAAAAAGCTCTTCCCTAGACATATAGTAAAAAAGATCCGGTGCCCAACAACAGACAGAGCCTTGGAATGGCTGACCAAAACCCGATTAGGCTCCCCCCAACACATAATAATACACACGGGCACAAATGACCTAAAGGCCCAGCAGAAAGGGGTAGCAACAGCGCTCAGAGAAGTGATTGAGAAGGCAAGCAATACATTCCCAAACACTAGAATCACTGTTTCCACAATATTGCCGAGAACAGACTTTAACAACAACACAATTCATGAGATAAATGCCAGCATAGCAAGAGACTGTGAATTAAAACACAACGTGCACCTGGCCCAACACCCCACCCTCGATGTGGAATGTCTTCACGACCGCGTCCACATCCACAGGAAACGAATACCGATCTTTGCCAAAGCCCTGAAGGACGTCTCTTTTAATCGGGTCCATACCCAGACTCCAGGAGGACCCCCCCCCCCGACCACCAGAGATCAGCGGGGTACATACCAGGACTACTACAGAGACCACCACCACACCAACCGAGACCAGAAAGGATCCCCATGCACAACAACAATATCAGACCTGCACCACTCCTGTCATACAGGGGAACAGGTCCGCTCCCAGCCAGACAGAGGGAGAGATGCACAGGGCGTACGCAATACCGCAGGCAGAGACAATCCATTAAGAGACACTAAGCAGACGTGCAGCAGCACCTACTTCCGCCTTATGGATCAGAAAAGAAAAAAAAAAAATCAAGGACTAATTACTAGAAAGAATTGTAACCAAGTAGTATTAGTATTTATAGACAATTGAGATGATCTTTTTTTCCCCCATTTAGACACGACAAACACATATCATTCTTTAACCTATCATAGTAAAAGATAAAACTTAACATGAAATCCTTATATATTTCGACCTGGAATATCCAAGGTCTACGCTCTTCGGTGCTCGACGTGAAGAGTAGGACCCCAGAGTTCATAGATGAAACTAAAGATCTGGATATTATCATTTTACAGGAAACCTGGTATAGAGGAAAAGGACACACTGGCCGTCCCCAAGGGTACACAGAGCTGGTGGTCCCCTCCAATAAATTGCCAGGAGTAACCCAAGGCAGAGACTCTGGAGGCATACTGATTTGGTTTAAAACAGAGCTTAAGAATTGCATCAAATTTATAAAAAAGGGCGAAAACCACATGTGGCTCAAAATTGAGAGGGGGATTATCTCTAACACCCAAGATGTTTTCATTTGCGCACTCTATACCCCCCCAATGGAATCCCTGTACTTTAAAGAAGACACCTTCTCCAACATTGAGAGGGAGATTATCCAATTCCAGGCCCAGGGGAACGTGTTGATCTGTGGTGACCTCAATTCAAGAACTGGCGAAGAACCAGACTTCACCAATAATCAGGGAAACAATTACATATTTGGGAATAACCACTTCGATATCCCTTCCATACAGGCATAACTGCGACAAGCAGCCAAATACCAACGGAAAACAGCTCCTGCAGCTCTGTCGAAGCCTGGGTCTGTACATTGTCAATGGTAGGTTCATGGGAGACCTCCTAGGAAGATCGACCTATTGCTCACCTCTTGGCTGTAGCACCATAGACTATATGATTATGGATTTGGACCCATCCTCTTTCAGAGCATTCACAGTCAAACCACAAACAACACTGTCAGACCACAGTCAAATTACTATGTATCTTAAAAAGACAGAAACAACCAACACAGAAACACAACCCAGTAAGCTGTACAACACCAAAAACTCGTACAGATGGGCCAAAAACAGCACGGAAAAATACCAGGATGCAATTAGCAATGAATCAACTCGAGCTCTATTGGACACCTTTCTAGATAACATATACACTCACAATAAAGAAGGCATAAACCGGGCAGTGAATAACCTAAACAATATTTTTGATAATTTGGCAACAAGGTCAAACTTGAAAGCTCGCAAGAACAAACCCAAAACAAAAAACTATGAAAAATGGTTTGACCCAGATTACCATAACATGAGGAAAAAACTTAGAAAAATATCAAACCAAAAACACAGACAGCCGGAAAACGAGGAATTACGCCTTACTTATTGTCAGACACTAACACAATACAGAAACACACTCAGAACCAAAAAAGAGCAGTATATTACGAATACACTCAGCTCCATTGAGGAATCCATTGATTCCAATTGTTTCTGGGACAACTGGAATACCTTACACAAAAAACAACACAACGAATTGGCCATTCAAAATGGAGACACATGGGAAAACCACTTTGAAAAATTATACCAGAAAAACACACTAAGGCCAGAGCAACACCAAATATGCAAAAAACTGGAAAAGCTCGAAATGGCCATAAAAGATAACCAAAACCTGCTAGACTCCATAATAACAGAAAAAGAACTAGTTGAAAAACTCAAAGACCTGCGACTAGGAAAAGCTTGCGGTGCAGACGGCATACTAAGCGAGATGATTAAACACACAGACGATAAAATGAAACTGGCTATCCTAAAACTCTTCAACTTGGCTCTGAGTGTCGGTTACTTCCCTGATATCTGGAACAAAGGACTCATAACGCCCATATACAAAAGTGGGGACAAAGTTGATCCAAATAACTATCGAGGCATCTGTGTAAACAGTAACCTGGGGAAGGTATTCTGTAGTATCATAAACAAAAGACTTATAAACTTCCTTGAGGAGCACAATGTCTTGAGTAAAAGCCAAATTGGATTCCTGCCAAACTATAGAACATCAGATCATATCTTCACCCGACAGACCCTAATTGGCAAACACGTTCATCAAAACAAAAGCAAAATCTACGCATGCTTTATAGATTTCCAGAAGGCTTTCGATTCCATCTGGCACGATGGTTTATTCCTGAAACTTATCGAAAGCGGGGTAGGGGGAAAAACATATGATGTAATTAAATCAATGTATACAAACAACAAATGTGCAGTTAAAATTGGAGACAAACAAACAAAATACTTCCCACAGGGGCGGGGGTTGACGCAGGGCTTGCCCATCTCACCGACACTCTTTAATATTTACATAAATGAATTGGCAAAACTACTTGAACAATCGACAGCACCTGGCCTCACCTTATATGAATCCAAGGTTAAATTCCTCCTCTATGCAGATGACCTGGTTCTGCTGTCACCAACTAAGGAGGGTCTACAGCAGAACCTGGATCTGCTGGAGTCGTTCTGCCAGACCTGGGCCCTGACAATAAATCCCCAAAAAACCGAAGTCCTTGTGTTCCAGCAAAGATCCAGACATCAGGGACCCAAAATAAATTTCACACTAGGAACAACCAAAATTGAACAAACCACTAACTACACATACTTGGGCTTAAAAATCAGTTCTACGGGAAATTTTCATCTGGCTGTGAATGAACTGAAAGAGAAAGCAAGAAGGGCTTTCTATGCCATTAAAAAATCAATCCAAATAGAAATCCCAATTAGCATTTGGCTCAAAATTTTCAAATCAGTAATTGAACCAATTGCACTCTATGGCAGTGAGGTGTGGGGACCGCTAACACAACAAGAATTTGCAAAATGGGACAAACATCCAATTGAGATCATACATGCAGAATTCTGTAAAAGTATCCTCCGGACTCAAAGGAAAACCGTAAACAATGCATGCAGGGCAGAACTAGGCCAATATCCATTAATAATCACTATCCAAAAAAGAGCCACCAAATTTTGGAAACACCTAGAAATGAGCAACCCCCAATGCTATCATTACGAAGTCCTGAAATGCCAAGAGAGGACCATAAAGAAGAATACCCTCAGTCAACTAGTCCTGGGACTCAGTGAAGTAACTACCAACACTACCAACAATAACCAGCCCCAGGACAGTGACAGCGTAACACAAAGAATTCGACCCAACACAATCGTCGCTAAGCAAAAGGAAAAATATCTGTCATATTGGGCAGAAACAAGAAAAACCCAAAGCAAACTCAATTGCTACTTGGCCCTAAACAGACAATACAACATGGCTGATTACCTGACCAGGGTAAAGGATAGCAAAATGAGAAAAACCTTGACAATGTACAGACTTAGTGAACATAGCCTGGTGATTGAAAAAGGTAGACACAGGCAGACCCGGCTACCAAGAGAGGACAGGATATGCTCTCACTGCAGTCAGGGAGTGGTGGAGACAGAGATGCACTTCCTCACAGTGTGTAGAAAATATCAGGGCATAAGGGAGAATTTCTACCCAAAATTCACAAAAATATGCCCGGAATTCAGAAATTTGAATGACGACCAAAAACTCCCATACCTACTAGGGGAAGAGAGAAATTGTGTAACCTTAGCGGCACACTATGTTACAGCTTGCCATAAACAGAGGAACAACCACTAAATATAAGAAAAGAGTATATAAAAATTATATGAATGTATATTTACACACTCGGATATATCTGTTTGTACACTGTATGGATAGATCTGTATTTTTGTGTACAACCATGAATGTTTTTCGATGCTTTGGCAACATAAGATGTACCTTGTCATGCCAATAAAGCGATTTGAATTGAATTGAATTGAGTGAGTGCGTGGGTGGGGGGGTGAGTGAGTGCGTGGGTGGGGGGGTAGGGGCGTGTGTGGGTGGGGGGGTGGGTGGGGGGGGTGAGTGCGTGGGTGGGGGGGTGAGTGTGTGGGTGGGGGTGTTGTGTCTGGGTATAATAAGACACAGACTGCAGGAGAAACGGTACAACAGGTGTTTACTCAACGCGGTTCACAGTGGAACTGCCTGTACAGATTACTACTCCGTGCTATATACAGGTGTGGTCACTGCCGGTACTACAGTATACATGAGCTGTAAAAAGTAGTTCCCCCCTTAAAGGTATATATATTACAATTCCTCCCCTTTTAGATTAACAGTACCATAACACTCATTTAACAATTAAATATCAAACTAATTACAATTAACACTTTTAACATGCAACATTAGCTGAAAATAGTCTATTTATATATTCAGTCTTTGGGGAGGCCTCCTGATCCTTTCTGGATAGTGCCTTTCCCGAGTGTCTTGCTCTTGGTGCGGAGGCGATTCTGGCCCCCTGTCGTCGGTTGGTTCATCAGCTTCCGATGCTACTGTTTCTGGGGTAGATGCGACCGGTACGTCGGGTTCATCACCAGGTACGTATGGGCGAGGCATGGGGTTGACTTGTTTCTGTGACTCTAGGATCTGGTCAGCATGGCGTCTCACGATTCTCTCCCCAATGTCCACTGTGTACATTAGTGGGCCCTGCCGTGTGCATATCGTTCTTGGCTGCCATTTTTCTGTTCGGTAGTCGCGGGCCAAGACTGGTTGCCCTACATTGAAGCTCCTTGTTGGCTTCTCATGGATGTGCTGGAATTGCTTACTCTCAACATCTCTTCGTACGTTTGGTCTGAGCAAATCCAGGCGAGATCTTAACCTTCGGTTAAAGAACATCATGGCTGGGGCCTGGTTGGTGACTGCATGTGTCGCATTCCGGTAGGCGAACAGGAAATTATCCACCTTGTGCTGCAGCGGAATGTTGTCATTGTACATAACCTTTATTGCCTTCTTAAAGGTTTGTACGAACCTCTCAGCCAATCCATTTGTGGCTGGATGATACGGGGCGGATGTGTAATGCCGTACCCCATTCTTTTTCAAGAACCTCCGGAACTCTTCGGACACAAACTGTGATCCGTTGTCGGAGCATATCTGTTCTGGCAAGCCATTCCTGGCAAAAATGGTCCGTAGGACTGCAATAGTTTTCTCCGTGGTGGTGGAGGACATTTTGATGACCTCAGGCCATTTCGAGTGTGCATCCACGGCTATTAAAAGCATTGAGTCCATGAATGGACCAGCAAAATCAATATGCACCCGTTGCCATGGAGATGAGGGCCACTCCCATGGGGCCTGTGGTGGTGCATTTTGGACTTTCTGGCATCCTGAGCAGCTCTTGGTCAGGTCCTCGATTTGTTTATCGATTCCCGGCCACCACACATAAGCCCTGGCTAGGCTTTTCATTTTTACCCCTCCCAGATGACCCTCATGAAGCTCATTGAGCACTCTATCCCTTAACTTGGGTGGAATTACCACTCGGGATCCACACATCAAGGTCCCCCGGCACACTGACAGCTGTTCTCTCCTTGTCGAGAATGCTGGCAACAGTGAGTCGCCATGTGCTGGCCATCCCTTCACCATCAAATCATATACCCGAGATAGTGTTGGGTCATTTTGGGTTTCCTTTTCGATACAAGCATTAGTTACCGGTAGGTATTCAACTATAGTCGAATGGAATATTTCGACAGGATCCACTGCTGGTGCTTCCTCCGCAGTAGGCAGTGGCAGGCGCGATAGCCCATCAGCATTTCCATGCTGTTTCGTGCCCTTATATTCAATCTCATAGTGGTGCACCCCTAGAAAAAGTGACCATCTTTGTAGTCGTTGTGCAGTCATCACTGGAACGCCCTTCTTCGGATTAAAAATGGAGACAAGAGGCTGGTGATCAGTCAGCAAGGTGAATTTCTGCCCGTGCAGATAGTGGTTGAACTTTTTCACTCCCCACACTAGGCTGAGGGCCTCCCTGTCAATCTGGGCGTAGTTACGCTCGGCTGAGGTTAGTGATCGTGACGCAAAGGCTATTGGCCTCTCTGAGCTGTCCGAGAATTTGTGCGACAGCACTGCTCCAATGCCGTAGGGTGACGCATCACATGCCAACCGAATTGGTAATGCTGGGTTGTAATGGGCCAATACCTCTTTCGATGTGATTAGTGTTTTGCTCTTCTGGAAAGCTCATCTACATTCGTCACTCCACTTCCATGGCACCCCAGTTTGCAGTAGAGTGTTCAGTGGGTGTAGCATTGTAGACAAATTTGGCAAGAACTTATGGTAGTAGTTTACCAGCCTGAGGAACGACCTCAGTTGTGACACATTTTCCGGTGCTGGAGCCTTGACTACTGCCTCAATCTTCTCTGGGGACTTATGTAACCCCTCTTTATCGATAACGTGGCCACAATACGAGATCTGTTTTCTAAAAAACTCGCATTTGGGGCGGTTAGCTCGGAGCCCATATTCCTGCAATCTAGTGAGCACCTGCTCCAGGTTGGCAAGGTAATCACTGTCATTTTCGCCCGTGACCAGGATGTCGTCCAAATAACATTGGGTCCCTGGGATCCCTTGCATGACTTGTTCCATTGCCCTCTGCCAAATAGCCGGAGCTGATGCTACCCCGAATACCAGCCGGTTTTATTGGTAGAGACCTTTATGGGTGTTGATTGTGAAGTATTTTTTTGATGCTTCTTCTACCTCCATTTGCAGATATGGGCCAGATCAATCTTAGTGAAGCGTTTCCCTCCAGATAGCGAGGCGAAAATATCTTCAATCGGCGGAAGTGGATATTGTACGGTGTGAAGGATCAGGTTCACTGTTACCTTAAAGTCCCCACAGATGCGAACCTTCCTTGGTTCCCCAGGCGTGCTGCTCAACGACTTTTTCATCACAGGGACGATGGGTGTAGCCCACTCGCTCCAGTCTACCTTGGACAGTACACCTGAACGTTCCAGACTCTCCAGCTCTGCTTCGTCGCTGTCATGCCATTTAGTGTTCCGAGTCCTTGCTGGAACACTTCTTTCGCGTCAGTTAGGATCTTTGACAGTCGCCCAGGTGTGACGTTGTCATCCTTTTTGTCAGCCACAGTCAGTGCCTGTATGGAATGCCAATCCAGTTGTATTTTCCGGATCCATTCACGTCCCAGAAATGGTGGTCCTCCATCTTGCAATACATACAGGTCTAGTTTTGGTGTTTCCTTACCGTTATATATAACGGTCACCCTTATTTTTCCTTTGGGGTAGACCTTTTGCCCCATGTACGTCTTCAAAATAATTTTTGTGTCTCTCAAGGGTATGTGTGAGAATAGCCGCTCGTAGTCCCGTTGGTTTATGACTGTTAGGGCTGATCCTGTGTCCAAATCCATCTTTACGTGGACTCCTGCTATCTTGAGAGTGACCCAAATGGTTCGGTGATCCTCCGTTGTGATCACATTATGTAGTTTCAGGCAACTCAGTTCCCTGTTTTCAGAGTCGATATCACTCTTTTGTTCATCTGAACTATTCTCCGTCATCTTATGTACCTTCTTGTACTTTCCTTTGGTCGGTTTCTTATTGCTGGTTTTCTTTCCCGACCTGCAGACTCGTGCTATGTGTCCTACTTTTCCACACTGTCTGCACACTTTGTCTTTGAACCAGCAATCATTCTGGTCATGTGTTGTTCTGCCGCAGCGACAGCACTTCTCTGTTCCATATAACATTTCGTTTGTGCCATATTCTTGCGGTCTCTGTTGTATCTCTGCAGCGCCCCGTGCTGCTGCTGCTTCATATGATACCGCAATGCTGAAAGCCTTTTTCAGCGTAAGGTCCTTTTCAGATAAAAGCCATTTCTGGGTTCCTTCACTTTGAAGCCCACACACAAACTTGTCCCTTAAGGTATCTGCCAGTCCCGCTCCAAACTGGCAGTGTTTCGATAGTTTGCGCAGTTCTGTTAAATAATCAGCATTGCTTTCATCCTTATGCTGGTTCCGTTTGTGAAACTGGAATCTTTCTACTATCAGCAGCGGTGTGGGGTTTAAATGTCCCTGTAGTATCGTTACTATGTCTTCAAAACTCTTTTCCATTGGCTTCGTTGGGGTTACTAGATTTCGTAATAAACCATACGTCTTTACACCCATTAAATTTAACAATACCGACGCTTTCTTGTCATCTGACACCTCATTTGCCTTGCAGTACACCTCTATTCGTTCGACATATGTAGTCCAATCTTCGACTTCATTGTCAAATGCGGTGATACTGCCACTCTTCGGCATTTTGGGTGTGGTTTAAAATGGCGTCTCCCAATGGCTTAAAATGGCGTCTCCCGCGCTTTCCTTCCTCCCCCGCTGCTGCCAACGCCGCTCCCGGCGGTTCTCGTGGCAATGGCGGCGCCCTGTAGGTTTCACGCGCTTCTCCTGCGCTGCTGCCAATGCCGCTCTCGGCGGTCCTCGTTGCAATGGCGGCGCCTCGCGGTTTTCTGCGCGTCTCTCTCCCTCTCTCCGACGCTGCTCGGCCCCTGAACACCGGCTGCGCCCTGTGCGCTCTGCCCTCTCTCTCTCTCCCCTGTCGACGCTGCTTGGCTCTTTGCTGTGCCGCTCGGTCGGGCTCTAGCCCGCTGCTGTCCGGGAAGGGTCTGCGCACTACCTGTTGGGAGACCGTTTCGCTGGACCACCTTGACTGGAAAGCCAAGCCTCCCCCGCAATTCTCGAGTCTCTGCTGGATGACTGGGCGGTTGCCCGTGGTCGACGCCCGAGTCGCTGGCCTTGACCTCCAATCCACTGACCTGCAGGAACGAATCACAGAATCACAGAAACCCCACAGTGCAGATAGAGGCCATTTCGGCCCATCGAGCCTGCACCGACACATATCCCACCCGATCCCCGTAACCCCTACACCAACACATATCCCACCCCTATCCCCGTAACCCCACGTATTTAATCCCCGGAGGTTGCAGGTAGGTTCGAACTTGCCTTGTCGCCAATGTTGTGTCTGGGTATAATAAGACACAGACTGCAGGAGAAACGGTACAACAGGTGTTTACTCAACGTGGCTCACAGTGGAACTGCCTGTACAGATTACTACTCAGTGCTATATACAGGTGTGGTCACTGCCGCTACTACAGTATACATGAGCTGTAAAAAGTAGTTCCCCCCTTAAAGGTATATACATTACAGGGGGGTGAGTGTGTGGGTGGGGGGGGGGGGTGAGTGTGTGGGTGGGGGGGTGAGTGTGTGGGTGGGGGGGGTGAGTGTGTGGGTGGGGGGGTGAGTGTGTGGGTGGGGGGGTGAGTGTGGGTGTGTGTGTGTGTGTGTGGGTGGGGGGGTGAGTGTGTGGGTGGGGAGGGTGAGTGTGTGGGTGGGGGGGTGAGTGTGTGGGTGGGTGTGTGGGTGGGTGGGTGTGTGGGTGGGTGGGGGGGTGAGTGTGTGGGTGGGTGGGGGTGAGTGTGTGGGTGGGTGGGGGGGTTTGTGGGTGGTGGGGGGCTGTGTGGGTGGGGGGGTGAGTGTGTGGGTGGGGGGGTGAGTGTGTGGGTGGGGGGGTGAGTGTGTGGGTGGGGGGGTGAGTGTGTGGGTGGGGGGTGAGTGGGTGGGGGTGAGTGGGTTGGGGGGGTGAGTGTGTGGGTGGGGGTGTGAGGGGGTGGGGGGGTGAGTGTGTGGGGGGTGGGGGGGTGAGTGTGTGGGTGGGGGGGTGTGTGTGGGTGGGGGGTGAGTGTGTGGGTGGGTGGGGGGGTGAGTGTGTGGGTGGGTGGGTGTGTGGGTTGGTGGGGGGGTGGGTGTGTGGGTGGGTGGGGGGGTGAGTGTGTGGGTGGGTGGGGGGGTTTGTGGGTGGTGGGGGGCTGTGTGGGTGGTGGGGTGAGTGTGTGGGTGGGGGGGTGAGTGTGTGGGTGGGGGGTGAGTGGGTGGGGGGTGAGTGTGTGGGTGGGGGGGTGAGTGGGTTGGGGGGGTGAGGGTGGGGGTGTGAGTGTGTGGGTGGTGGGGGGGTGTGGGTGGTGGGGGGGTGTGTGGGTGGTGGGGGTGGTGTGGGTGTGGGTGGGGGGGTGAGTGTGTGGGTGGTGGGCGGGGTGTGGGTGGGGGGGTGAGTGTGTGGGTGGGGGGGTGAGTGGGTGGGGGTGTGAGTGTGTGGGTGGGGGGGTGAGTGGGTGGGGGGGTGAGTTTGTGGGTGGGGGGGTGAGTTTGTGGGTGGGGGGGTAGGTGGGGTGAGTTTGTGGGTGGGTGGGGGGGTGAGTTTGTGGGTGGGTGGGGGGGGTGAGTTTGTGGGTGGGGGGGTGAGTGTGTGGGTGGGGGTGGTGAGTGTGTGGGTGGGGGGGTGAGTGGGTGGGGGGGTGAGTGTGTGGGTGGGTGGGGGGGTGAGTGTGTGGGTGGGGGGAGGGTGAGTGTGTGGGTGGGGGGGGAGTGAGTGTGTGGGTGGGTGGGGGAGTGAGTGTGTGGGTGGGGGGGGAGTGAGTGTGTGGGTGGGTGGGGGAGTGAGTGTGTGGGTGGGTGGGGGGTTGAGTGTGTGGGTGGTGGGGGGGTGTGTGGGTGGTGGGGGGGTGGGGGTGGGGGGGTGAGTGTGTGGGTGGGGGGGTGAGTGTGTGGGTGGGGGGGTGAGTGTGTGGGTGTGGGGGGTGGGTAAGTGTGTGGGTGGTGGGGGGGGTGGGCGTGTGGGTGGGGGGGCGAGTGTGTGGGTGGGGGGTGAGTGGGTGGGGGGGGTGAGTGGGTGGGGTGGGTGAGTGTGTGGGTGGGGGTGTGTGTGGGGGGGTGGGGGGGTGAGTGTGTGGGTGGGGGGATGAGTGTGGGTGGGGGGGTGAGTGTGTGGGTGTGGGGGGGTGAGTGTGTAAGGGGTGTATGAGATTTGGTCCGCGTGGATAGGGTGCATGAGATTTGGTGCGAGTTGGATAGCTTAAGAAAGACCAAGAGACATAAGTGTAAGTTATGTAATCACAGAACTAGTTTAGCTGTCAGAAGGTATTCCTTTTCACAGAGAGTCATTGATCTATGGAATGTATTGCTGGCTTGTGTAGTGAGCACAGATTCACTGCAAGTATTCAAAAGGGAGGCAGTTGAGTTCCTGGCTAGTCGACATCACTGTGTATAGTCACTCAGTCAATGTGGCTTCCTGGAACTTGTTTAATTGCCTTTAGTAGTTGGAGAAGAATTTCTCAGAGTTTCCGTTCACCAACACCACAACCCTGCACCCCCCCACCCCCCACCCCCCACCCTCCCCCTCGGAATTGATATAGGGATTTTTCTATTTTTCTGCCTCTCCCAGAAAATTGCGGGAAGGTGTGTGGTTGGTGGATGGGGTCCTGGTGTGCGTAAGTGAAGAGGAGAAGTGAAAAAGAAAATAAGAGGGGCAAAGAGATGGTATGAGAATAGAATGGCAGCTAACATTAAAGGTAATCCAAAAGTCTTCTATAGGCATATAAATAGTAAATGGGCAGTAAGAGGAGGGATGGAGCCAATTAGGGACCAAAAAGGAGACCTACGCATGGAGGCAGAGGGTATGGCGGAGGTGCAAAATTAGTACTTTGCATCTGTCTTCACCAAGAATTCCAAAGATTCACCACCCTCAGTGAAGAAATTTCTCCTCATCTCAATCCTAAATGGCCAACCCCTTATTCTGAGACTGTGACCCCTGGTTCTAGACTCCCCAGCCGGGGTAACATCCTCCCTGCATCTACCCTGTCAAGCCCTGTAAAAATTTTGTATGTTTCAATGAGATCACCTCTCATTCTTCTAAACTCTAGAGAATATAGGCCTAGTCTACTCAATCTCTCCTCATGGGACAATCCCCCCATCCCAGAAACCAAACTGGTGAACCTTCGTTGCACTCCCTCTATGGCAAGTATATCCTTCCTTAGGTAAGGAGACCAAAACTGTACACAATACTCCAGGTGTGGTCTCACCAAGTAGTGGTGAATGGTTGTTTTTCGGACTGGAGGAAGGTATACAGTAGTGTTCCCCAGGGGTCGCTAGTAGGATCTCTGCTTTTCTTGATATATATTAATGACTTGGATGTGGGTGTACAGGGCAAAATTTCAAAATTTGCAGATGACACAAAACTTTGAAGTATAGTGAACAGTGAGGAGGATAGTGATAGACTTCAAGAGGGCACAGACAGGCTGGTGAAATGGGCAGACACATTGGCAGATGAAATTTAACGCAGAAAAGTGCAAAGTGATACATTTTGGTAGAAAGAATGAGGAGAGGAAATATAAACTAGAGGGTACAATCCTATAGTGGATACATGAACAGAGTGACCTGGGGGTATATGTGCACAAATCGTTGAAGGATCTGGGCAGGTTGAGAAAGCAGTTAAAGTTTACAGGATCCTGGGCTTCATGAATAGAGGTATAGAGTACAAAAGCATGGAAATTATGATGAACCTGTATAAAAAACTGTTCGGCCTCAACTGGAGTATTATGTCCAATTCTGGGCACCACACTTTAGGAAGGATGTGAAGGCCTTAAGAGAGTGCAGAAAAGATTTACGAGAATTATTCCAGGAATGAGGGACTTCAATTATGTGGATAGACTGGAGGAGCTGGGGTTGTTCTCCTTACAGCAGAGAAGATTGAGAGGAGATTTGATAAAGGTGTTCAAAATCAAGAGGGGTTTGAACAGAGTAGATGGAGAGAAACTGTTCCCATTGGCAGAAGGATCGAAAACCAGAGGACACAGATTTAAGGTGATTGGCAGAAGAACCAAAGGCGACATGAAGAAAAACTTTTTTATTCAGCGAGTAGTTGTGATCTGGAATCCAATGCCTGAAAGGGTGGTGGAGGCAGATTCAATCACAGCTTTCAAAAGGGAGTTGGATAAGTACCTGAAGGAAAAAAATTTGTAGGGCTATGGGAAAGGGCGGGGGAGTGGGACTAGCTGAAGTGCTCTTGCAGAGAGCCGGCACAGGCTCGATGGGCCAAATGGCCTTCTTCCATGCTGTAACCATTCTATGATTCTAAGTTGCACAAAGGTAGCATGGGACAGACAACAGGCTTGCTGGACTAGTTGGTCTTTTCCTGTCCATCATTGTCGTATGTTTGTATCACCCCCTGCACTACCTCAGAAGAGATCAACACAGAGCTAGAAAACATTGGGTGCATCAACCCCTTCCCCAGTCCTGCATGACAAGGAACTCCTAAGGGGACATAGTCCTCAGGTGAATACTTTACACGAGAAAGGGATCATCAGTTTCAGCCACTTCTTCTGTGAGATTGTGTCCTTCCAAAGCCCTATAATACTTTGCAGGCTTCAGCCTGAGTCAACTCCCTTGGAACTTTTCCTCCATTTCTCAATAGCCAATTGGATGTTTATTATCAACAGAATCTAGTTTCATCATAGGCACAACCATAAGTTAGCTGCATCATGATATCTCAGTCTTAGTAGGGTTTTTTTTCCTAACAGCATGTTCCAAAGCTCTCAGATCACAGTGCAGCTTGGCAAGGTTAAGTTTACAGTTCACTGATAAGTTTCTAATATTTGGGTATCTTTCTGCCTTCAAGATGAATATAAACCAGCCAATTTCATCCTTTTATTAGGTTGGCTGTTGTAGCTTCGGGTGACTCTGCGTTCTTCTGGGATGCTCGGGCTTCGTTCCTGGAGATGCTAATGGTGAGTTGTCACCCATGGTTGCCATCTTATTCAGTAATCTTCTTGACTAACCTTGCACAGATATGTTTCTCCCATTATTAAATCTTTATAAAATACTGGTTAGGCCGCAGCTGGAGTATTGTGATCAATTCTGGGCACCACACTTTAGGAAGGATGTCAAGGCAGAAGAGATTTACTAGAATGGTACCAGGTGTAGTGTATGTAACCTGTACCACCTTAAGAGGATACCTTAAGGTGATGGACTACTTTTTGATGGCTCCTGTACATTGTAGTAACAGTGGTGACCACAACGGTATATAAACCCTGTGGAGCAAAGTGTATTCCAGTTCAGCCCTGACCCTCAATTACTAAAGACCTGTTTAATTATTTCTGTAGTCTGTGTCCAGTTATTCAGCATAACTACATTTGGAAACACAGACTCAACAGTGGCGACGAGTCTGATCTTACCTAGCGGCAGTTGCATCAAAGGAAGCTTCGCCTCTGAAACGGGCGTCGATCAAGGACATCCACCCTCAACATCCTGCTGGGCACTGCATAGCACGGGAGGCAATCGTGAACCCGGGTTGGTTTCTGGCCACGAACTCAAACATCAGTGAACATCCCTTCGACGACAGCGGCGGGTAAGCCCGATCGAGCGGCACGGGGGGGAAGTCGGCCGAGTTGTCAGTAAGAGAAGGGGAGGGAAATGACGAAAAGGGCGGAGAACACGACCGCAGCCGGTGTCAGGGGCCGGACTGCAATCGGGGCAGAGACGCGCAGCAGCCAGAAAAGCGTTTATGTCCACAAGGACCGCGGGAGCGGCGGGGAACAAGAGCAGCAGCGTAGGGGAAAATAAAGGACCGCTGGGAGGCGAGAACGGCAACAGCGCGGTAATCGCCATTTTGAGTCGGCGGGGGAAGAAGACAAGCGCGGGAAAAGCCGCCAAGCGCGGGAAGCCGCCATTTTGAAAAAAATAAAATAAAATAATAATCATATCCGAAGGAAAGGAAACTCAACAAGGATGCCAAAAACGGGTAACATCACTGCTTTTGATAGCAATGTGGAAGATTGGGCCACTTATGTGGAACGCGTCGAAGTTTACTGTACAACGAATGAGGTACCGGAGGATAAGAAAGCACTAACCCTATTAAACTCGATGGCTGCGAAGACGTACGGGTTATTAAGGAACCTTGTAACACCAGATAAACCAGTAGGAAAGAGTTTCGCGGATATTGTTACTATCCTGCAAGAGCATTTAAACCCCACGCCGCTGCTAATAGCGGAACGATTTAAATTCTACAAAAGAATTCAACTTAAAGAGGAAAGCAACGCTGAATTCTTAATCGAACCGCGCAAGTTATCAAAGTACTGTCAGTTCGGTACAGGACTAGCAGACGCACTGAGAGATAAGTTTGTGTGTGGGCTCCTAAGGGAAGGAACCCAGAAGCGACTGCTAGAGGAAAAGGATCTTACGCTGGACAAAGCTTTCAGCATTGCAGCATCACACGAGGCAGCAGCACGAGGCGCTGCAGAGATACAGCAAAGGCCATTGGAATTCAGCACCAATGAAATGGCATTGGGCGCAGTAAAGTGCTATCGTTGCGGAAGGACAACGCATGACCAGAACCAGTGCTGGTTCAAAGATAAAGAATGCAGGCAATGTGGCAAACTTGGTCACATAGCGAGAGTATGCCGGTCAGGAAAGAAGACCAGCAGCAAAAAGTCGCCGCAGGAGAAGTACAAAAAAGTACACAAGGTGACAGAGAACAGTTCGGATGAACAGAAGATGGATTCAGACTCCAGCAGTAAGGAACTGGGTTGTCTAAAAATACATAATGTGGGTAACACAGCAGACCACCAAACTATCTGGGTCATGCTTCGGATAGCAGGAGTCCAAGTGAAGATGGAATTGGACACTGGATCGGCATTGACGGTCATGAATAAGCAAGATTACAAAAGGTTATTCTCGCAC
Organism: Somniosus microcephalus; assembly: GCF_052327205.1. Taxonomy (NCBI): domain Eukaryota; kingdom Metazoa; phylum Chordata; class Chondrichthyes; order Squaliformes; family Somniosidae; genus Somniosus; species Somniosus microcephalus. Next base: position 190,096,081 of record NC_140994.1, on the reverse strand, counting down.
ATTCCCCTGAGGGATACGGAGATTGTATTGAAAACATACACGGGGCAAATAGTATACCCCATCGGAAAGATAAAAGTAAATGTGGTCTACAATGGTAAAGAAAGTCAGGAAATGGACTTGTATGTGTTACCTGATGGAGGTCCGCCACTACTGGGACGGGAATGGATCCAGAGAATAAATGTGGACTGGCATTCCATACAAGCACTGACTGTAGATTCCTGTAAAGAGGACGACGTCAAACCTAAACGACTGTCCAAAATATTGGACGATGCTAAGGAGGTGTTCCAACAGGGACTGGGAACACTGAAAAGAATTACGGCAAACATCAAGGTTGAAGAACATGCAAACCCAAAATGTTTCAAAGCCAGACCTTATGCGATACGACCTGCTGTGGAAGCAGAGCTGGAAGGTCTAGAACGTTCAGGAGTACTGTCAAAGGTGGACTGGAGCGAATGGGCCACACCCATTGTTCCTGTCATGAAGCGTTCGTTGAGCAACAAGCCGGGGGAACCTGGGAAGGTTCGCATCTGTGGCGATTTCAAGATCACTGTTAATCCGGTTCTTCACACGGTGCAATATCCGCTTCCGCGGATTGAAGATATCTTCGCTTTGCTGTCTGGTGGGAAACACTTCACCAAGATAGACCTGGCGCAGGCGTACCTACAGATGGAAGTTGATGAAGCGTCACGCCAGTATCTCACGATCAACACACATAAGGGCTTATATCAGTATAATAGACTGGTTTTTGGAGTGGCATCGGCTCCAGCGATTTGGCAAAGGGCCATGGAGCAGGTATTGCAGGGAATTTCAGGCACACAATGCTACCTGGACGACATTCTGATTACAGGAGATGATGATAAGGATCACCTCGCGAATTTGGAGCAGGTGCTCACCAGATTGAAAGAATATGGGCTCAGAGTTAATCGCCAGAAATGTGAGTTCTTTCAAAAGCGAATCTCATACTGCGGCCACGTCATTGACCAGGAGGGGCTCCATAAGTCACCTGACAAGATCGAAGCTGTTGTGAAAGCTCCCGCTCCAGAGAATTTATCCCAGTTGAGGTCGTTCCTTGGGTTGGTTAACTATTACCACAAGTTTCTTCCAAATTTATCCACGGTGTTACACCCGCTGAACACTCTTTTGCAAATGGGAATACCATGGAAGTGGAGCGATGATTGTAAGCGGGCTTTTCAAAAAAGCAAGGCACTGATCACCTCTAAGGAAGTGTTGGCTCACTTTAACCCAACACTGCCTATTCGCTTAGCTTGTGATGCTTCTCCATATGGTATTGGGACAGTGCTCTCACATAAGTTTCCAAATGGCTTGGAAAGGCCAGTCGCGTTCGCATCCAGATCATTGACCTCTGCAGAGCGCAACTATGCTCAGATAGGGAGGCTCTCAGCCTCGTGTGGGGAGTTAAGAAATTTAACCATTACCTGCAAGGCCAAAAGTTTACGCTGCTGACAGATCACCAGTCGTTGGTTTCCATTTTTAACCCTAAGAAGGGTGTTCCGGTTATGACGGCGCAGAGGCTTCAGAGATGGTCCCTTTTCCTAGGGGCACATCAATATGATATCGAATTCAAAGGTACAAAGCAACATGGTAATGCTGATGGGCTGTCGCGCCTGCCACTACCTACAGCGGAAGAGGCACCGGCAGTTGACTCTGTCGAGATATTTCACTCGACCATCATCGAATGCTTACCAGTCACCAATGCGGGTATTGAGAGAGAGACCCGAAACGACCCGACACTGTCTCAGGTCTACGATTTGACAGTGAAGGGATGGCCAGCACATGGCGACCCACTGTTACCAGCATTCTCAGCCAGACGAGAACAGCTGTCCGTCTGTCAAGGAACATTGATGTATGGAACAAGGGTGATTATTCCTCCTAAATTAAGGGAGAGAGTTCTGAAGGAATTGCATGAAGGTCATCTGGGGGGAGTCAAGATGAAAAGCCTTGCTAGGGCTTATGTGTGGTGGCCAGGTATCGACAAACAAATAGAGGATCTGACTAAAAGCTGCTCAGGGTGCCAAAAAGTTCAAAACGCACCTCCAATTGCACCGCTGCATCCGTGGCAATGGCCTTCAACCCCATGGCAATGTGTGCATATCGACTTTGCAGGTCCATTCATGGATCCCATGTTTTTGATAGCAGTAGACGCACATTCTAAATGGCCAGAAGTGATTAAGATGTCGACCACTACCTCTGAAAAGACGATCGCAGTTCTAAGAACCATATTTGCAAGGAATGGGTTGCCGGAACAAATATGTTCAGACAACGGACCACAGTTCGTGTCAGAAGAATTCCAGAAATTCATGAAAAAGAATGGGGTGAAACACTATACATCTGCCCCATATCATCCGGCTACAAATGGGTTGGCCGAGAGATTTGTACAAACGTTCAAAAAGGCGATAAAGGCCATGAGCGAAGACCATATTCCACTACAACACAAGGTGGACAATTTCCTGATGGCATATCGAAACGCCATGCATGCAGTGACAAATCAAAGCCCTGCCATAATGTTCTATAACAGGAGGTTGTGGTCCCGGTTGGATTTGTTAAAACCCAATGTGCGTAGGGAAGTCGAAAACAAGCAATTCCAGCACGTAAATAACAAGGCCACTCAGTGTTTTGAAATAGGACAACCAGTGTTGGCCAGGGACTATAGGAATGATAAATGGCAATCCGGAACAATTCATGCCCGACAAGGACCCTTGATGTACACGGTAGACGTTGGAGAGAACGTAATACGACGTCATGCTGACCAACTTGTGGAATCGAGAACAAGGGTCGACCCCATGTCTACGGCAGAGACACCAGTTGAAGAAGTTATTGAGCCTGTAGCATCTACCTCAGACTCGAACGTACATGATGATGTTCAATCCATAGGAGATCAAATGGATGAGTCACCCCAGCAACGAGAACCAGAGACCCCTGAAAGGCGTTATCCGGCCCGGATCAGGAGGCCTCCTCAGAGACTGAATCTTTGAACAGTTTTGTGTGAAAGTTGTATATATGTTATCCATGTAATGTTTAAATTGGGGTGTACACTGTTAAGCTAAAAGGGGAGGAATTGTAGTGTATGTAACCTGTACCACCTTAAGAGGATACCTTAAGGTGATGGACTACTTTTTGATGGCTCCTGTACATTGTAGTACCGGTGGTGACCACACCGGTATATAAACCCTGTGGAGCAAAGTGTATTCCAGTTCAGCCCTGACCCTCAATTACTAAAGACCTGTTTAATTATTTCTGTAGTCTGTGTCCAGTTATTCAGCATAACTACATTTGGAAACACAGACTCAACACCAGGGGTGAGGGAGTTCAGTTATGTGGAGAGACTGGAGAAGCTGGGACTGTTCTCCTTACAGCAGAGAAGGTTACGAGGAGATTTGATAGAGGTGTTCAAAAATCTTGAATTTTTTTTCCCCCTGAGTAAATAAGGAGAAACTGTTTCCAGTGGCAGAATGGTCAGTAACCAGAGGACACAGATTTAAGGTGATTGGCAAAAGAACCAAGGCGACATGAGGAAAAACAATGTGTGCACCGAGTTGTGATACACTGTCTGAAAGGGTAATGGAAGCAGATTCAATATAACTTTCAAAAGGGAATGGGATCCTCCTCAGCAAAGCATCTGCAACTTCAGGATCACCCCGCAGGGCAAGAACAGTCCCTGGCTCTCCCTCACAATGAGCTACCTTCAAGCCCTTTCTTCTGGCCCCATTAGACTAGACTCTGATTGTGGCTGTTGTAGTCTCTGAGCTGTAGTGACTGTCCCTGGGTGTTTCAGACCGGTCCCTATTTCATTGAAATAAAAACAGAGATTGCTGGAAATACTCAGCAGGTCAGGCAGCATCTGTGGAGAGAGAAGCAGAGTTAACATTTCAGGTTGATGACTCTTCGTCAGAACTAGAAAAACTTCGTCAGAACCTATTTCATTGAAGTTGATTTCATTGCCTACTGGGATGTATAGAGGACAATGACTCCTCTCTGCGTTGCACACTGGCCGGGTGGAGCTAAGCCCAGTGTATGTACCCAGCATGGTTTTTCACATGGTATTGAGCCAAAAACTGCAGTATAGCTGAATTGTTTACTCCATGAGTTACTGGGTCATGAAGGAGTTGTCATTCTCACGAGTGTCGTGATATAAATCCTGTTTCTTGGTTCCCGAGGAAGTTCAGTAACTTTCATGATACAAGTTTTCTTCATGTCAGATTCTGAGACTCTAACACCAGTAATCTGAGCTCAGAACTGTGAAAGATTCAGGCTTTTCTGCTTTGTTTCGCAAAACATTTCTAAGGTGTGTGTGTGCGTGTGTTGATCTGCTGCGGTACCTGGAGATTGTACGGTAGAATTTAAGTTGAGAGCTGTTTAAAATGCGTTAGTTATGTGAGTCAAACTAGAGAGATGTGAAATTAATGAGCGACAGGGAATGGTTAAATCTCACTGTCTGCAAAGGCTGCAAGGCTGGTGACTATTTCCGAATTTTAAAAGTTTTTTAAAGCTTCCAAGTATTTGTGGCATCTGGTAAGTTTTAAAACTTGGCTTCCTATTGGGTTAGTGCAGTGAGTGCAACATTGTAAGATTACCTTGTGCAGGTGGTCTTCTCCCCTCTGAGCTCTGGCGGGGGGGTTTGCACCTGAATTGCACCAGACCAACTGTGGTGATCTGAAACCGAAACCAGTTCACATCAATGCACTCTGTAGATTACTAACATTTAAAGTTGCTGTGATCTGGAATCTGCTGCCTGAAAGGGCGGTGGAAGCAGATTCAATAATAACTTTCAAAAGGGGAATTGTATAAATACTTGAAGGATTATGGGGAAAGAGCAAGGGGGAGTAGGACTAATTGGACAGCTCTTTCAAAGAGCCGGCACAAGCACGATGGGCCGAATGGCCTCTTCCTGTGCTGTATCATTCTGCATTTTTATAAACAGTCTCCACGGGAGTGGTTACTGTCAGGGAGAGCCTCTTCTCATGAAATACTTGGAGAAACAATTTACAGGGCCGTGGGGAAAGAGCAGTGGAGTGGGACTAATTAGATGGCTCTACCAAAGAAGGAGTACTTTCTAAATGGTGAAAAGCTAAAAACAGTGGAGGTCCAAAGAGACTTGGGGGGTCTATGGTGCATAGATTATTAAAATGTCACTGACAAGTACAGAAAATAATCAAAAAGGCTAATGGAATGCTGGCCTTTATATCTAGAGGACTAGAGTAGAAGGGGGTAGAAGTTATGCTACAGCTATACAAAGCCCTGGTTAGACCACACCTGGAGTACGGTGAGCAGTTCTGGGCACCACACCTTAAGAAGGATATATTAGTCTTGGAGGGAGTGCAGCGCAGGTTTACAGGAATGATACCTGGACTCCAAGGGTTAAATTACGAAGCTAGATTACACATTGTATTCCTTGGAATTTAGAAGGCCAAATGATGGCTTCCTGTGCTGTATCATTCTATGATTATATTGCTATTTTACATAGAGCATACATAGGAACAGGAATAGGCCATTTAGAACCAGGCCTGATCCGCCATTCAATGAAATCATGGGTGATCTGTGACGTAACTCTATATACCCGCCTTTGTCCCATATCCCTTAATACCTTTGGTTAACAAAAATCTATCAATCTCAGTTTAAAATTAACAATTGATCTAGCATCAAACTTCTACTACCCTTTGTGTGTAGAAGTGTTTCCTAACTTCACTCCTGAAAGGCCTGGCTCTAATCCCCAACCAGCAGAAATATCTCCCCTTAATATCTTGAAAATTTCAATCAAATCACCCCTTAACCTTTTAAATTCCAAGGAATACAATGTGTAATCTAGCCTCGTAATTTAACCCATTTAGAAAGTATTCCTTTTTACGTCCAAAGTGGTGGCCTTGGATTGAAATCCATTTGCCACAGTTTTGCCCATTCCCTTAATCGATTAACATAGAAACATAGAAAAATAGGAGCAGGAGTAGACCATTTGGCCCTTCGAGCCTGCTCTGCCATTCAATATGATTATGGCTCTATCTCAATACCATATTCCTGCTCTCTCCCCATACCCCTTGATGCCTTTTGTGTCCACAATCTCTTTGTAATTTTATGCTTCCAGCTACACTGCTTACAATGCTGCCGATCTTTGTGTCATCAGCAAACTTGGATATGTGGCTTTCTATCCCATCATCCAAGTCATTAATAAATATGGTGAATAGTTGAGGCCCCAACACAAATACCTGTGGGACACCACTAGTCACATCCTGCCACCACTAGTCACACCGTAATTGTGATCATCTTCAAGAAAGGTAACAAGTCCGATTGTGGTAATTACAGAGGAGTTTCCCTGCTGTCTGCCGCAGGGAAAGTCATCGCAAGAATCCTCCTCAATCGCCTTCTCCCAGTGGCCAAAGAGCTCCTCCCAGAGTCGCAATGCGGATTCCGCCCACTAAGAGGCACAATGGACATGATCTTCACCGCACGTCAATTACAAGAGAAATGCAGGGAACAGCACCAGCCGCTGTACATGGCCGCCTTTGATCTCACAAAGGCCTTCGACACTGTCAACCGTGAGGGATTATGGAGTGTCCTCCTCAAATTCGGCTGCCCTCAAAAGTTTAACCATCCTCCGCCTGCTTCACGACGACATGCAAGCCGTGATCCTGACCTACGGTTCCACCATAGACCCAATTCATGTACGAACCGGGGTCAAGCAAGGCTGTGTCATCGCACCAAAGCTCTTCTCGATCTTCCTTGCTGCAATGCTCCCTCTCACCCTCAGTAAGCTCCCCACTGGAGTGGAGCTAATTTGCAGATCAAACAGGAAACTGTTCAACCTCCGTCGCCTCCAGTCCAGATCCAAGGTTGTCCCATCCTCTGTCGTTGAATTACAAGTTGCAGATGATGCTTGTGTCTGCGCTCACTCGGAGGTCGAACTCCAAACCATCGTCAACACCTTCACTGAAGCATACGAGAGCATGGGCCTTACACTAAACATCCGTAAGACAAAGGTTCTCTACCAACCTGCCCCTGCCACACAGTACTGCCCCCCGATTATCAAAGTCCACAAGGCCTTGGACAACGTGGACCACTTTCCATACCTCAGGAGCCTACTGTCAACAAGGGCAGACGTCGACGATGAAGTCCAACACCGCCTTCAGTGTTCCAGTGCAGCCTTCAGTCGCCTGAGGAAGAGAGTGTTTGAAGCCCAGGACCTCAAACCCGGCACTAAGCTCATGGTCTACAGAGCAGCAGTGATACCCGCCCTGCTGTATGCCTCAGAGACATGGACCATGTACAGCAGGCACTTCAAAGCACTGGAGAGGTACCACCAACGCTGCCTCCGCAAGATCCTGCAAATCCATTGGCAGGATAGGCGCACCAACGTCCGTGTTCTTGCTCAGGCCAACATCCTCAGCATCGAAGCTTTGACCACGCTCGATCAGCTCCAATGGATGGGTCACATTGTCCGCATACCCGATACGAGACTCCCAAAACAAGCGCTCTACTTGGAGCTCCGGCACGGCAAGAGAGCCCCAGGTGGGCAGAGGAAATGCTTCAAGGACACCCTCAAAGCTTCCTTGAAAAAGTGTAACATCTCCACCGACACCTGGGAATCCCTGGCCCAAGACCGCACAAAGTAGAGGAGAAGCACCTAGGAAGGCGCCGAACACCTCGAGTCTCTTCACCGGGAGCAAGCGGAAGCCAAGCGCAGGCAGCGCAAGGAGCGCACGTCAACCCAAGCACCCCACCCACCCGCCCCTTCAACCACCGTCTGCCCCACCTGTGGCAAAGACTGTAAGTCCCGCATTGGACTCATCAGTCACCTGAGAACTCATTTTTAATGTGGAAGCAAGTCATCCTCGGTTCCGAGGAACTGCCTAAGAAGAAGAAGAGTCACATCCTACCACATTCAGAGCTTTACAGCTATTATACAATAGTTGTGATACACTTTACTTGGACATAGGGAAAAGTTGTAAACAGTTAATGTCTTCGATCCTTCCTATCGTCACTCTTAAAACTTGCTCAGCTTTAGCTCATCTGCTGCTGAAACCCTCATCTATGCTTTTGTTATCTCTCGACTCAATTATTCCAATGCTCCTGGCAGGCCTCCCACCTTGCACCCTCTGTAAACTTGAGCTCATTCAAAACTCTGCTGCTCATATCCTAACTCGCATCAAGTCACATTCATCCATCACCCCTGTACTCGCTGACCTACATTGGCTCCCAGTCCAATAATGCCTTGTTTTTAAAATTCTCATCCTTGTTTCCCGATCTATCCATGGCCTCACCCCTCTATCTCTGTAACCTCCTCCAGCCCTAAAATCCTTCAAGATCTCTCTGTTCCTCCAATTCTGGTCTATAGCGCATCACCAATTTTCTTCGCTGCATCTGTGCCTTCAGCCGCCTAGGCCCTAAGCTCTGGAATTCCCTCCCTAAACCTCTTCGCCTCTCTCTCCTCTTTTAAGATGCTCTTTAAAACCTACCTCTTTGACCAAGCTTTTGGTAACCTGTCCCAGTATGAAGCTCAGTGTCAAATTGTGTTTGATAACCACTCCTGTGCAGCACCTTGGGATGTTTTACTACGTTAAAGGCACTATATAAATGCAAGTTGTTGCGTGGAAGACCTGTTTCTAAAGCTCTTTAAATCTTTTAACCCTCTAGCTTTTCTGAAACGTCCCAATAAAAAGACAGCTTTAACATATACACTTTTATTTTTGCCATTTCCCAGGGAAGGGAATATAACCATCAGGCACCAATCAAGAGGATCAATTCTATCCCTTGGATCTTTTCCAAGGTGTCATTCAATTGGACAGACATGTCAGAAACCATAATTTCCAAATTATAATTGATTTGACAAAGGACTTCAATTAGGTGCTGCACTCCTTTCCTTTTCCAGGTGCCTAAATTAAACCAGGAACAAAACACTCTGGTGAGTTATACACAGCATTCTTCCTATCTCATCATTGCTATCTATCCATGCATAGTAATACATTAAGTCTAATTCAGGTGTCAGTTGAATCTGGTACCATCCTTTGTTGGAAACACTGTCAATACTGGAAAAATTCATCTTTTCTTTGTGTTTCAGCTTTTCCAGAACTCCACAGGATTAATCTTGGAACTTTAAAGCACAAGAGGAGGCCATTCCACCCATTGTGTCTGTACCAGCCCTTTGCCAGAGCAATCCAAAACAAACCTCACTGCCCTGCTCTTTCCCCATAACCCTGTTTCTTCTTTTGCTTCAAATAGTTACTCACTTTTTATGTTATAAGGTCTGAAAGCTTTCTGTCTGAACTGTTTATATGGAAAAGCGTTCCATGCTCCAAGAACTCTGCATAAAGAAATTTCTCCTAATCTCTCTCCTCATTTTCAGTGACAAATTTGAAATCAATAACCTATTGTCACCGATTTGCTAGCCAGAACAAATAGACTTTCCATATTTCCCTCCATATTAAATCTCCCCTTTCTCTGCTGCAGTGAAAATAGTCCCAATATTTCCTCCTAACTAGTTTCTCAACCCTGGCATCATCCTGATGAATCTAGGCCATACGGTCCTTATGGTTTTAATGTTCTTTCTACAATGGGGTATCCAAAACTGCACACTGTGGCCTAATCATTACCTGGAATAAATGTATCACTACCATTTCCCTGCATTACAGCAAAGATGACACTTCAAAAGTAATTATTTGGCTGTGAAGCACTTTGGGATGTCCTGAGGACATGTAAGGTGCGATATAAATGCAAGTTCTTTTCTCTTGTACGCTATGTCCAATTAATAAAACTCAAAATGCTGCTCTTGTTTTTAATTTTCCCAGAATTCCAGCAAATGTCTAGTCCTATAGCATGCAGTACATGAGTAATCCTAAGGGGAAACAGAAGAAGAGAGCTGAGTTACAAGAGAAGCATGGGAGAAAATAGCAAAAAAACAGTAGTATTTCTATGGTAAATTGAGAAACTTAGGTGAAGGTCCATAATGCAGACCAACCTGAAAAGTAAGAAGACACAGTAAATCAAATAGTGGTTGGACAATATCAAGCTTGGGTTTTAAAAGCCTACAAATTGTAGCAAGGGTACGGCAAGTCTGGATTTCAACACAGTAAAGATAAAGTGAGAGGAAGAGTACACAAGACCAGATATGTGGGGCTTGGAAGGAACAATACGGGAAACTTCACAAGCAATGATCATAATGGTATCAATAAAACTAAGACAAGAAAGTTCAATGGGCAGCAATAACCCTTCATTATGTCATGTAAGTGGCCTCTCCACGTGAAGTTGGACATAAGAACATAAGAAATAGGAGCAGGAGTAGGCCATTCGCCTCTCGAGCCTGCTCTGCCATTCAATAAGATCATGGCTGATCTTCTACCTCAACTCCACTTTCCCGCACTATCCCCATATCCCTTGATTCCCTTAATATCCAAAAATCTATTGATCTCTGTCTTGAATATACTCAATGACTGAGTCTCCTCAGCCCTCTGGGGTAGAGAATTCCAAAGATTCACCACCCTCTGAGTGAAGAAATTTCTCCTCATCTCAGTCCTAAATGGCCGACCCCTTAATCTGAGACTGTGACCCCTGGCTCTCGACTCCCCAGCCAGAGGAAACATCCTCCCTGCATCTACCCTGTCGAGCCCTGTAAGAATTTTGTATGTTTCAATGCGATCACCTCTCATTCTTCTAAACTCTAGAGAATATAGGCCTAGTCTACTCAATCTCTCCTCATAGGACAATCCCTCCATCCCAGGAACCAGTCTGGTGAACTTTCGTTGCACTCCCTCTATGGCAAGTATATCTTTCCTTAGGTAAGGAGACCAAAACTGTACACAATATTCCAGGTGTGATCTCGCCAGGGCCCTATATAATTGCAGTAAGATGTCTTTACTCTTATACTCAAATCCTCTTGTAATAAAGGCCAACATACCATTTGCTTTCCTAATTGCTTGTTGTACCTGCATATTAATTTTGTGATTCGTGTACAAGGACACCCAGGTCCCTCTGAACACCAACATTTCCCAATCTCTCTCCATTTAAAAAAAATGCGCTGCTTTTCTATTTTTCCTACCAAAATGGATAACTTCCCATTTCTCCACATTATATTCCATTTGCCATGTTCTTGCCCACTCACTTAGCCTGTCTATATTCTCTTGAAGCCTCTTTGCATTCTCCTCACAACTTACATTCCCAACTAGCTTTGTATCATCAGCAAACTTGGATATATTAAATTTGGTCCCCTCATCCAAATCATTGATATAGATTGTGAATAGCTGAGGCCCAAGCACTGATCCTTGCAGTACCCCACTAGTTACAGCCTGCCAACTTGAAAATGACCCGTTTATTCCTACTCTCTGTTTTCTGTCCGTTAACCAATCCTCAATCCAAGCTAATATATTACCCCCAATCCCAAGAGCTCTAATTTTGTTTAATAACTTCTTGTGTGGCACCTTATCAAATGCCTTCTGAAAATCCAAATACACCACATTCACTGGTTCCCCCTTCTCTATTCTGCTGGTTACAACCTCAAAAAAACGAATGGATTTGTCAAACATGATTTCCTTTTCATAAATCTGTGTTGACTCTGCCCAATCCTATTATTATTTTCTGAGTGCCCTGTTACCACATCCTTAATAATATTCTAGCATTTTCCCTACTAATGATGTCAGGCTAACTAGTCTATAATTCCCCGTTTTCTCTCTCCCTCCTTTCTTAAATAATGGGGTTACATTTGCTACCTTCCAATCTGCGGGAACTGTTCCAGAATCTATGGAATTTTGGAAGATGAGAACCAATTCATCCGCTATCTCTATAGCCACCTCTTTTAAAACCCTAGGATGTAGGCCACCAGGTCCAGGGGATTTATTGGCTTTCAGTCCCATTAATTTCTCCAGTACTATTTTTTTACTAATACTAATATCTTTCAGTTCCTCATTCTCGCTAGACCCTTGGTTCTCCACAATTTGCAGGAAGTGTTTTGCGTCTTCTTCCGTGAAGACAGACACAAAGTATTTGTTTAATTTCTCTGCAATGTCCTTATTCCCCATTATAATTTCTCCTGTCTCAGCCTGTAAGGGACCCATGATTACTTTTGCTAATCTTTTCCTTTCTACATACCTATAGAAGCTTTTATGTTTCTCATTAGTGTGCTCTCATGTTCTATTTTCCCTTTCTTTATCAATTTCTTGGTCCTTCTTTGCTGAATTCTAAAATCCTCCCAATCCTCAGGCATCCTCCCAATCTTCTTGGCAACATTATAAGCCTATTCACTTGATCTAATACTATCTTTAACTTCTCTTGTTAGCCACGGTGAGACCACTTTTCCTGTGGGGTTTTTGTGCCTTAAAGGAATGTATATTAGTTGTAAATTATATATTAATTCTTTAAATGGTAGCCATTGCTTATCTACCGTCATACCTTTTAATGTAGTTTCCCAATCTATCTTAGCTAACTCACATAGTTTGCTTTGTTTATATTTAAGACCCTAGTTTTGGATTTAAATAAGTCACTTTCAAACTCAATAAAAAATTCTATCATATTATGGTCACTCTGCCCTAAAGACCCCTTTACTACAAGGTTATTAATTAACCCTTTCTCATTGCACAATACTAGATCTAAAATAGCCTGTTCCCTAGTTGGTTCCTCAAAATACTGATCCAGAAAACTATCTTGCATACATTCCATGAATTCGTCCTCCACGCTATTACTGCAAATTTGGTTTGCCCAGTCTATATGTAGATTAAAGTCCCCCATGATTACTGTATTGCCCTTGTTGCATGCGCCTCTAATTTCCTGATTTATACCCTGCCCTACATTGCAACTACTGTTCGGGGGCCTATTAACAACTCCCACCAATGTTTTCTGCCCCTTTCTGTTTCTTAGCTCCACCCAAACTGATTCTACTTCTTGATTTTTGGAGCTAAGATCCTTTCTCTCTACTGTCTTTATCCCATCCTTTATTATCAGGGCTACCCCTCCTCCTTTTTCATTTTGCCTATCCCTTCTAAAAGTTATGTACCCTGGAATATTTAGTTCCCAACCTTGGACCTTTGCAACCATGTCTCCATTGTGGCTATTAGATCAAACCTGTTAATTTCTATCTGTGCTATTAATTCATCTATTTTGTTGTGAATGCTTCGTGCATTCAGATATAGCTTTGACTTATTTCTCTTTTTCCCTGATGTCACCTTAGTCACTGATGCCTTATTAACTTTGTTACTCTCACTGTCCCTTCCTGATACACACTCTTTATTTTTACCCAAAACTCTACTCTGCTCTAGAGCCTTGACATTTCTCTCGCTGCTTTTAAATTTACTCTTTCCTGAATCCTCCCGCTGCCCCCTTCATTAGTTTAAAGCCCTGTCTACTGCCCTAGTTATTCGGTTCGCCAGGACGCTGGTATCAGCCTGGTTTAAGTGGAATCTGTCCCAACGGAACAGCTCTCTCTTTCCCTAGTACTGGTGCCAGTGCCCCATGAACTGAAACCCCTTCCTCCCACACCACTCTTTGAACCACGCATTTAAACCTCTAATCTGTTGTCCCTATGCCAATTGGCGCGTGGCTCAGGTAACAATCCAGAGATTATTACCTTGGAGGTTTTGCTTTTTAATTTGGATCTTAGCTCCTCAAACTCTCTCAGCAGAACCTCATTCCTAGTTCTATCTATGTCGTTGGTTCCTACGTGGACCCCGACAACTGGATCCTCCCCTTCCCACTCCAAGTTCTTCTCCAGTCACGAGGAGATGTCCTTAACCCTGGCACCAGGCAGGCAACACAGCCTTCGGTACTCCCTGTCACGACTGCAGAGAACAGTATAATCTATCCCCCTGCCTATACTGTCGCCTACCACTACCACAATCCTTTTTACTCCCTCCACTTGAATGGCCTCCTGTACCATGGTGCCTGTTACGTCCGTGAATAATTGAGACACGGACAGCAGGAGTGAACAAAATAAGTCTTTACTGGTGGAAGTCAATAGTGAAACTAAAAACACAGAGGCTCACTAGCGCCTTTTATACAGGGGTGGTCACTGCCGGTACTGCAGTCTGAGACCAGTTATTCTCTTAAAGGTACATACACAACAATTCCTCCCCTTTTAGATAAACAGTACATAACATTCATTTAACAACTAAACGATAACTAATTACAATCACAATTACTGTTGCTAGATACATTGGTTAAGTTTAAGCAATTATAAGTTCAGTCTTTGAGGAGGCTTCCTGATTCTGTCTGGATAGCGCCTCTTTGGGGTATCAGGTTCTTCTGGCAATGTTGAGTCAGGATCAATGTCGTTGTTTGGTTCATCTGCTTCCAATATTACCGGTTCTGCGGTAGCTGCAATTGGAACGTCGATTTCATTACCAGGTGTATCAGATCGTGGTGTGGAGTTGACGTTTTCCAGTGACTCTAGAATCTGGTCAGCATGGCATCTTACAATGCTCTCCCCAACGTCCACAGTATACATGAGAGGTCCTTGTCGTGTACAAATCGTTCCTGGCTGCCATTTCTCAGTGCAGTAGTCCCGGGCCAAAACTGGTTGACCTATCTTAAAACTCCTGGTCAGCCTTTCATTCATATTCTGAAACTGCCTGTTCTCCACATCTCTTCGGACGTTTGGCTTAACCAAATCCAAGCGGCATCGTAGTCTTCGATTGAAGAACATCATGGCTGGAGTTTGGTTGGTAACCGCATGTGTCGCATTCCGGTAGGCAAACAAGAAGTTGTCCACCTTGTGTTGTAGGGGTATATCTTAAATACACATTGCCTTGATAGCCTTCTTGAATGTTTGGACAAACCTCTCGGCCAATCCATTAGTGGCTGGATGATATGGGGCAGATGTGTAATGCTTAACACCATTGTTCTTTAAGAACCTCCGGAACTCTTCAGACACAAACTGTGGTCCATTGTCAGAGCAAATCTGTTCAGGCAGCCCATTCCTGGCGAATATGGTTCGTAAAACTGTGATAGTTTTTCCGTGGTGGTTGAGGACATTTTTATTACCTCTGGCCACTTTGAATGTGCATCCACCGCAATTAAAAACATCGAGTCCATGAAGGGACCAGCAAAATCAATGTGCACCCTTTGCCATGGAGATGAGGGCCACTCCCATGGATGCAGAGGAGCTTGTGGTGAGGCGTTTTGGACCTTCTGGCATCCTGCACAGCTCTTGGTCATCTCTTCGATTTCTCTATCGATTCCCGGCCACCACACAAACGCTCTGGCTAAGTTCTTCATTTTTACCCCACCCAGAAGACCCTCATGAAGCTCATTGAGCACTCTATCCGTCAACTTAGGTGGAATTACTACTCTGGATCCACACATCAAGGTTCCTCTGCACACTGACAGCTGTTCTCTTCTTGGCGAGAATGCTGGCAGCAGTGGTTCGCCATGTGCTGGCCATCCCTTCACCGTTAAATCATAGACCCGTGATAGTGTCGGGTCATTCCGTGTTTCCTTTTCTATGTTTGCATTCGTCACAGGGAGACATTCGACTATGGTCGAGTGGAATAACTGCATTGGATCCACTGCAAGGTCTTCTTCTTCCACCGTCGGCAACGGTAGACGTGACAATCCATCAGCATTTCCATGCTGTTTAGTTCCTTTGTACTCGATGTCATATTGGTGTGCCCCTAGGAACAGGGACCATCTCTGCAGCCGTTGTGCTGTCATTATCGGTACGCCCTTCTGAGGGTTGAAAATGGAGACAAGAGGTTGATGATCGGTTAGTAGAGTAAATTTTTGACCGTGCAGGTAGTGATTGAACTTCTTCACCCCCCACACTAGGCTGAGGGCCTCTCTGTCAATCTGGGCGTAGTTACGCTCGGCAGAAGTTAACGAGCGTGACGCAAAAGCTATCGGCCTCTCTAAACCATCAAGGAATTTATGTGACAGTACCGCCCCAATGCCGTAGGGAGACGCATCACACGCCAGCCTGATTGGCAGTGCTGGGTTGTAGTGAGCCAAAACTTCCCTTGAAGTGATTAAGTCCTTACTCTTCTGAAAAGCACGCTTACAATCATCGCTCCATTTCCATGCTACCCCCATTCGTAGCAGGGCGTTCAGTGGGTGCAGAATTGTCGACAAATTCGGCAAAAACTTATGATAGTAATTCACCAATCCGAGGAATGACCTCAGTTGCGACACATTTTCAGGCGCTGGGGCCTTAACAACCGCTTCAATTTTGTCAGGGGACTTATGTAACCCCTCTTCATCAATCACGTGGCCACAATACGATATCTGTTTCTTTAAAAATTCGCACTTGGGGCGGTTGGCTCGCAGCCCATGTTCCCGTAGTCTAGTGA
This sequence comes from Somniosus microcephalus, assembly GCF_052327205.1. Lineage (NCBI taxonomy): Eukaryota > Metazoa > Chordata > Chondrichthyes > Squaliformes > Somniosidae > Somniosus > Somniosus microcephalus. The sequence goes on along the minus strand of NC_140994.1, from coordinate 190,079,810 downwards.
GCACCTGTTCTAGGTTGTTAAGGTGTTCACTGTCATCTTCACCTGTTACAAGGATGTCGTCCAAGTAACACTGAGTCCCCGGAATCCCTTGCAAGACTTGTTCCATCGCTCTTTGCCATATCGCCGGAGCCGATGCTACTCCGAATACCAATCGATGATACTGGTAAAGACCTTTGTGAGTGTTTATCGCGACACGGACTGCAGCGCTTCAAGGCGGCGGCTCACTACCAACTTCTCAAGGGAAATTAGGGATGGGCAATAAATGCTGGCCTTGCCAGCGACGCCCACATCCAATAAACGAATAAAAAAAATATTCTGCCAGTTCTGAATTTAATCCACTTACCTAGAGAGCAAAAGAGCTGTAATACTCACCAACCAATCACCTACCTGCTGTCCTGTGATGTCACTCCTTGTTTTGTTGGGTTTTTTTAAGTCGCCGCTCAGCTCCCTTTAAGCCTCTGCTGCCATCGCTCTCGCTCAGGTCCATGTTGGGACAGTGAGCATTGGCAGGATATTTCATCACTGCAGGGTGTCACCGGCAACCATAGCTGACCCTAGATAACTGGATAACAATCAGCAATGAGAACTCTAGCTGATTCACCCCAGGCAAATTGTGTTCATCCTCCTGGCTGAGATCATGTAACTCAGCACATACAAGCAATCAAACCTGGCAACCTCATAACCGTATGGCTTAGAATCACACATTATTGTACTAAACACGATGCTTACACCAGCTGCCCGGCTAGGACATGCAAGAGAGTCTGTTATCTTGCAAGTACAAAAATAAAACCAACTTTCTCAAATGCTATGACAATTACTTCAAATACAGGAAGGAGTGGCCCTGGGAGTCCTCAACATTGACTCCAGACCCCATGAAGTCTCATGGCTTCAGGTCAAGCATGGGCAAGGAAACCTCCTGCTGATTACCACCTACCGCCCTCCCTCAGCTGATGAATCATTACTCCTCCATGTTGAACATCAATTGGAAGAAGCACCGAGAGTAGCAAGAGCACAGAACATACTCTGGGTGGGGGACTTCAATGTCCATCACCAAGAGTAGCTCGGTAGCACCACTACTGACCGAGCTGGCTGAGTCCTGAAGGACATAATTGCCAGTCTGGGCCTGCGACAAGTGGTGAGAGAACCAACACGAGGGGAAAAACCTACTTGACCTCGTCCTCACCAATCTACCTGTCGCAGATGCATCTGTCCATGACAGTATTGGTAGCAGTGACCACTGCACAGTCATTGTGGATACGAAGTCCCGTCTTCACACTGAGAACACCCTCCATCGTGTTGTGTGGCACTACCACTGTGCTAAATGGGATAGATTCAGAACAGATCTAGCAGCTCAAAAATGGGCATTCACGCGCTGTGGGCCATCAGTAGCAGCGGAATTGTATTCCACCACAATCTGTAATCTCATGGCCTGGCATATCCCTCACTCTACCATTGCCATCAAGCCAGGGGACCAACCCTGGTTCAATAAGGAGTGTAGAAGAGCATGCTGGGAGCAGCACCAGGCGTACCTAAAAATGAGGTGCGAACCTGGGGAAGCTGCAACACAGGACTACATGCATGCTAAAAAGTGGAAGCAGCATGCTATAGCCAGGGCTAAGTGATCCCACAATCAACTGATCAGATCAAAGCTCTGCAGTCCTGCCACATCCAGTCGTGAATGGTGGTGGACCATTAAACAACTAATGGGAGGAGGAGGCTCCATGAATATCCCCATCCTCAATGAACATAACGTAAGAAATAGGAGCAGGAGCAGGCCATTTGGCCCCTCGAGCCTGCTCCACCATTTAATGAAATCATGGCTGATCCGATTTTGGCTTCAACTCCACTTTCCTGCCTGTTCCCCATACCCTTGACTCCCCAATTGCTCAAAAATCTGTCTATCTCAACCTTGAATACATTCAATGACTCAGCTCCCACAGCTCTCTGGGGTAAAGAATTCCAAAGATTCACGACCCTCAGAGAAAAAATTCCTCCTCATCTCTGTCTTAAATGGGCAACCCCTTATTCTTAGACTATGCCCCCTTGTTCTAGATTCCCCCACAAGAGGAAACATCTTCTCAGCATCTACCCCGTCAAGCCCCCTCAGAATCTTATAGGTTTCAATAAGATCACCTCTCATTCTTCTAAACTCCAATGAGTATAGGCCCAACCTGCTCAACCTTTCCTCATAAGACAACCCTTCCATCCCAGGAATCAACCTAGTGAACCTTCTCTGAACTGCCTCCAATGCAAGTACTCCTTAAATAAGGGGACCAAAACTGTACGCAGGTGTGGTCTCACCAGTGCCCTGTACAGTTGTTGCAAGACTTCCCTACTTTTATACTCCTTCCCCCTTGAAATAAAGGCCAACATTCCATTTGCCTTCCTAATTACTTGCTGCACCTGCATGTTAACTTTTTGTGTTTCATGTACAAGGACACCCAAATCTCTCTGTACTGCCGCATTCTGTAGTCTTTCTCCATTTAAATAATTTTTTTTTCTATTCTTCCTACCAAGTGGATAACCTCACATTTTCCCACATTATACTCCATCTGCCAAATTCTTGCCCACTCACTTAACCTATCTATATCCCTTTGCAGACTCTTTATGTCCTCCTCACAACTTGCTTTCCCACCTATCTTTGAATCTTCAGCAAATTTGGCAACAGTACACTCGGTCCCTTCATCCAAGTCATCAAGATCGATTGAAAATAGTTGAGGCCCCAGCACCAATCCCTGTGGCACCCCACTAGTTATAGATTGCCATCCTGAAAATGAGCCATTTATCCCGACTTTGTTAGTTAGCTAATCCTCTATCCATGCTAATATATTATCCCCAACACCATGAGCACTTATCTTATGTAGTAACCTTTTATGTGGCACCTTGTTGAATGCCTTTTGGAAATCCAAGTACACTACATCTACTGGTTCCCCTTGATTCACCCTGCTCTTTACCTCCTCAAAGAACTAATAAATTTGTCAAACATGATTTCCCTTTCATAAAACCATGTTGACTCTGTTTGATTGTATTATAATTTTCTAAATGCCCTGCTGCTACTGCCTTAATAATGGATTCCAGCAATTTCCCAATGACAGAGGTTAGGCTAACTGGCCTATAATTTCCTGCTTTCTGTCTCCCTCCTTTTTTGAATAAGGGCATTACATTTGCGGTTTTCCAATCCGCTGGGACTTTTCCCAGAGTCAAGGGAATTTTGAAAGATTACAACCAATGCATCCACTATCTCTGTAGGCAATTCTTTTAAGACCCCAGGATGCAGGCCATCAGGTCCAGGGGACTTGTCAGCCTTTAGACCCATAAGTTTGCCTAGCACTTTTTCTCCAGTGATAGTTCCTCCCTTTTGCCCCTTGATTTTCTACTATTACTGTGTCTACTGTGACGAAAGATACAAAATATTTGTTCAATGCCTCTGCCATTTCCTTGTTTCCCATTATTACCCCAGTCTCATTCTCTGAGGGATTAAAGTTTATCTTAGCTACTATCTTCCTTTATATATACACTTGTAGAAGTTCTTACTGTCAGTTTTTATATTTCTTGCTAGCTTACTCTCAAGCTATTTTCTCTTTCATTATTTTTTTAGTCAGTGATGGTGGAACCCAGCACGTGAGTGCAAAAGACAAGGCTGAAGCTTTTGCAACCATCTTCAACCAGAAGTGCCAAGTGGATGATCCATTTCGGCCTACTCCTGAGGTCCCCACCATCACAGAAGCCAGGCTTCAGCCAATTCGATTCACTCCACGTGGTATCAAGAAATGGCTGAGCGCACTGGATACAGCAAAGGCCATGGGCCCCGACAACATCCCGGCTATCATGCTGAAAACTTGTGCTCCAGAACTAGCCACGCCTCTAGCCAAGCTGTTCCAGTACAGCTACAACACTGGCATCTATCAGATAATGTGGAAAACTGCTCAGGTATATCCTGGCCACAAAAAGCAGGACAAATCCAATCCGGCCAATTACTGCCCCATCAGTCTACTCTCAATCATCAGCAAAGTGATGGAAGATGTCATCGACAGTGCTATCAAGCGGCACTTAACAATAATCTGTTCACTGATGACCAGTTTGGGTTCCACCAAGACCATTCGGCTCCCGACCTCATTACAGCCTTGGTCCAAACATGTACAAAGGAGCTGAATTACAGATGCGAGGTGAGTGACTGCCCTTGACATCAAGGCGCATTTGACTGGGTGTGGCATCACGGAGCCCTAGTAAAACTGAAGCCAATGGGAATCAGGGGGATTAACTCTCCACTGGCTGGAGTCATACCTAGCACAAAGGAAGATGGTCGTGGTGGCTGAAGATCAATCATCACAGCCCTAGGACATCGCTGCAAGAGTTCCTCAGAGCAGTGTCCTAAGCCCAACCATCTTCAGCTGCTTAATCAATGACCTTCCCTCCAACATAATGACAGAAATAGGGGTGTTTGCTGATGACTGCAGTGTTCAGTGCCATTCACAACTCCTCAAATAATGAAACAGTCCATGCTCACATGCAACAAGACCTGGACGACGTTCAGGCTTGGGCTGATGTGGCAAGTAACATTTGCGCCACACAAGTGCCAGGCAATGACTATCTCCAACAAGCGAGAATCTAACCACCACCCCTTGACATTCAACGGCATTACCATTGCTGAATCCACCACCAACAACATCCTGGACCAGCCACATAAATACTGTGGCAAGAAGAGCAGGTCAGAGGCTAGGTATTCTGTGGTGAGTGTCTCACCTCCCGACTCCCCAAAGCCTTTCTACCATCTACAAGGCACAAGTGTGATGGAATATTCTCCACCTGCCTGGATGAGTGCAGCTCTAACAACACTCGAAGTTAGACACATTCACTCTCTCCACCACCGGCATACCATGGTTGCAGTGTGCACCATCTAAAAGATGCACTGCAGCAACTCGCCAAGGCTTCTTCGGCAGCACCTCGCAAACCCGCGACCTCTTCCAACTAGAAGGACAAGGGCAGCAGGTGCATGGGAACACCACCACCTCAAAGTTCTCCTCCAAGTCACACACCATCCTGACTTGGAAATATATCGCAGATCCTTCATCATCACTGGGTCAAAATCCTGAAACTCTCTACCCAACAGCACTGTGGGAGTACCTTCACCCCACGCACTGCAGCGGCTCAAGGTGACTCACCACCACCTTCTCAAGGGGCAATAAATGCTGGCCTTGCCAGCGACGCCCACATCCCATAAAACTAATTAAAAAAAATAAAGCAATTCACACAGTAGTGTTGAAGCCTTGTGCATTTAATCATACTCTTACATTAAAATCAAAACAGAATGCCATTGTAACAAAAGTTTCAACACAAAATCCAAATGGTCAGTAATGAATACAGATGGTAGTGTTTACAACTGATATAATAATTAACCAGCTATATTGGGTTTATTCACAGAGGGCCAATGCATTACGTGATACACTGACTCCACAGCACCAACTGTTGGGTTTCCACGATGTACTGCAGTCTTTTACACATGCAAAATAAATAAGTGATCAGAAAGCAGTGACTCGTACTGTGCTGTGCCAGAACCTTTAGACAGTCCCTGCCTTCACAACGTGTAGAGCCAGGCTGTAGCCAAAAATCACTTACGTGAAATGAAAGTATAGAAAAAGATCACTTTAATTGTCCTGAGCTACTACACTGTATTCAAGGGTGAATCTCAACCACACGTGCTTTCCCTTTAGATCAATACATGTGCGCACTATAGTGAGGCAATGTTTTATTACCTCTTACAAGTATGGCTATCTGCCACTGCAGGAAATACAGCACATTTTCCCCCAGCCTGAAAATTATTTTTAAAGACCCTGATAACATATTTCCAGTGTAGTGCTTCGAAACTAAGTTCAGTAGATCATGCCAACACTCGTTAACTCGAATTTTCTCTCCCATCTGTGAAAGAACATTTGCACCTTTGACCTTTCAAAGTAATGAAGTGTTGCATATATACAGCTTTAAACGTACCAATAATTTGAGGGATACGTGGTTGTTCAACCAGAGCAGAGAGGAGGGTCCCAGCTAAAGTCACAAAGGACTCCAATGGGAGTTCAGCTAGAAGCAATCTTTAGCTATAGAACCTGACAGTTTCACCTCAGTTACAAAAATGGAGCTGTCACTGTGCTCTAAAATTAAGCTAATTTAGCATTCGAAGCTCCATTGGTTTTCAAACCAAACTCCAAAAATGTTCACACATTTCTAGACATTTTGGGTCAATATTCAAAAAGCCTCTATTCAAATACAATGCAAAGTATGACGGGCTATACAGTATTGGGTAATGATATATATTTCAACTCTTAATAGCTTATATTCCCCACTGTTAAATTATACATCACGCTGAGCTCACCTCAGATATTAGTTACTGATTACAGACAAAGAGCTTTCATATTGAGCTGTGTGGTCGCGTCAAGTGTTCAGATAAGCTGCTAAGTCAGGAATCTTCATCAAACTGGAGGGGACTGAAAATGTTGTCTGGACACATGGTCCTGCACCTTCCACCAAAAAGGCTGTTACAGGCTTCTCCTCCCAGCTGAAGGTCATGGTGGAGTATAATAACAAAGAGTAATGGGGAAGAGGGCAGAAAGGAGAAAATAAAGGATTTAGAAATGCAAATTGCACTTAATGCTTCCGCAGGGGTTACAGTGACAAAACAACAGGCCATTCTTAGAGTTTATTTGCCATTTGAAATTTTCATCAGATGATGCAAGAACAGAGGAGTAATCTGTGCCCAAAGCCATGTGTCCTGCACCAGCAAGCAAAGAAAAAGAAATCACATGTGGAAGACATTAATGTTCACCAACCAACCAACCCTTTAACACAGCTTTACTATTATTGAATTTGCTGCCACCACATACCTGGCCAATGGTGCTGGGGATGATGAGGAGATGCTGCCTGTAATGCTGAAAATCATTTGTGTGCATGCCGTAACTAATCAGGACATGGGAATTGTAATGAAAGGGAACTTCAGTATTTAAAACAAACACATTGAGTGCAGTGCCCATGAAGTGTGGGATTCATATTATATGACAATGAGATCTTATCACCAAACATGTGACCCCATGTCATACAAAGGTCACAGCCGCCCCCCCATCCCCCCCCAAAAAAACTCACACGTATCTGGCATAAGGTGGGCACAACCTTCAGCTGCTGCACACTGTGTTTCCACCATTGCCTTACATTTGAACCCAAGCAACTGAATTGGGAGACTGCCCATAGTTTCTGAAGTCAGTTTTTTTTTTCTTGCACAAAAATTCTACTGCAATCAGCATCCTCCATATCAAACATATCTTGGCATCTTGTTTCCTGTGTGCAGTGTTTCCCCTCCCCTCACTATACCCAATTGGCAGCATTGCTATACCGTGTCTGGCTAGTTTTTGTCAGTGCTATACTTCTGAGGCAGCAATTTAGAAGAATTCCATCCCATTAGCAAGACCAGAATCCAAAACCCAGTGCATTCTGAAACACTGCCACAGTTCTATTGCAGAATATTCAGAAACATCATGCACGAAAAGATCATTAGCAAAAACTGAAAGCAACCCCTCAACGCAGGTTGTCGTCCAAGCCTGCTGCCAGGCAGAGTTAATACTAATATAGTCAGTTCTTTAACAGTTGTATCTTAAAGCTGAGGAGCAGTCTCAAAAATAATCTCAAGATTTAATGCACGTGAGAGAGAAAAATTCCACACAATATCATGGCCAACAGGCGTTGAACGGTAGGTCCTGGAATCTGGGTGCCGTGGATGCAGCGTAATAGGCGTAGGGCACTCTGCTTGGTGTGGAGAGCACTCCTGAGATCTGCCACTGCTTTGAATAGGCAACACAAATACAATTAAATTATGACAAAATCAGTAAAGGCAAAAAAAAATGTACATCATGCACAAAATCTTGGCAAGGTTCTAAAATATAAAAAGCCGTAAGATTAGCTGTGTGTAGAGGACTGTTGGGAGACAGACTCTACACCAAGTTCAGAGATGTGCTGATCGTGGTATTCCAGCAAGAAAGGTCACTTCAGTTCAAGGGTCAGACTGTCATTTGGACACTGCATTCCGTTAGTGACATTACATTGATCCAGCCTCAGAAAAATCTTGAGACCATGATATTCCGACAGTCTTGTGAATAAGGAGTCTCCGTCCAGTGAATTTGCGTAAGAATTCCTCCTTAAAATATTGGGAAATGAGTCTTTACAAGTCAGATGCTATTGGTGACAACAGCCAAACAAATAGGTGGGTTTCTTCTTCTCAGCCAGGTTCACAGCTTCATCTTCTAAAAACAAACCGAAAATAGTGCATGAGACCCATGATACAGTAACACAGCGAATACCCCAGTCTGTTATATACTGACTCTCAGTAAATACCCCAAACCGTGTCATATACTGACACTCACACAGTGAATACCCCAGACCCTGTCACATACTCACATTCAGTGAATACCCCAGACCCCGTCATATACTGACACACTCACAGTGAATACCCCAGATCCTGTCACATACTGACACTCACACAGTGAATACCCCAGATCCTGTCACATACTGACACTCACACACCGAGTGTTCCAGGCCCTGTTAGTCACACACAGTGAGTGCCTCAGACCGTGTCACACACACACACACACACACACACACACACACACACACACACACACACACACACACACACACACACACCCCCCCCCCCCCCCCCCCCCCAATCCTGCCACATAAACGATTAGACACTGCTCCTGTTGGTATCTGATAAAGCCCCAATTCCCACCTATTTACCTGTCATCACTTGGAAGGCCGTTACATTTACATAATCTTCTGCTACTATCTGAAAGAGTTCATCTGAAATAAGAGAACAAAAGGATTTTAGTTCTTTGCATTCAAGTTCCTGTAGATCCCATTACACCTTTCATTCCAAAATCCTCCAATCTTCATCAGGACCCCATTACAAAACCTTCCACTCCATTTCAAGACCCCATTACACCACCTCTGCTCATCAAAACTTTATTACAATATTTCATGGAGGGAGGGGGGAAATGAGAGAGATATGATGTGGCAGAGAGAGAGAATGTGATACAGAAACAGGAACTTACCAACATTCTGGCCTGTCTTACTGGAGGTTTCAAACAGCTTTGCTTTGATCTCTGAAAGACAAACATTGCACATGACTCACAGTGATGAGGATTCAATCACTCAAAGCAGAAAGCAGTAAGAAAATACACTAGCACAACATTCTTGACTTTGTTGTGTACTTGCCAAATGTCTGAAAGTACCATTAAGATAAAACATGGTGGTGCGATAACAGGATTATGTAATACTGTATGTGTTACATTTTTGGCCTTCTATCTCAGATACTTTCCTTGTGCTCACTACCAAAGGCCACTCCCATAAGCAAGCCCTCACTCCTAACAAACCAGAGTATGCATTTACATGCTCAGTATCTGGGTAAAAGAGTTGAACACAAACTCTTGTTATTGTATTTGGCTTACTGGATATATCACAGGACCTACGGGATCTCCCTGACTTCAAGAAGTGGTAAGTTAAATACCATCAGACCCTGGATTAAGCTACCTGACAGATTTATTGATGATAAATAGATGGGTAAACAGTAACAAAGACCAACAGTAAACTTACAGTAATGTACAGGACATTATTCCTCCCTGGATATAAAAAATAATTGTAATTTCACCTGTGCTGAAAAAACACAGTAAAGCTGGACCTGAAAAAGTCCCAGACCATTACTTTCGCTGCTATCCTCCATATAATCTCACAAAGGCCTTCGACACTGTCAACCGTGAGGGATTATGGAGTGCCCTCCTCAAATTCGACTGCCCTCAGAAGTTTTTCACCATCCTCCGCCTGCTTCACGATGACATGCAAGCCGTGATCCTGATCAACAGTTCCACCACAGACCCAATTCACATACGAACCGGGGTCAAGCAAGGCTGTGCCATCGCACCAACGCTCTTCTCGATCTTCCTTGCTGCAATGCTCCATCTCACCCCCATTAAGCTCCCCGCTGGAGTGGAGCTAATTTACAGAACAAACTGGAAACTGTACAACCGCCGTCGCCTCCAGTCCAGATCCAAGGTCGTCCCATCCTCTGTCGTCGAATTACAGTATGCAGACGACGCTTGCATCTGCGCTCACTCGGAGGTCGAACTCCAAACCATCGTCAACACCTTCACCGAAGCATACGAGAGCATGGGCCTTACACTAAACATCCGTAAGACAAAGGTCCTCTACCAACCTGCCCCCGCCACACAGTACTGCCCACCCGATTATCAAAATCCACAACAAAGCCTTGGACAACGTGGACCACTTTCCATACCTCAGGAGCTTACTGTCAACAAGGGCAGACGTCGACGATGAAGTCCAACACTGCCTTCAGTGTGCCAGTGCAGCCTTCGGTCGTGAGTGTTTGAAGACCAGGACCTCAAACCTGGCACTAAGCTCATGGTCTACAGAGCAGCAGTGATACCCGCCCTGCTGTATGCCTCAGAGACATGGACCATGTACAGCAGGCACCTCAAAGCACTGGAGAGGTACCAATGCTGCCTCCGCAAGATCCTGCAAATCCATTGGCAGGATAGGCACACCAACATCCGTGTTCTTGCTCAGGCCAACATCCCCAGCATCGAAGCTTTGACCACGCTCAATCAGCTCCGATGGATGGGCCACATCGTCCGCATGCCCGATACGAGACTCCCAAAACAAGCGCTCTACTCGGAGCTCCGGCACGGCAAGAGAGCCCCAGGTGGGCAGAGGAAACGTTTCAAGGACACCCTCAAAGCCTCCTTGAAAAAGTGTAACATCCCCACCGACACCTGGGAATCCCTGGCCCAAGACTGCACAAAGTGGAGGAGAAGCATCCAGGAAGGTGCCGAACACCTCAAGTCTCTTCGCCGGGAGCAAGCGGAAGCCAAGCGCAGGCAGCGCAAGGAGCGCACGTCAACCCAAGCACCCCACCCACTCGCCCCTTCAACCACCGTCTGCCCCACCTGTGACAGAGGCTGTAGGTCCCGCATTGGACTCATCAGTCACCTGCGAACTCATTTTTAATGTGGAAGCAAGTCATCCTCGGTTCCGAGGGTCTGCCTAAGAAGAATCCTCTCACACATTCAGAAATGGTTTCAGAAGGACTGTTAAACTGGGGCAAATCTGGTGAGATATACTTTACAATTCCTTTTAAGTTCTACCCAGGAACAAAGTAATAATGAAAGATACATATCTGAATTGCATCAGACATTCACAGTTTAGTCAAATGCATGCACCCCTCTGCAATTCTGAGATACAGAGCACCAATATCTACACAGATAGGTATCAGGGACACTTCTAGACCGAACAATGCTAATGGTTTTGAACTCAACATGTATTAGGCTGACACTGGTGCAGTACTGAGGGAATTCTGCACTGTTGTATATGCAGTCTTTCAAGTAAGACATTACACGGAGGCCCCACTGCCCTTTCAGGTGGATATAAAAGAAGTTCTATCCCATTCTCCAATCATATATCTCACTGCTGTCTGTGGGACCTTGCTGTGGATGAATTGACTGTTGCATTTGCGACACAGCAACAGTGACTACATTTCATAATTAATTGGCTGTAAATCGTTTTGGAACATTCTGATAATGTGAAAGGTGCTACATAAATGCAAGTTTTTTTCCTTGCATGTAATGTACAACAACAACTTGTATTTATATAGCGTCTTTAGCGTACCAAAGCGTTCCAATGCGCTTCACAGGAGTGTTACAAGACAAAAATTTGACACCGAGCCACATAAGAAATTAGGGCAGGTGACCAAAAGCTTGGTCAAACATGTAGGTTTTAAGGAGCGTCTTAAAGGAGGAGAGAGGTAGAGAGGCGGAGAGGTTTAGGGAGTTCCAGAGCCTCGGGCTTAGGCAGCTGAAGGCACGTCCAAAGATATTTTTTTTTTTTTTAATTTCGTTCACGGGATGGGGGTGTCGCTGGCAAGGCCGGCATCTATTGCCCATCCCTAATTGCCCTTGAGAAGGTGGTGGTCAGCCGCCTTCTTGAATCACTGCCTTGGGTGAAGGTACAACCACAGTGCTGACTTTGTCGTAGTGGTTTGGTCCAACTGAGTGACTTGCTAGGCCATTTCAGAGGGCAGTTAAGAGTCAACCACATTGCTGTGGATCTGGAGTCACATATAGGCCAGGCAAGGACGGCAGATTTGCTTCCCTAAAGGACATTAGTGAACCAGTTGTTTTTTCTGACAATCCAGTAGTTTCATGGTCACCATTACTGATAATAGCTTTTTTAAATTCCAAATTTATTTAATTAACTGAGTTTAAATTCCCCAGCTGCCATGGTGGGATTTGAACTCACGTCTCTGGATTATTAGTCCAGGCCTCTGGATTACTAATCCAGTAACAGAAGAGGGCAGAATTTGAGGAGTGAATATATCTCGGAGGGTCGTGGGGCTGAAGGAGATTACAGAGGGGAGGCCATGGAGGGATTTGAAAACAAGGATGAGAATTTTGAAATCGAGGCATTGCTTAACCGTGAGCCAATAGAGGTCAGCAAGCACAGGGGTGATGGGTGAACAGGACTTGGTGTGAGTTAGGACACGAGGAGCTGAGTTTTGGATGACCTCAAGTTTACGTAGGGTAGAATGTGGGAGGCCAGCCAGGAGTGCGTTGGAATAGTCAAGTCTAGAGGTAACAAAGGCATGGATGAGGGTTTCAGCAGCAGATGAGCTGAGGCAGGGGCGGAGACAGGCGATGTTACGGAGATGGAAATAGGCGGTCTTAGTTATGCTGCGGATATGTGGTCGGAAGCTCATTTCAGGGTCAAATATTACACCAAAGTAGCGAACAGTCTGGTTCAGCCTCAGACAGATGCTAAGGAGAGGGATGGGGTAGGTGGCTAGGGAACATAATTTGCAACAAACATATATTCCTCTAAGGCATAAAAACCCAAAAGGAAAAGTGATCCAACCATGGCTAACAAAAGAAATTAAAGCTAGTATTAAGTCAAAGGAGGAAGCTTATAAAGTTGCCAGAAAAAGCAGTCAGCCTGAGGATTGAGATATTTTTTTTTAGAAGTCAGCAAAGGAGGACCAAGAAATTGATACAGAAATCAAAAATGGAATATGAGCACAAACTAGCAAAAAATATAAAAACGGATTGTAAATGTTTCTATAGGTATGTGAAAAGGAAAAGGCTGGCGAAGGTATATGTAGGTCCTTTACAGTCAGAGACAGGAGAATTTATAATGAAGAATGAGGAAATGGCAGAGAAATTAAATAAATACTTTGTTTCTGTCTTCACGGAGGAAGACAGAAAAAACCTCCCAGAAGTACGAGAAAACCAAGGGTGTGGCGAGAATGAGGAACTTAAAGAAATTATTAGTAAAAAAAGTGATGCAAGAAAACTACTAGGCACTTGGTCTAAGCGTTAAACAAAGCTTTAATCAACTGTTTTACAACATGGAGGTCTAGTTGTGTCCTTCACTAGTTCCTGTTAAGAATGTCCTGCGCAAGCTGGGCCCGTGCCGAGTATTTATACTCTCCCTGGACAGCGCCACCCATAGGCCGCTCAGTATTATTTCATAAGTCTTTCTTTCATGAATGACTGATTCATGTCGAATAGTACTAGCAAAACTAATGGGATTAAAAGTCGATAAATCCCAAGGACCGGATGACCTACATCCTAGGGTTTTGAAAGAGGTGGCCATTGGGATAGTGGACGCATTGGTTGTCAGCTTCCAAAATTCTATAAATTCTGGAACAGTTCCTGCAGATTGGAAGATAGTAAATGTAACCCCGCTATTTAAGAAAGGAGGGAGAGAGAAAATGGGAAACTACAGACCTGTTAGCCTCACATCAGTAGTTGGGAAAATGCTGGAATCTATTATAAAGGATGCAATAACTGGGCACTTAGAAACTAATAGTAAGATTGGGCAGAGTCAACATGGATTTATGAACAGGAAATCCTGTTTGACAAACCTATTGGAGTTCTTTGAGGATGTAACTAGTGGAGTAGACAAAGGGGAACCGGTAGATGTGGTGAATTTGGATTTTCAGAAGGCCTTCGATTAGGTCCCACACAAGAGGTTGGTGAACAAAATTAGGGCACATGGAATTGGGGGTAATATACTAGCATGGATTGAGAATTGGTTAACAGACAGAAAACAAAGAGTAGGGATAAACGGGTCTTTTTCAGGATGGCAGACTGTGACTAGTGGGGTACCGCAAGGATCGGTGCTTGGGCCCCAGCTATTCACAATCTATATCAATGATTTGGATGAGGGGACTAAATGTAACATTTCCAAATTTGCTGATGACACAAAGCTAGGTGGCAGTGTCAGTTGCGAAGATGATGTGAAGAGGCTTCAAGGGGATCTCGACAGGCTCAGTGAGTGGGCGAGAACATGGCAGATGGAATATAATGTGGATAAATGTGAAGTTATCCACTTTGGTAGAAAAAACAGAAAGGCAGAGTATTTCCTAAATGGTGAAAGATTAGGGAATGCAGATGCTCAAAGGGACCTGGGTGTCCTTGTACATGAGTCACTGAAAGTGAATGTGCAGGTGCTGCAAGCCATTAGGAAGGCAAATGGTATGCTGGCCTTCATTACAAGAGGATTTGAGTAAAGGAGTAAAGAAGTCTTACTCCAATTATATAGGGCCTTGGTGAGAACACACCTGGAGTAGTGTGTACAATTTTGGATCCTTACCTAAGGAAGGATATACTTGCCATAGAGGGAGAGCAACAAAGGTTCACGAGATTGATTCCTGGGATGGCAGGACTGTCGTATGAGAAGAGATTGAGTAAACTCGGCCTGTATTCTCTTGAAATCAGAAGAATGAGGGGATATCATTGAAGCATACAAAATTATTACAAGGCTTGATAGGGTGCATGCTGGGAGAATGTTTCCCTTGGCTGGGGAGTCTAGAACCAGGGGCCACAGCCTCAGGATAAAGGGTAGGCCATTCAGGACTGAGATGAGAAGAAATTTCTTCAGAGGGTGGTGAATCTTTGGAATTTTCTACCCCAGAGGGCTGTGGAGGCTCAGTCATTGGGTATATTCAAAACAGAAGTTGATAGATTTCTGACTAATAAGAGCATCAAGGGATATGGCGATAGGGCCGGTGAATGGAGTTGAGGCAGAAGATCAGCCGTGATCTCATTGAATGGCGCAGCAGGCTCGAAGGGCTGAATGGCCTACTCCTGCTCCTATTTCTTATGGAACAGAGTTTGTGGCAGGGACTGAAGACAGTGGCTTTGGTATTCCCAATATTTAATTGGGAGAAAATTTCTGCTCATCCAGTACTGGATGCTGGACAAGCAGTCTGACAATTTGGAGACGGTGGAGGAGTCGAGAGAAGTGGTGGCAAGTTAGAGCTGCATGTCGTCAGCATACGTGTGGAAACTGACGCCATGTTTTCAGATGATGTCCCAAGGAGCAGCATATAGATAAGAAATAGGAGGGGGCCAAGGATAGATCCTTGGGAGACCCCAAAGGTAACGATGCGGGAGCGGGAAGAGAAGCCATTGCAGGTGATTTTCTGGCTACGATTAGACAGATAAGAATGGAACCAGGCGAGTGCAGTCCCACCCAGCTGGACGATGGAGGCGGCGTTGGAGCAGGATGGAGTGGTTAAGTGTGTCAAAGGCTGCAGACAGGTCAAGAAGGAGGAGGGGGGATAGTTTACCATTGTCCGAAATGGCAGCTAAAATGCGCACGCAAAGGGACACAGGGAAAAACTCAAGTTACATAGGCCTGGTTATGTAGCAATTATAGGGATGCATATTTCCTGGTAGTAGCAGGGAATAGGTTGGTGACCATAGTAGGGCGTCTAGAGTTAAAGTTGGAGGTCCCGTGGAGGGAAAAAGTTGACATAAGTAGAATGGAGTCGGCGTGGAACTCTTATCCAAGTTCGGAGACAGGTGAAGCAGGCGAGTGAAGTCCAGAAGCTATTTGAAGGGTAGAGAATTGAAGGATGGAGATTATTGCCGTGATAATGAGAATCAGTTGTGGTGCAGAAAGATGATGGCGACATTGACGTGAAGTTGGAGGTCACCGTAGATCAGAAGTAGCGGAGAAAATGTAAAACCACACAAGCCAGCAACCAACAAAGCTGAAAAACCAGTCGAACCAGTTACCCAGCTCAGCAAATATTTGACACAGCAAATGAATCTGTAACCAGAAAGAGGCAAATAAAAATACACAGTATAAACTTCACCAAATGCGCCTGTGCCTCCTGCAATTAGCAGGTCAGATTCATGAGACACTCAGTGGTCTGTCTGTCAGTGGCGATCAAAATGTGAGAAAAATGAAACATTTTGTTTATGGGTGCATTATATTTTCTCTAGAGAAACACAGACTTGGAGCAGATATGACTGAGGTTTTAAAATGGTGAAAGGATTAGATTCTGCCCAGTTGGATAGGTTATTTAAGATGGATAACGATGGTACGAGAGGACTGCATATTATAATCCTTAGCCAGCGCAGAAAGTGTTCGCCCTCTGGAACAGATTACTAAAGCGTGCTTGGAGTATGGATCTTCTAGAATCCTTCAAAAGGAAGCTTCACAAGTTCATGAGAGGAGAGGACAATTCCAGTTATAGAAGGTAGATGTGGGTTAGCTGAGATTAGTAGAATGTATGGGTTGCTGCTGTCTCTTGGAACCTTGCTTGGTGCTTTAAGGAATCGGAGAGGAAAGTTAATTTTCCTCAATTTGTCTCAGTTTTTTTGTCTTTCCCGGGAGATTATGTGATGGGGGTTAGTGGACTGCATGGTCTTTTCCCCATTCTCTTTGCATGTCACAGAATCACAGAAACCCCACAGTGCAGATAGAGGCCATTTCAGCCCATCGAGCCTGCACCGACACATATCCCACCCGATCCCCGTAACCCCTACACCAACACATATCCCACCCTATCCCCGTAACCCCACGTATTTAATCCCCCCAACATTAAGGGTCAATTTATCATAGCCAATCGACCTAACCTGCACATCTTTGGACTGTGGGAGGAAACCGGAGCACCCGGAGTAAACCCACGCAAACACGGGGAGAATGTGCAAACTCCACACAGACAGTCGCCCGAGGCCGGATTCGAATCCGGGTCCCTGGCGCTGTGAGGCAACAGTGCTAACCACTATGCCACCGTGCTGCCCTTGTTTGCACAAGTTTATACTGGACTAGCAATGAGATTTCCCATTGCCTAATGGCCCCGCATGGCAGACTGGTCACGAAAGTAAAAGCCCATGGGATCCAAGGGATAGTGGCAAGTTGGATCCAAAATTGGCTCAGAGGCAGGAAACAAAGGGTAATGGTTGAAGGGTGTTTTTGTGACTGGAAGGTTGTTTCCAGTGGCGTTCCACGGGGCTCAGTACTGGGTCCTTTGCTTTTTGTGGTATATATCAATGACTTGGACTTGAACGTAGGAAGTTTGCAGATACAGGAAACTTTTTTTTAATCCGGCACCGACGGGACCGACGTGGTGCCGGTTCATCAAAAATTCCGGATAACCGAACGCTATAGTAAAAGATACAGAGAGCTGACAGCTCCGTATAAAGCAACAAACCCTGTTGCTTAGCAGCAAGTGCAGAACAATGGCCTCAAGTTCCAAGTGTCTCTGTAGCTTAGCAACAGCCACACCCTTGCACAGCACCAGATGGAGGAAGGCAAGTACAATATGAAGTAAAACCTACTCCTGAATTTTGCCGGTTAACCGAGATTTCCGGTTATTTAGGTGCCGGTAAATCGAAAGTTTCCTGTAATACAAAAATTGTCCGTGTGGTTGATAATGAAGAAGAAAGCTGCAGACTGCAGAAAGATATCAATGGACTGGTCAGGTGGACAGAACAGTGGTAAATGGAATTCAATCTGGAGAAGTGTGAGGTAATGAATTTGGGGAGGGCTAACAGGGCAAGGGAATACACTATAAATGGTAGGACACTGAGAAAGTGCAGAAGATCAGAGGGAACTTGGAGTGCATGTCCACAGATTTCTGAAGGTAGCAGGACAGGTAGATAAGGTGGTTAAGAAGACATATGGGATACTTGCCTTTATTAGCCGAGGCATAGAATATAAGAACAGGAAGGTTATGCTTGAACTGTATAAAACACTAGGTAGGCCACATCTAGAATACTGCGTGCAGTTCTGGTCACCACATTACAGGAAGGATGTGATTGCACTAGAGTGGGTGCAGAGGAGATTTAGGAGGAAGTTGCCTGGGCTGGGGAATTTTAGCTATGAGGAAAGATTGGATAGGCTAGGGTTGTTTTCTTTGGAACAGAGGAGGCTGAGGAGATCTAATTGAGGTGTATAAAATTATGAGGGGCCTAGATAGAGTGGATAGGAAGGACCTATTTCCCTTAGCAGAGGGGTCAATAACCAGGGGGCATAGATTTAAAGTAATTGGTCGGAGGTTTAGAGGGGATTTGAGGAGAAACTTTTCCACCCAGAGGGTGGTGGGAGTCTGGAACTCACTGCCTGAAAGGGTGGTAAAGGCAGAGATCCTCATCACATTTAAAAAGTACTTGGATATGCACCTGAAGTGCCATAACCTACAAGGCTACGGACCAAGTGCTGGAAAGTGGGATTAGGGTGGATAGCTCTTTGTCGACCGGCACGGACAAGATGGACCGAATGGCCTCCTTCTGTGCTGTAAATTTCTATGATTCTAATATATGCTCAGTTCCATTTGCATCTCCTCAGATAATTACGGGGATAGGGCTTGGGTGGGATGGCTGTCGGTGTAGGGACCGGGTGCTAGGGTTTGGATGATCAGCCATGATCTCGTTGAATGGCCTACTCCTGCTCCTATCTTCTATGTTTCTATAATGAAGCAGTCCATGCCCGAATGCAGCAAGACCTGGATGACATTCAGGCTTGGGCTGATAAGTGGCAAGTAACATTCATGCCACACAAGTGCCAGGCAATGACTAGCATAGAAACATAGAAGATAGGAGCAGGAGTAGGCCATTCGGCCCCACGAGCCTGCTCCGCCATTCAATGAGATCATGGCTGATCATCCAAATTCAGTACCCTGTCCCTGCCTTCTCCCCATATCCCTTGATCCCTTTAGCCTTAAGAAATATATCCAACTCCTTCTTGAATATATTTAATGAACTGGCCTCCACCGCCCTCTGTGGCAGAGAATTCCACAGGTTCACCACTATCTGGGTGAAGAAATTCCTCCTCATCTCAGTCCTAAATGGCTTACCCCTTATCCTTAGACTATGATCCCTGGTTCTGGACTCCCCTGCCATTGGAAACATCATTCCTGCATCTAGTCTGTCCAGGCCTGACAGAATTTTATAGGTTTCAATGAGATCCCCTGGCACTTGGGTGGCATGAATGTTACATGCCACTTATCAGTCCAAGCCTGAACGGCATCCAGGTCTTATTGCATGCTGGTATGAACTGCTTCATTATCTGCGGAGTTATGAATGGCACTGAACACTGTGCAGTCATCAGCACACATCCCCATTTTCTGACCTATATTGTATTAATTACTATAACTTTATTGAATTAATAACTTAAACTAAATTAACTAATTAAAACTAAAAAAGTAAAAAATAATCGTTTGAATAAAAACGAATTATATAAATAAAATAAGTTTACATAGAGATGGCAGTGCAGGTGGTGTGTCGTAACTGCAGCATGTGGGAGTTGGTGGAGACCAACGAGACCCCGAGCAACCCTATCTGCGGTAAGTGCCTGCAGCTCGAGGAACTTCGGCTCAGAGCTGTTGAGCTGGAGTCCGAGCTGCAGACATTGCGATGCATCAGGGAGGGGGAGAGTTACCTGGCCCCTTTGTTCCAGGAGGCTGTCGCACCCCTTCGGTTAAGCAATACTTTAAAATTATTCAATGGTCAGGGACAGGAGGGTGTGACTGCAAGTCAGGAAGGTATGGGGACCCCAGGATATTGTGTTGGAGGAGCCTCAGTTCTTGACTTTGTCCGACAGGTACGAGGTACTTGCTGCCTGTATGGATGAGTACAAGGACTGCAGGGAGGATGCGCAAACTGACAACGGCACTGTTGTGTATGTACCTTTAAGAGAATAACTGGTCTCAGACTGCAGTACCGGCAGTGACCACCCCTGTATAAAAGGCGCTAGTGAGCCTGTGTTTTTAGTTTCACTATTGACTTCCACCAGTAAAAACTTATTTTGTTCACTCCTGCTGTCCGTGTCTCAATTATTCATGGACGTAACACTGGCGACGAGTAAGAAACGAACTTACCTGCAACTCGGCAGCACCTCAGACAACGTTATTGAAGGTCGAAGCCAGAAGAAAGAAAAAAATAAAATAAATTACATCCAAAGAAACTCGAGAAACGGGCGTCGACCGTGGGCAACCGCCCTCCAAATCGTCGGATTGAAAACTTGCAGGAGAGACTGTCCAGAGCCAGGCTTGGTTCCTTAGTCTGTGGTTTCCCAGCTAATTGGGCTGGTGGCAGGTAGTGCACTGATCCTTCCTGGGCTGCGGTGGGCTAGAGCTCGATCGGGTGGCTTTTCAACGGGGCCGGGCAGCGAGTCGGGAAGCAAAGAGAGAGAGAGAGAGAGAGGGTGGAGCACACAGGGCGCGGCCGGTGCTTCAAAGCCGGGCAGCGTTCGGACCTAAGAAGAGGGAGGGAAGTGTCCCAGAGGGTCCGCTCCACGACGGGAAAATAATAAAAGAAAAAAAATCAATATTAAACGCACAAGAAACCGTGGAAAGCAGCGCTAACAACAGCGGGGAAGAAGGCAAAGCGCGGGAAGCGCCATTTTGTTAAATCGGGGAAGAAGGCAAAGCGCGGGAGGCACCATTTTAGATTTGCAAGATGCCGAAGACTGGCTGTATCACTGCTTTTGATAATACAATAGAGGACTGGACCACGTATGTGGAACGAGTCGAGGTATATTTCGAGGCAAACGAAATAGCGGAGGGGAAAAAGGCATCGATATTGCTAAACTTAATGGGCGCTAGAACGTACGGCCTATTGCGGGACCCGATTACTCCAGCCAAACTGAAGGCGAAGAGTTTTAACGAAATTGTTGCTGTCCTACAGGAACACTTAAACCCTGCACCGCTGTTGATAGCAGAAAGATTTAAATTCCACAGGAGAACTCAGCACAAAGATGAGAGCAATGCTGAGTATCTTACGGAACTACGCAAGCTATCAAAGCACTGCCAGTTCGGAGCAGGACTGGCAGATACCCTACGGGACAAATTTGTCTGTGGACTCCTGAGTGAAGGAACACAGAAGAAGTTACTCTCAGAGAAAGAGCGGATGCTAGATAAGGCTTTCAGCGTGGCAGTATCGTATGAAGCAGCAGCCAGGGGAGCTGCAGAAATTCAACAAAAACCACAGGAATACGGCACCCACGAAATGACACGGGGATTTGCAAAATGTTATCGCTGCGGCAGAACTAACCATGACCAGAAGAACTGCTGGTCCAAAGACAAAATATGCAGGCAATGCGGGAAGATGGGACACATTGCACGAGTTTGCAGGTCTGGGAAGAAGACCAGCGACAACAAAAAGGCTACTAAGGAACCGTACAAGAAAGTACAAAAGATGACGGACAGTAGTTCCGAAGACCAGATGAGCGATAGTGAATCCGGGAACAGGAGACTAAGCTGTCTCAAACTTCACAATGTAATCGCAAAAGAGGATCACCGAACCATTTGGGTCACCCTCATGATAGCAGGGTCCCAAGTTAAAATGGAATTGGATACAGGATCAGCGCTAACCGTCATGAATCGACGAGACTACGAGCGGCTATTTTCACACATACCCTTGAGAGAGACGTCCATCGTCTTGACGACGTATACGGGGCAAAAAGTATACCCCAGAGGAAAAATAAGGGTGCCTGTCGAATACAATGGCAAGAAAATATGGAAATTGTATCTCTACATACTGCCAAATGGTGGACCACCGTTATTGGAACGGGAATGGATCAGGAAGATAAACTTAGATTGGCATTCCATTCATACAATGACGGTGGACGGTAAAAAAGATGAAGACGTCACTCCTGGACGATTGTCAACAATCTTAGCTAACGCCAAAGAGGTATTTCAACAAGAACTGGGCACGCTTAAAGGCGTAACCGCCTCGATAAAAATAGAAGAGAATGCAGTTCCCAAGTTTTTCAAAGCAAGACTGGTACCATATGCAATTTGCCCAGCCGTCGAGGCAGAGCTGGAGAATCTGGAGAAGGCGGGCGTGTTGTCTAAGGTAGACTGGAGCGAGTGGGCGACACCCATCGTTCCTGTCATGAAGAAAACGTTAAGCAATAAGTCCGGGGAGCCAAGGAAGATTCGCATCTGTGGGGATTTCAAGGTGACGGTGAACCCAGTCCTTCACACAGTACAATATCCTCTTCCAAGGATAGAAGACATCTTCGCCTCACTGTCTGGAGGGAAGCATTTTACAAAAATTGACCTAGCACAAGCATATTTGCAGATGGAGGTTGGTGAATCTTCGCTGCACTCCTTCCATGGCAAGAACGTTCTTCCTCAGGTAAGGCGACCAAAACTGCGCACAATACTCAAGGTGCGGTCTCACCAAGGCCCTGTACAACTGCAGCAAGCCATCCTTGTTCCTGTACTCGAATCCTCTTGCTACGAAGGCCAACATACCATTTGCCTTCTTAACCGCCTGCTGCACCTGCATGCTTACCTTCAGCGACTGGTGCACAAGAACACCCAGGTCTCTTTGCACTTCCCTTCTCCCAATCTATTGCCTTTCAAATAATAATCTGCCTTCCTGTTTTTGCCGCCAAAGTGGATAATCTCACATTTATCCACATTGTAGTGCATTTGCCATGTTTCTGCCCAATCACCCAACCTGTCCAAATCGTACTGAAATTTCATGACATCCTCCTCACACCATGTGCCTTAATTTTGCACGCTAATCTCTTATGCGGGACCTTATCGAAAGCCTTCTGAAAGTCCAAATACACCACATCCACTGGTTCCCCCTTATCTATTTTACCAGTTACATCCTCAAAAAATTCCAGTAGATTAGTCAAGCACGATTTACCTTTTGTAAATCCATGTTGACTTTGTCCGATCCTGTGACTGCTTTCCAAGTGCTCTGCTATTACATGTTTTATAATGGACTCTAGCATTTTCCCCACTACCGATGTCAGGCTTACCGGTCTATAATTCCCCGCTTTTTCTCTACCACCTTTTTTGAATAGTGGGGTAACATTAGCTACCCTCCAATCCATGGGTACTGTTCCAGAGTCTATCGAGTTCTGGAAGATGACCAGCAATGCATCTACTATTTCTAGGGCCACTTCCTTAAGTACCCTAGGATGTAGATTATCAGGCCCTGGGGATTTATCGGCCTTCAGTCCCATCAATTTTCCTAACAATACTGATTTCTTTCAGTTCCACCCTTTCATCAGACCCTATGTTCCCCGGCATCTCTGGGAGGTTATTTGTGTCCTCCTTTGTGAAGACAGAACCAAAATATGTATTTAGTTGGTCTGCCATTTCTTTGTTCCCCATTATAAATTCCCCTGATCCTGACTGCAAGGGACCTACGCTTGACTTCACCAATCTTTTTCTCTTCACGCATATCTATAAAAGCTTTTACAGTCAGTTTTTATGTTCCCGGCAAGCTTACTCTCATATTCTATTTTCCTCATCTTAATTAATCCCTTTGTCCTCCTTTGTTGAATCCTAAACTGCTCCCAATCCTCAGGATTATTGCTTTTTCTGGCCAATTTATATGTCCTCTCCTTGGACCTTATGCTATCCCTAATTTCCCTTGTTAGCCCCGGTTGATTCACCTTTTTTGTTTTATTTTTATGCCAAACAGGGAATGTTCAGTAGCACAATGCAACATGCTTATAGAATTGAAATATGCCTGTTGCACCTAACACTGCTGATACGGAGACTAATCTTAAACATCGCAGGTTACCAACTCCCCATCTTAATAGGTGACTGGAAAATATTGCAGCCGCAACAGAAATTTGTCCCCACTTGAACTAGCAGCCATTTCTTTTAAGGCTACAACAATGCTCATTAAGCTGCTCTCAGAATCTGACAGTGACTTGCTGTACCTCCAAAGTAAAAATGTTGCAATGCAAACTCAAGAATTCAGAAAATATACATACCCATTCTAAGAGACAGAAAGGGCAAGAACTAAATCATTAAGCTCTTCCTATGATGGGTCCTTCTTAAATGGGTTAGTCCCAGAGTACAGAAATCACCCACACTCTCACCCACTCAACTGCAGGAAGGCTTTTGTGAGGTGAAGTCTTTTTAGAATACCGCAGATAACATTAATTCAACTTCAGAACGTTTTCATCGAATGAATACATTAAACTGCAGTTGAAATAATATGCCTCCTGAATGATTAAATTCTTAGTTGCTGAATACATCCTAGTTTGTATCATGAACTCTATTCCATTTGGAAAACCCCTTTAGTCAGTTTAATTTAGGTACTGAATAGATTATTAATTATTAAAATTTTCCTAGGCTTGAGTGTCAGCATAAAATTGCCCTATGTATCTCAGTAAACTGGTAAATTTAACCTCTTCATCACTCAAGCCCGACCAGGTCAATTTTCACATCTCAAATATTTATCCTGTTTTCTTCTTTAAACTGATCCACACTGAAAATTTAATTAAAAAATTACTAGTACAGACTATTTTCACTCATTGCCTCTTTCCTTGCCAGGTTCAATCAAAGTAACAACATATTAACTTGTTTGTTATGGCCAAACAGTTCAGTGCCTTGAAAAGTAATAGACTTTACCATCTGTGTAATCCTGAACATCGTGGTAATCGACGCCCCGTGCACTACGATCATTCTGTACAAGATCACTCTTCGTTCCACACAAATAGATTTTACAATGCTGAAAGAGAGGGAACACTATGATACAAGCTGTAAATCAACCAACCTAAACCCTAAAACACACATGAACCTAGACCCACACTGCAAACCCACTACCCAAACCTCAAAATAGACTAGAACCCACAACTCAGTGCAAATCCACTTAGCAAATCCTAAAGCAGACAGGACCCACAGCGCAAATCCAGCAACCAAACCCCAAAACAGATTGGACCCATAACCCACACTGCAAAACTACCACCTAAATCCCAAAGCACACAGAACCCACAGCCCATACTGCAAATCCACTACACAAACCCCAAAGTAGAGCAGAGCCTGTAATCCACACCGAACGTGCAAGCTGTACTGCAAATCCCAACCCCTGAACATCTAACACACACGCAATAGCATTGCACTATCAGAGTCATAACGGCACTGAAGGAGGCCATTCGGCCCATCGAGTCCATGCCGGCTCTCTGTAGAGCAATCCAGTCAGTCCCATTCCCCCGCTCTATTCCCGTAGCCCTGCAAGTTTATTTTCCTCAAGTGCCTATCCAGTCTCCCCTTGAAAACATTGAGTGTCTCTGTTTCTACCACTTCCAGCGGCAGCGAGTTCCAGGTCAGCACCACTTGCTGCGTAAAAAAGTTTTTCCTCACGTCCCCCCTGTATCTCTTGCCCAAAACCTTAAACCTGTGTCCCCTATTCCTTGTACCATCAACTAGTGGGAACAGCCTTTCGCCGTCTAGCCTATCGAAACCCGTCATAATCTTGTACACTTCTATCAAATCACCCCCCAACCTGTCCTTGTAGCTAAGATCCCCCATCCGCAGAACCATTCTGGTAAATCTCCTCTGCACCCTCTTAAGGGCCTTCACATCCTTCCTAAAGTGTGGTGACCAGAACTGGATGCAATACTCCAGTTGTGGCCTAACCAGCGCTTTATAAAGTTTCAGCATAACTTCTCTACTTTTGCACTCAATGCTTCTATTTATGAAGCCCAAGATCCCATATGCTTTGTTAATCACTCTCTCAATATGTCCTGCCACCTTCAGGGACCTATGCACATTAACTCCCAGGTCCCGCTGTCCCTGCACACTCTGTAAAACTGTGCCATTAAGTGTATATTGCCTCTCCCTGTTCCTTCTGCCAAAATGCATCACCTCACACTTCTCTGTATTAAATTCCATCTGCCACTTGTCTGCCCATTCTGCTAGCCTTTCTATGTCCTGTTGCAGTCGATTGGTATCATCATCACTGTTTGCCATACCCCCAAGTTTGGGGTCATCGGCAAATTTAGAAATTCTACTCTGTATTCCAATATCCAGGTCATTTATATATATCAAAAAAAGCAGTGGCCCTAGCACTGACCCTTGGGGAACACCACTGTCTACCATCGTCCAGTCTGAAAAACAGCCATTTACAACAACTTGCTGTTTTCTGTCCTTAAGCCAATTCCTTATCCAAGCTGCCACTGACCCACCTATTCCATGAGCCTCAATTTTGTTAACCAGCCTTCTCTGAATCCAAAGAGCGAGTATAATAGTGAGGATCCGTAATCCACACTCCAA
The DNA here is from genome assembly GCF_052327205.1 of Somniosus microcephalus. Classification (NCBI taxonomy): domain Eukaryota; kingdom Metazoa; phylum Chordata; class Chondrichthyes; order Squaliformes; family Somniosidae; genus Somniosus; species Somniosus microcephalus. Next base: position 190,053,436 of record NC_140994.1, on the reverse strand, counting down.
ATCAGTTACTTCATAACCTGACCCACTACTAGAAACCAGAAAATGGCAGAGCCCTGTCTATTAAGCAGAGTAAGGACTAAAACCAGTTCCTCAGCATTATATCAAAACTCACCTCTTCACAGTTCTGGACTTCGTTCACCCAGAATCTAGCCCTTGTATAGCTGCTACTGTCAGTCAGATCTGGAAGAGAGGAAGGCCATTCAATAACTACACATAATACCAGAGTGGGCAGCCATCAGAAAAAGGCTTTTAGAAATGTAGAAGATTCTACTATTTGCAATTTATAGTGAAATTGTAAACACATTCTGAAGACTTGCACAAACAGTGGAAGTCTTCCCTCAGCCCGAGTAGTTTAAGGGGGTAGCAATGTTTTACATTTAATTCAGTTTCCTCCCACCCTGTTAAACAGAAGCTGGATCAATAAATCCTTGCACTTCAAGGCTACAAAAGTGTTTTTCTGGCGGCATCTCCAATCCTTCCACAAGACACCACTATGGGGAGCAACTTCTAACAAGCTCATTAAACACTCAATCCAATGCGCTATTCAGAAATAAAAATAACTTTTCAAGGAACAATTCATGATATTCCCAAGTGCTTGAGGTGGTGAAAGATCAGTCAATGAAAGGTCTTTGTGCATCAGACCCGAATGTAATTTCTGATGCCGAGTTGAAGCAAAATGTGTTGGAAAACTGGTTTTAAACCCAGGATAACGCAGCTCTGCTATGCCATCTAAATGGCTAAATAAACATACAAGTACAAAGAGTCATTTACATTATACAGAACATCTTCCTCCAATATGGTAGGTCAGGTGATTGTCATTCAAATCAGGCTCCCATGCAGGGGCTGTGCACACAGTAACAGGCCATCCATCATGGGGCAGTTTACATCACATCTTTCTTTAAATTCCTTTATTGAATAATTTGAAGAAAAACAAGGAGCAATTCCTGTTGGAACTGCTCAAGTTATGGCCAGGTCAGAAACTGTGGAGTTCACCAATTGCCACACTATAGGGAAGTTTGAATTTAGGAAATTTGGAACAAACTATGCCCACCACCACCTTCTCACCACATCCCAGGAACGAATGAAAAAAACCCCAGCAGGTTTTGATTCTGCAAGGTCTAAATTCATGATGTTTATAATGGCAAACAGCAGCCAAATCACCGGGTTTATTTATTTTCTTCTGGTAAATAGTCCCACATCGGCCACTACAATGCAGATTATGCACAGCACAAACCCAAGCATAGTACAGTTCCAGCTTTCTTACCAAAGCACACAACAGCTGCTCGGGCTCCTCGATAGTAGATTCTGCTCATGGACTCGTACCGTTCTGACCCTGCAGTGTCCTGATGGGGAAACAAAATATATCCACAGCTTACAAAAAGTATACACCAAACAAACACACATTTGAGCACCCTCCAATATCCTAACTACCTTGCAATTGCTTCGCAAGACTTGACTTCATGACAACAGGCTCCTGACCTCAGCACAGCACAGGCCAAGCGCTTCCTACTTTGGGAAAGAGGTTGAAGAGAAAGGAAACATGACATGCCAGGTAATCATTTCAGGGCTACTCCACTCGCAGCACTACAACTGGCAAAGATCCCTGCTGGCCCCATCAGTCGCTGAACTGGACATGAACACCTGAAAGAGGAGGAGAGAGCAGCTAGCCCATTGAGTAAGGATACCATCATGCTGTGCCACAGATTCATGGGCTGGGAGATGGAAAGGTAAAAAAAAAAAATTGTGCATTCTCAAAGATTTCAAAACAAATAGCTAAATCAACCCAAGTGACGTTCTGGTGGGAGAGGGTTAAGGACAATCTCTAACCATAAATTCCAGACAAAGACAATTCATTTTTGTCACAGAAACCACTACTTTGACAAGGAAGGAAACTAAATGTCTGAACATCAAATAGTGTAAATAATGGACATTAGTGAGAACCTACACCACAGAAATCCAATGAAAAAGTCCAGATGAGTTCATAAACTAGGGGGGATGACACTCAAGTGGTTTGAACCCTGAAACGCAAGCCTTAAATCCATTTAACTGGTGCTCCCTGGTAGCTAAGTGGCATATCCATGGCATTGTGCAAGCACTGCAGACAGGGTTCAATCCATGGTTTATGCTGCGTAACCCAGTCTCCTGGTGGCAGTAAGAACATTAAAATTGGCCTCAACTTACCTGAGAGGGGGAGGAAATAGCTAAAAACTGAAACACATAGACAAAGGTCCCGCTCCTAATCACTATCCAGAGGCATCTGCCAGAAAGTGCATGCTTGAAAAGGATTGGGCTTGGCTCTGATACCCTCCCACAATCAAATATTCCTGCATTCACTCTCTAGGCTTAAACATGATGAATGGCCACTTGGGTGAGCTAGAGGAAGCCTGCTAGTTCCTGTGTAAATACACCCAACTGGAGTCACCATTTTCAGGCGAGAGGTGCGCTGAGAGAACTGGAGGGGAGGGAGAGAGAAGAGAATAATCATTCCCTTGTATCTTTTGCAATTTATGGGCCGGATATTCCGATCCCTATGGGTGGGTACGCGTTGTGTACCCACCCATAGGGACATTGGAAATGCCGGTTTCAGGCATGCACTGCGCATGTGCTGAAAACCGGCATTTCCAATCTGTCAAGAAAGCTCTCGACAGATCCTCCAGCGTAAGGCCTGTTTTTACCAGGATAAGAGTTGAAAAAAGTTTTTTTTTTTTTTTTTTAAATTTCCACTGATTTATCATTTAAAAATACTTAAAAAGGTAAGTTCATTTTTAGCCCTGTAAAAAACTTTAATTATTTTTTTCAAAAATTTAAAGTTTTGTTTAAAATAGTTAATTTATTGTACTTTCAAGTCATTTTAAAAATGTGATTTTTTTTTAATTTAAAGTTTTACTATGTTTTGGGGGTGATCACCATTCATATATTTGACAGGTCTTCCTGTCAAATGTATGAAGGGAGATTCCCTTCTTTGATTGGCTCCCCATGGCCCACGTGATCCCAGAGACGCTGCGAACTACCTGTGCTTCTGGGATACGAGGGCCCTGCGCACCGGCAGTTTGGAGAGGCCCAACATCGGAATTGTGCGCGCCCCAGGAGCCCTCAGGTAAGGGCGTAGATTTTTCCAGATCACAGTTCTCCGCCCGCGGGAGGCCTACAATCGGAATATCTGGGCCTATGTCTTATTTCATCCCTGTGTTTGCAAGACAGTTTTGGTCTCCATATTACAGAAAGGATATTGAGGCACTGCAGAAGGTGCAAAAAATGTTTACAAGGATGATACCAGAACTAAGAGGTTATACTTATTTGGAAAGACTGAACAGGCATGGGTCACTTTTCCCTAGAAAAGTGAAGCCTGAAGGGTGGCCAGAACTAGGGGCCATAAATATAAGATAGTCACCAATAAATCCAATGAATTAGAGGTACATGTAACAAGGGTAATACAGTAATCATGGGGGACTTTAATCTACATGTAGACTAGGCAAACCAAATTTGCAGTAATAGTGTGGAGGACGAATTCATGGAATGTATGCAAGATAGTTTTCTAGATCAGTATGTTGAGGAACCAACTAGGGAACAGGTTATTTTAGATCTAGTATTGTGCAATGAGAAAGGGTTAATTAATAACCTTATAGTAAAGGGGCCTTTAGGGAAGAATGACCATAATATGATAGAATTTTATATTGAGTTTGAAAGTGATTTAGTTAAATCCGAAACTACAGTCTTAAATCTAAACAAAGTAAACTACGTAGGTATGAAGGGCGAGTTGGCTAAGGTAGATTGGGAAACTACATTAAAAGGTATGATGGTAGAGAAGCAATGGCTAGCATTTAAAGAATTAATACATAATTTACAACAAACATACATTTCTTTAAGGCACAAAAACCCCACAGGAAAAGCAGTCTAACCGTGGCTAACAAGAGAAGTTAAAGATAGTATTAGATCAAAGGAAGAGGTTTATAATGTTGCCAACAAAAGTAGTAAGCCTGAGGATTGGGAGGATTTTAGAATTCAGCAAAGGAGGACCAAGAAATTGATAAAGAAAGGGGAAAATAGAATAAAAGAATAAACTAGCGAGAGACATAAAAACAGACTGTAAAAGCTTCTATAGGTATGTAAAAAAGAAAAGATTAGTGAAAGTAAATGTGGGTCCCTTACAGGCTGAGACATTATAATGTGGAATAAGGAAATGGCAGAGAAATTAAATAAATTGTCTCTGTCTTCACAGAAGACGCAAAAAACTACCCAGAAATAGTGGAGAACCAAGGGTCTAGTGAGAATGAGGAACTGGAAGAAATTAGTATTAGTAAAAACATAGTACTGGAGAAATTAATGGGACTGAAAGCCAATAAATCCCCATGACCTGATGGCGTACATCCTAGGGTTTTGAAAGAAGTGGCCATAGAGATAGTGGATGCATTGGTTGTCATTTTCCAAAATTCCATAGATTTTAGAATGGTTCCTGCAGATTGGAAGGTAGCAAATGTAACCCCACTATTTAAGAAAGGCGGGAAGAGAGAAAAGGGGGAACTATGGACCAATTAGCCTGACATCATTGGTAGGAAAAATGCTAGAATCTATTATTAAGGATGTGGTTAACAGGGCACTTAGAAAATAATAATAGGATTGAGCAGAGTCAACACAGATTTATGAAAGGGAAATCATGTCTGACAAATCAGTTCATTTTTTGAGGTTGTAACTAGCAGAATAGATGAGGAACCAGTGGATGTGGTGTATTTGGATTTTCAGAACGCATTCGATAAGGTTCGACAAGAATGAGGGGTGATCTCATTGAAACATACAAAATTCTTACAGGGCTCGACAGGGTAGATGCAGTGAGGATGTTTTCCCTGGCTGGGGAGTCCAGAACCAGGAGTGTCTAGAACCAGGGGTCACAGTCTCAGAAGAAGGGGTCAGCCATTTAGGACTGAGATGAGGAGAAATTTCTTCACTCAGAGGGTGGTGAATCTTTGGAATTCTCTACCCCAGAGGGCTGTGGAGGTTCAGTCATTGAGTATATTCAAGACAGAGATCGATACATTTTTGAATATTAAGGGAACCAAGGGATATGGGGATAGTGCAGGAAAGTGAAGATGAGGTAGAAGATCAGCCATGATCTTACTGAATGGCGGAGCAGGCTGGAAGGGCCAAATGGCCTACTCCTGCTCCTTGTTCTTCTGTTCAATAGGGAATTGAGGAGGAACTTCTTTACCCAGAGAGTGGTTAGAATGTGGAACTCAGTACAAAAAGGAGTAGTTGAGGTGAATAGCATAGATGCATTTAAGGGGAAGCTAGATAAACACGAGGGAGAAAGGAATAGAAGATTATGCTGATAGGGTTTGATGAAGAAAAGGGTTTGATGAAGAAAAGTGGGAGTAAGGCTTATGTGGAGCATAAACACTGGCATAGACCAGTTGGGCCGAATGGCCTGTTTCTGTCTGTACATTCTATGTAAAAACCATCAGTACACGCCACTGCCAGAGGATGACTTGTACACTCGATCAATAACTTGATATTATTGCAGGTTCATCAAAAAAAAACTTCCGGGGATTCCCGGTTATATTTATCTTTACTGATGAAACAAACACTGCTACATATTTGTGATGTGGGCTTACACAATCAGCCTCAGCCGCATCAAATAGAACTACACAAACATGGACACCCATTCAACAATGCTTTCAGTAATCAAATCAAATTAACCCCCTCTCTCCCAAATAACCCACCCAATATGATAACCACTCCAGAACTAAAGGCAACAACTTACCCAGATGCCAAGTGTGATCGCCTTTTCACCAACATGGATAAGTTTGGCTACAAACGCAGCCCCGATTGTCTGAAACAGAAACCAGCGGATTAAGTGTCGGCCTGTTCCCTGAAAACCCTTGTAACATAGTTAACTTACATTCATTAGCCATTTGCTCAAAATACCTGGTTTTGTGTTGACAGCAATTTTTCCACAGAGATGCTGTTGCAATGAGAACCAAATAACTGGGCTAAATATTAACTTCCTAAACTGGAGTGTGGTGGGGAGAGGGGAATTAGTTAGGCATCTTGGATTTACTGTGACAAACGCTGCAATTATTAATCCCTGATATATAGGACACATGAAAAGGAACGCACTGGCCCAGAATCACCAGCTGTGTCTGATTTTATTCATGTGAAGCGCCTTGGGATCTTTTATTACGTTAAAGGCACTATTATATATGCAAATTGTTGTAACTTTGATCAATTGCATCATAACCTCACCATCAATAACTTCTTTACTGTAACATGCCCACTGTCATTCTCCCTGGCTGGACTCCTACAGTATGTGGAAGATGCTGATTGAGGAAGCATAAACTGTTGACTTGTGATCAAATGCTCTCGAGATGTTTCCCAGGGCGTGACCATATTTCCATCCATTATTTTAATTTAACTTTCTTGTTATTGTTATATTTGTTTTGGAACATCAGTTTGGGTTGACCAAGCCTTCCCTGAATGATTGGTGATGTACTCACTGTAGGGGCAGACACACTTTGATGGGCGGCAGTAATTTGCAGCCTCTGTTATTACATTAGCACTTAATGCACTTGGAGCAAATGTATTTTAACAGGAGCATTAACCTGGTTATTTTAAATGGGTTAATGCCTCCATTAAAATAGTGCAGAGAGGAATTAGATACATGATTTTACACTTTTCACACATCTTTTTCCATCAGCCATTCCTTAGCTTAGTTACTTAATTTCTCCACATAACTCTGAATACTATCAATCAGCCACACACTTGGCTGGCATCACCAGCAAATCTGATAATATTACCAATGGCACAATCCTCCAAATAAACAGCGTGTTCAGGGGTAAAGGCATCTGGTTAAACATTGCCTGGAGCACAATCAGTCCGAATCATACTCACATTCTGATATGGGCCGTTGAGAAAACGATTGTGAACATATCTCTCCACCAGACTAGTCTTTCCCACAAATTCCTTTCCCAGCATTACCACCTTCACATCAACCCGCTGTCCACTCATTCTGTGACCCCTGCTGCCCACAGTCTACGTTTAGGTACAGTAGGAGAGCTTATTTTCACCATACACAACAGCAATGTGGTTGTCAGCTGGAATGGCTTCACCTGGAGAAGAGGAAGAACAGAGACGGTTAAAGGCATATGTGGAATTGCCTTTTCAGGTATCTAAAACAATGCTATTAACAGGAGATGACTAAGCCCTCCAACACGCACGTTTACAAATCCGTACACCAGCTTTGCCCTTACAGGTATCGGTTTCGTCTCCCTCACGCTCTCATTCTGCTAACTGGATACATGACTTTACACTTTTCACACACTTTTTTTCCATCAGTCATTTATGGGCAACAAATGCTGGCCTTGCCAGCGACGCCCACATCCCATGAACAAATTTTTAAAAAATTAGATGCGTGAAACCAAGTTATGAAGATAGGAAGTTGACAGCAACACACAGGAAATTGCAGTTCTCAAGTTCAACCTCAAGCCAAACAAAACATGGTGCCCTATTATTTTATTCCTTCAAAACCAGTTTCCCCTTTCTGCAAATAAAATGCATTTTATTAAAAGGCGTAGCTCTTACTGAGAGTGAGAAAGAGAGAGAGAGAGGGAGCGCGGATGGCCTGGCAGGGAGCGAGGGGGGCCCAGCAGGGAGGGAGCCTCGGCAGGGAGGGCGATCGGGAGCGGGGGGAGGGGAAGAGAGCGAGAGCTAGAATGAGAGAAAGAGAAAGGAAAAAAGGGCAGGTTTGATCAGGAAAGAGAGAGGAAAAAAAAGTGTTCAAACAAAATAAAACCAAGCTCATACCAGAAACTCAAAACATACACTTTTGCTGCAATCCAGTATGTTCTTGCCCAATCTTGCTTCATCACCAGAAACCTGCTCGACACTGGCACCTCTGCAGCAGTCACTGCACCCCCTTCTGAATGTGCAGTACATTCAAAATGTGAGAATGATACAGCCAAAAGGACACTTAATGTTTTAAGAACATACAGTTCATCTCACTGAAGCCTCTTCTGAGTTTATCTTTAGTTGCATTACTGATTACAATACGGGACCAAGTCATAGAGTCATAACGGCACAGAAGGAGGCCATTCAGCCCATCGAGTCCGTGCCGGCTCTCTGTAGAGCAATCCAGTCAGTCCCATTCCCCCGCTCTATTCCTGTAGCCCTGCAAGTTTATTTTCCTCAAGTGCCTATCCAGTCTCCCCTTGAAAACATTGAGTGTCTCTGTTTCTACCACTTCCGGCGGCAGCGAGTTCCAGGTCCTCACTACTCGCTGCGTAAAAAAGTTTTTCCTCACATCCCCCCTGTATCTCTTGCCCAAAACCTGAAATCTGTGTCCCCTAGTCCTTGTACCATCAACTAGTGGAAACAGCCTTTCGCCGTCTAGCCTATCCAAACCCGTCATAATCTTGTACACCTCTATCAAATCACCCCGCAACCTCCTTTGCTCTAATGAAAACAAATCCAGCTTCTCCAACCTGTCCTTGTAGCCAAGATCCCCCATCCCCAGAACCATTCTGGTAAATCTCCTCTGCACCCTCTCAAGGGCCTTCACATCCTTTCTAAAGTGTGGTGACCAGAACTGGACGCAATACTCCAGTTGTGGCCTAACCAGCGCTTTATAAAGGTTCAGCATAACTTCCCTACTTTTGTACTCCATTCCTGTATTTATGAAGCCCAAGATCCCATATGCTTTGCTAACCACTCTCTCATTATGTCCCGCCACCTTCAGGGACCTATGCACATTAACTCCCAGGTCCCTCTCTCCCTGCACACTCTTTATAACTGTGCCATTAAGTGTATATTGCCTCTCCCTGTTCCTTCTGCCAAAATGCATCACCTCACACTTCTCTGTATTAAATTCCATCTGCTACTTGTCTGCCCATTCTGCTAGCCTTTCTATGTCCTGTTGCAGTTGATTGGTATCATCCTCACTGTTTGCCACACCCCCAAGTTTGGGGTCATCGGCAAATTTAGAAATTCTACTCTGTATTCCAATATCCAGGTCATTTATATATATCAAAAAAAGCAGTGGCCCCAGCACTGACCCTTGGGGAACACCACTGTCTACCATCCTCCAGTCTGAAAAACAGCCATTTACCACAACTTGCTGGTTTCTGTCCTTAAGCCAATTTCTTATCCAAGCTGCCACTGACCCACCTATTCCATGAGCCTCAATTTTGTTAACTAGCCTTCTATGTGGTGCTTTGTCAAATGCCTTCCGAAAATCCATGTAGACAACATCCATTGCATTCCCTTCATCAATCCTCCCTGTTACTTCATCAAAAAATTCAATTAGATTAGTCAAACACGATCTGCCTTTTACAAATCCATGTTGGCTCTCCTTAATTAGCTTAAACCTCTCCAAGTGCCCGTTAAGTTTTTCCTTGATGATTGTTTCTAAAATTTTACCCACCACTGATAGTAATTACAGGCCGGTCAGTTTACAGGCCGGTCAGTTTAACAAGAGTGTCCTTGCACCCTTTCTTGAACAATGGTGTCACATTTGCCACTTTCCAATCCTCAGGCATCTCCCCTGCATCTAGGGAAGATTGGAAAATTATGGCAAGCCTTTCCGCTATCTCCTCCCCCACTTCCCTTAGCAACCTGGGATGCAAGCCATCTGGACCAGGCGACTTATCCACTCTAAGCATACCCAGCCTTTCTAGTACATCCTGTCTATCACTTTTCACCGATTCCATTGCTTCTACCTTTTCTACTTCTACCGATATTTTGTCAGCATCCATCTCCTTAGTAAACACCGATACAAAGTACTGATCGAGTATGCTAGCCTTGCCCTGCACCTTAAGCATATATCACCTTCTTTGTCCCTAATAGGCCCCACCACGCCTCTTACTACCTGCTTACTGTTTACATGCCGGTAGAAGGTTTTTGGGTTCCCTTTTATGTTAACCGCCATTCTACTCTCATATTCTCCCTTTGCCAATCTTATTTTCATCTTCACTTCCCCTCTCAACTTATTGTATTTGGTCTGGTTCTCCATTGAAGAATTCACCTGACATTCATCATACACCCTCTTTTTTTGTTTCATCATTTTCTCTATCTCGCTCATCATCCAAGGAGCCCTTGCTTTGGTTCCCTTCCCTCTTGTTGGAATGTACCTAGCCTGTACTTGGAACATCTCCTCCTTAAAGATCACACGTTGTTCCGCTACAGTTTTTCCTGTCAGTCTTTGGTTCCATTTTACCCTGGCTAGATCCTTTTGTATCCCATTGAAGTTAGCCCTATTCCAGTTTAGATGTTCCACTCTAGATTGTTCCTTGCTCCTCCCCATTGCTAATCTAAATCTTATGGTACGATGATCACTCGTACCCAAGTGTTCTCCCACAGACACTTGGTCGACCTGGCCCATCTCATTCCCCAGCACCAGATCCAGCAATGCCTCCTTCCTAGTTGGGCCAAGAATATACTGGTCAAGGAAATTCCCCTGAACACATTTCAGAAATTCCTCCTCCTCCTTTCCCTTTACCCTAGCATTATCCCAATCGATATTTGGGTAATTAAAGTCCCCCAGTATCACCACTCTATAGTTCTTGCACATCTCTGCGATTTTCCTGCAGATTTGCTCCTCCACCTCCCTCTCACTATTTGGAGGCCTGCAGAATACCCCCAATAGCGTGATCATACCCTTTTTGCTCAACTCTAACCAAATGGATTCTGTCCTTGTCCTCTCAAGAATATCCTCCCTTTCCAACACTACAATGTCTTCCTTAATCAGCACTGCCACCCCACCTCCCTTTTTTCCTTTCCTATCTTTTCTGAACACCTTTTACCCTTGAACATTAAGTGCCCAGTCCTCACCGTTGTTAAGCCACGTTTCCGTTATTGTCACAACATCATATTGCCACGGCTAATTGTGCTTGTAGCTCACCAACCTTACGTACATGCATTCTAAACTCATTTTTCGTGGTCTTTCTTAGTCTGCTCCTATCTAATATTGTACTACTTCCGCCTCTAGTACTACTTTCTTCTCCAGTACTATCCAACACACTCACTCTTTTATGCACCTTATTCCTCTTTTCTACTCCTATATGCTGGTGCCCACCCCCCTGCCAAGCTAGTTTAAACCCTCCCCAACAGCACTAGCAAACCTCCCCGCGAGAATATTGGTCCCGGCTCTGTTGAGGTGTAACCCGTCCGGCTTGTACAGGTCCCACCTTCCCCAGAAATGGTCCCAATGACTCAGGAATCTAAAGCCCTCCCTCCTGCACCATCTCTCCAGCCACGCATTCATCTGTTCTATCCTCCTATTCCTGTACTCACTAGCACATGGCACCGGAAGTAATCCGGAGATTACTACCTTTGAGGTCCTGCTTTTTAATCTCTCTCCTAGCTACCTATAGTCTGCCTGCAGGACCTCATCCCTCTTTCTGCCTATGTCGTTGGTACCGATATAGACAACGACCTCTGGCTGTTCACCCTCCCCCCTCAGAGTGTCCTGCAGCCGCTCAGTGACATCCTTGACCCTGACACCAGGGAGGCAACATACCATCCTGGAGTCACGTCTGCATCCGCAGAAACGCCTATCTGTTCCCCTAACCAATGAATCCCCCATCACTGTTGCTCTTCCACTCTTCTTCCTCCCTCCCCCCCCACCCCCCGTGCAGCTGAGCCACCAGTGGTGCCGTGGCCTTGGCTCTGGCTGCTCTCCCCAGAGGAGCTATCACCCCCACCACTTTCCAGAACTGTGAACCGGTTAGCGAGCGAGATGTACTCTGGGGATTCCTGCCCTACCTGCCTGGTCCTCCTTCTCTGTCTGGCGGTCACCCATTCCCTCTCTGCCTGCACATTCTGAGGCTGTGAGGTGACCACTTCTACAAACGTGCTTTCCAAGTATTTCTTAGCCTCGCGGATGCACTGTACTGACTCCAGTTGCCGCTCAAGCTCCAAAACCTGGAGCTCAAGTTGCTGCAGCTGGCGTCACTTACTGCACACGTGGTCATCCAGGCCGCAAGAAGCATCCAGGATATCCCACATGGCACAGGATGTGCAAATCATGGACTGAGCTGCCCTGCCATGCCTCTATTTACCAGACTATGGAGTTAAGTTTTAAGTTTATTTCTGCTAAATTAAGAAACACTCAACAGCTACCCACCAATCAGCACTTCCCTTTATTTAGATAGGCTATGATCTACTTAGCAGAAATATACTCAGACAGAACAAAAAAAACTTACCACAAATACTCACCTCTCAGCTCCCTTGTGCCAGCGACACCTTTGAATTCTGACTTCACTCCTTCGTTGTGTCGCTTGCCAACTGTCTCCCTCACAGGTAGTCCACTCACTCAGACTCCCAGGTCTCTGCTCCGTGCTGTCTTTAACCCCGGTCTCCGACTCCATTCCTCCCACAGGTCCGCTCGCTCAGACTCCCAGGTTTCTGCTCCGCGCTGCCTTTATCCCCGATCTTCGACTCCGTTCCTCCTACAGGTAGTCCGCTCGCTCAGACTCCCAGGTCTCTGCTCCATGCTGTCTTTAACCCCGGTCTCCGACTCTATTCCTCCCACAGGTCCGCTTGCTCAGACTCCCAGGTTTCTGCTCCGCGCTGCCTTTATCCCCGATCTTCGACTCCGTTCCTCCTGCAGGTAGTCCGCTCGCTCACTTGGTGTAGAATCCCACCCTGCAACTACAGAATGGAGACTGCGCTCCCACCCTGCAATCATACCCTACACAGTCACAGTTACAGAGCTTGACCAAGAGTAAAAGCCTTACAACACCTACAATCATAGCTACAGAATCTGACCGAGATTAGAAGCCCCCTAGTCACAGCTACAATGCCTGACTGCAATTAGCGGCCCAGCCTACACAATCACAGCTCCAGAGCCTGTGATTACAAACCTGCCCTACATTGCTAAAGTCTGACTGCAATTAGAAGTGTCACCTATGCAATCACAGCTACGGAGCATAACCAAAATTAGAAACCCATCTTACACAGCCACATGACTGATCCAACACAACAAAATACTTTTAAAACCAATTTGACATGATAAAAGAGTTATCCTGATGGTGAACATTAACCTTTCTGACCTGTTAGTGTAAACAAACTCAAACAAAAGGCCTAATGTACTGAACAGATTTCTGTTGACAGCAATTGTTCTTGAAAGTGCTAAGAGATACAGTTGCTGACAGGATTATGCAACTTGTCACTTTTCACTGAACGTTGCGGTTTGCCCGTGCACACACAAGCAGCTACAATCCATAACCAATGTATAATATGGCATGCTAAGTGAGGTTCGGAGAAAATGGACAGTTACAAATAATATTCATGTTTTATAACATAGCTGGTTTTGAAACTATGTGCGACCATCAGCCCTTCCAGCCAAACTGTGGAAGCACCCTGTGCCTCATTCGTATTGCACAATAATTGTCACAAGTACAAAATCATACTAACAGTGTTAGCAATCATTTCTATTAATATCGCCTACCCTAAATAACAGACCCTTTCAGAAGGCACAGAATGCAGCAGTTTCAATCACTGTAGACAGAGAGTTGTGCCTTGAATATGTGCCTCACATTATCACAGAAAACTGTCCAAACGTTCACCTGCAGTAATACTGTAAGCAGGGCTCTACAAGGGGAAAATTGGGAGGCGGAGGCAGATCCATCCAGCCCAAATGGGAGAAAGGGGACTTGGAAGCTGCACTGGAGAAGAAGCAGCAACATTAACTTAGTGGAGCGGAGGTAAGGGGGTAACTTTGAATATAACCAGATTATACACTATTCAGGTCAGCCAGCAAATCTCAACAATGCACCCATGAGGGCATACACATTGACCCTGTATTTAAGGCACAGCTAATGGAGCATGATTTCCAGCCTTCTCCTCACTGCCATATTATACACTATTTACTCGATTCAGTTCCTGCACATTTCTATTCCCTGTTCATAAGCAGTAGAATCTCATTATGTTCCAGAGTGATTAAGACTGTCCCCCTTGTTTCAACTGCAGACATTAGACTACACAGCATAGCAGTAGCACATGGATCCTGACCAGACATTGCTGCTTGTTCAAGCATACTGGGGGGGGGGGGGGGGGGAGGGAGGGAGGGCATTTTTGAACATCTCTGGATATGGGAAAAAAATCATGTTAAATGAAAAATGATTCTTACATTCGCTATACATTGTCACATCTTATTTTAAAACATTAATCGCTTCCTCCTCAAAATCTGTGATTCTTTACTCTCCCTCTTCCTAATTTATCTACTTCCCTGTTACAACTTCCAAGTCCCCTCTCTTTCATTTGTGGTGGATGCCTCTGACTCCCAGCTGAGGCCTGTTTACAGTCCTACTGCAAGTAAACATTAGGGCAGTTTTCTGCAATGTGAAACACTTAAGTCAAGGAACAACTCTCTGCCAACAGTGATTGAAACTGCTATAATCTAGGCTTCCTGAAAGGGACTGTTATTTAGGGCAGGGGATATTATTAGGATTGTTGCTAACCCTATTAGTGCCACTACTCTATATGCCTCTTGCACACCCCTGTCCCAAATCTCTCTTGCTATCGATAGCGCAGTTGCTATTCATGAACAAAAGTGTTTACGTCCTCGCAGAAAGGATTTTCTGTTGCACATGTACTGTTAATACATACAATAATTATAACAATGAAAGCTCTGATTTGGCTGATGGCTTTCCTCCCTACCTTGTGGGGAAAGCAACACAAAGTACCAATTACAGTATTGTTTAATATTCTACAGCAGCCAGTTAGTCACAGTAGTTCTGTGGTTAGGTTTCTCTTCCACTTGTACTGACAGCAGCATTTCAATCATAAGGAACCCTCCGTAACCACCCCACCTTTGGAAAACACACAGCCAATGACAAAGTACAGCAACCTGCTCCACGACGACATGCAAGCCGTGATCCTGACCAACGATTCCACCACAGACCCAATTCACGTACGAACCGGGGTCAAGCAAGGCTGCGTCATTGCACCAATGCTCTTCTCAATCTTCCTTGCTACAATGCTCCATCTCACCCTCAGTAAGCTCCCCGCTGGAGTGGAGCTAATTTACAGAACAAACGGGAAACTGTTCAACCTCCGTCGTCTCCAGTCCAGATCCAAGGTCGTCCCATCCTCTGTCGTCGAATTACAGTATGCAGACGACACTCATGTCTGCGCTCACTCGGAGGTCGAACTCCAAACCATCGTCAACACCTTCACCGAAGCATACGAGAGCATGGGCCTTACACTAAACATCCGTAAGACAAAGGTCTTCTACCAACCTGCCCCCACCACAGAGTACTGCTCCCCGATTATCAAAATCCATGACAAGGCCTTGGACAACGTGGACCACTTTCCATACCTTGGGAGCCTGTCAACAAGGGCAGACGTCGACGATGAAGTCCAACACCACCTTCAGTGTGCCAGTGCAGCCTTCGGTTGCCTGAGGAAGAGAGTGTCTGAAGACCAGGACCTCAAATCCGGCACTAAGCTCATGGTCTACAGAGCAGCAGTGATACCCGCCCTGCTGTATGCCTCAGAGACATGGACCATGTACAGCAGGCACCTCAAAGCACTGGAGAGGTACCACCAATGCTGCCTCCGCAAGATCCTGCAAATCCATTGGCAGGATAGGCGCACCAATGTCAGTGTTCTTGCTCAAGCCAACATCCCCAGCATCGAAGCTTTGACCACGCTCAATCAGCTACAATGTCTGCATGCCTGATACGGGACTCCCAAAACAAGCGCTCTACTCGGAGCTCCGGCATGGCAAGAGAGCCCCAGGTGGGCAGAGGAAACGCGTCAAGGACACCCTCAAAGCCTCCTCGAAAAAGTGCAACATCCCCACCGACACCTGGGAATCCCTGGCCCAAGACCACACAAAGTGGAGGAGAAACATCCGGGAAGGCGCCGAACACCTCGAGTCTCTTCGCCGGGAGCAAGCAGAAGCCAAGCGCAGGCAGCGCACGTCAACCCAAGCACCCCACCCACCTGCCCCTTCAACCACCGTCTGCCCCACCTGTGACAGAGACTGTAGGTCCCGCATTGGACTCATCAGTCACCTGAGAACTCATTTTTAATGTGGAAGCAAGTCATCCTCGTTTCCGAGGGACTGCCTAAGAAGACAGCAACCTGTCACGGTCCTCCCAATATAAGAAGTATACTGAAAACCTTCCAGGAAATTACCAGGTTCGATTCCTGCTGAGTTGGCTGATCCCATCCCAGGTGGAATGGTTTTAGTGCTTCAGGGATTGGAGAGGGGTAAAATTAGTCAGGGTGCCCACTCCTGATCATGATCCAGTGACTCCCAACTGGAAGGTGTGTGGCGAGCGCATTGTAGCCTCAGGGCAGGATCAGGTCTGGGCTGTAAATGTCCCCAACTGTCAAGTAGCCCGCCACTGCTCCTGGCCATGGCTCACACAGAAAGAGGACACCTGGGGTGAGGCAAATACCCAGAGACCTGAACCCAACCAGTCAGACCTCCTGATGTGTAAACTCTAACCCTTCCACTGCTGGGCAGGATAAAAGGGGGCTTCTGCTCCGGATCGCAGCCTCGCGAGTCCTCCTCCCCTGAAGGTGCCGGCTTGTGCTGTACATTCCCAGGGTCAGTGCCACACCACCTTCCCCTCCCTGGGGACAGCCTCTCACTGCTGCTTCCAGATGAAACCCCCCTCAATGAACCTTCCCTGAAACCACCTGCAGGAATACTCACCTTCCCTGCGACAGAGGCCGGGCCTGGATGCTGGCAGAGCCCGGGGGATGAGTTGCACAGACCGGGCCTGGATGCTGGCAGAGCCCGGGGATGAGTTGCAGAGGCCGGGCCTGGATGCTGGGAGAGCCCGGGGATGAGTTGTAGAGGCCGGGCCTCGATGCTGGGTGAGCCCGGGAATGAGTTGTAGAGGCCGGGCCTGGATGCTGGGTGAGCCCGGGGATGAGTTGTAGAGGCCGGGGATGAGTTGCCGGGTTACGCTTTCTCTCCGCCGCGCTTTCTTGGATTTACACAGAATCGGAACCTAAACCGCACACAGGGCGGGGTCACCGACAGCGCAAACTGCGCCGTCCGGGCTCCCGGCAGGGGAGGCGGCCAGGGGCGGGGCCTCCGATGAATGGGTGGGGCTGTGCAGCGGGGGGCGGGGCAGTGTGGAGGTGGGCGGGGCTGTGCAGCGGGGGGGGGCAGTGTGGAAGTGGGCGGGGCTGTGCAGCGAGGGGCGGGGCTGCGCAGCGAGGGGCGGGGCAGTGTGGAGGTGGGCGGGGCTGTGCAGCGGGAGGGGGCCCTCGGATGGGGGAATGGGCGGGGCCTCGGAGGGGGGAAATGGACGGGGCCTCGGAGGGGGGAAATGGGCGGGGCCTCGGAGGGGGGGAATGGGCGGGGCCTTGGAGGGGAGGAATGGGCGGGGCCTCGGAGGGGGGAAATGGGCGGGGCCTCGGAGGGGGAAATGAACGGGGCCTCGGAGGGGGGAAATGGGCGGGGCCTCGGAGGGGGGAATGGGCGGGACCTCGGAGGGGAGGAATGGGCGGGGCCTCGGAGGGGACTAGGCGGTGCTGTGCAGCGTGGAGGTGGGCGGGGCTGTGGGCGAGCGTGGTCACGGAGGGAAAATGGGCGGGGCTATGTGAGAGGGCGGGGCCACGGTGGGGGGGTGAATGGGCGTGGTTATGCGGAGGTGGGCGTGGCTATGTGGGAGAGCGGGGGCACGTAGGCGGAACGTGTGGGGCCGTGTAGAGGTGGGCGGAGCCCATACGGGAGGGCGGGGCTATTTAGTGGAGGGCGGGGCCAAGTTGTGGAGGGCGGGGCTTTGCGTCTGGAAGATTAGCACGTGAATCTGAGCTACTAATCCCGACGTCAACTGCGCTAATCTAGAGAGTGAGTCAGAAATTAAAGTTTAAATTTTAATAAGTAAAGTTGTAAACCTGAAGTAAAAACAAGATAAAGCTGCAAATACAGAGCAGGCCAGTCAGCAGCAGAAAGGGAAAAGGCTTGATGAGGTTTCTAATTTAGAGCCTTCATTGGAACTGATGAGGACCCACCCCAAACATTAACTTGTCTTCCAAAAGTACAAATAGGATATTGCAGCTATTGAAAGGATACAGGAAAGGGAAACCAAAAGGATTGGGGCGGAAGTGGAGGGATTATATTGGGCCAGTAATTCCGGTCCCAACGCGTGAGTACGGACGGGGTACTCACGCGTGGGCCCTTTGGAAGTGCCGGATTTCAGCATGCACAGCGCATGCGTGGGAAACCGGCATTTCCTCCAAGGGGTTCAGAGAGTCCTGCGCGCACGCGTTGAACTTCCTTCTTTTTGACAGGTTTGCCCGTGTGCAAGGGCCTGAACTTTTTACACATAAAAAGGAGGCGTAAGGACTGGATTCTTGAAGGTTAGTGGTCTATTATTTAAAATTATAACATTTTTTCCACAGCTTTATTGTTTTTAAGGACTTTACAGTAAGGTAAGTTTAATTTTAGACCCGATTTCTTAAAAAATTATTTTTTGCAAAAGTTTGATTAATTGTTTGAAATAGTTTTTTTAAGTTATTTATAGTTTATTTAATTATTGGGATGTTTTTAAAAATGTTATTTAAAGTTAAACTAGTCTTTTGGGCGCCCGTACTTTTCATGAGTTTGACAGTTCTTACTATCAAACTCATGAATGAAGTTTCCCCTCCCCTGATTGGCTGCACAGTGCTCACCTGATCCCAGCCGGCATATCGCACTAACTACGCCGCTGGATCAGGCAAGCACATCGCGCCGACATCTGAACCGGCCCAGTGACAGGAATTCTAAGCAGGCCCAGGCTTCAGATGTCGGCGCGCCGGTTGAGTGCACATCGGGGGCTTGCATGCGCGGCAAGCCCCCGATCCTAATTTCTGGCCCATTATGAAGAGCGATTCCGTAAATTGGGACTGTTCTCACTGGAAAAGAGGCTTAGAGGTGATATGAAGCTTGTTTTTAGCATCATAAAGGGTCTAGATAATGTAGACCATGACAAGCTGGTTCACCTCATCCAAAACAGTAGGACCAGATGGCACGGTCTGCGTTTGAAGGGGGGTTAATTCAAAATGAATCTGCAGAAACATTATTTGAGTGAGCGAGTGATCAATTTATGGAACAGACTCCCTAGGGAGACGGTGGGAGCAGTAAGTATTGATTTATTCAAATGCAAATTAGATTAATTTCTTTCAGAAAATAACATTTTGGGATACAGTATATGAGTAATTTTAGAAATGACACATGTTAAGCGTAGCATGCTTGGGAGGAATAGTTGACTTTGGACCTATGGTTGCCAAAGCTCTCCATCACTGGGTTTTCATAGTGTAAATTATGGGTCTGTTGTAGACTGATTGATAAGAGATTGAGTGCCACGAATAGTTAATAACTCCATCAACATTATATCATGCGACTACTAGGATGAGGGAACACGCGGTGTCTGCTGGGACACTTGAGGCCTTCCGCGACGGGTGGGCAGTGGAGGGACTGGAGTGCATCTTCGACACATGGAATAATATTCTGATTTTATGTTTTCCTTTTGTTTTAATTATGCAGTAATTTAGTTTATTGTTTGTGCCCCTTTGAAAGGGGGCGCATTTGAATTTATTTCTGATTGACGATTCAGTCATCCTAATTGGTACTTAAAAGAGTAGGTGAACGAGATAGACCATTTTTTTTCATGTAGCACATCCTATGTTCCATTAGTAACTTTGCACATTTATTGACTATGCCTTTTTAAGTGTTATACAGTACATATTTAATCATTTTTTTGTTTTATAGAATTTATCAATTATTTTAATAATTTAATTTAATAACAGGTGGACGTAAACGATCTCATGGCACTGTTTGAAGAAGAGCAGGGGAGTTCTTCCCGGTGTTCTGATCAGTATTTATTCCTGAACCAACACCTCCAAAACAGATTATCTGGTCATTATAACATTGCGGTTTCTGGGACATTGCTGTGCGCAAACTGGCTGTGTTGCCTTTCCTATATTACAACAATGACTACACTTCAGAAGTACTTCATTGGCTGTAACGCGCTTTGGGACGTCCTGATGTGGTAAAAGGCGTTGTATAAATGTTTCTTTCTTGCATTCATTCACTTCTCCGCTGCCGCGTGGGGCGCCTGCGTGAGCCTTGGTACCCTTTACCCCGGAAGTGGAACTGTTGCCGGCCCGGCGGCGGGGGTGAGGAAGATGGCGGAGCGCTGCTGATGCTCGGCGGCTCCAGCCGGCAGAGGAACATGAGACAGGTGAGAGATGGCGGGTCAGTCAGTCGGGCCGGGCCCGGCCCTCGATGGGGGGAGTCGCTGGACGGTGGAGGAGCGGCGGGGATCTGGCTGAGACCTTGAACTTTAACGGATACCGGCGGCAGACAGGAGGGAGCCCGGGCGCGGCTCTGTGCCCAGACCGCCAGCACAGGAGGGGGAGGTAGGCTGTTCGCACCATGTGCGACCTGCTCCTGGTTCCGCCTGGCACTGTCCGCCCACCTGTGAGGAAAAACTCACATTTATAACCGGCGGCCAATCGGGGCACCGGATTAAATTAAACCGAGAATAATCTGGTGGCAACGTGTGTATATGCTGATGACAGCTACAGGCTCCAGCATTGACAATGCAGAAACACACAGGTGTTGCGCAAAGGGCAGCTATTCTGCACCATTGACATTCCACAATTGGCAATGAAATGAATGACCAGTTAATGTAGTATTTTTGAGAGTGGGTAATTGCTTTATTTTAGAGTAGATTTGGAAAGTACCAGGAAAGGAATAGGTTTAAGTCACAGGATAAGATTCCATGCTGTGAGTGAGGAAGTCCTCCGATGACTGACTTCTAATGTAACCGATGTCTGACAAACTGAACTCGGGATTTCTTAACTTAATTCACCGCTCAACAAATGTACCAGTTGCGGGTCACAGTGCCAACAGTTGTATCGGGGGTTTTGGTTAAGTATTCTAAATATAACCTCGTTCCTGGTATCGTTCTAGTGAATCTTTGTTGTATCCTTCCTATAATGTGGTATCCACAACAGCATGTAATGTGCTAACTGTGAAGAGCATTCAAGTTCAGATAGTGAATTTCCCATGATATGATTTCAGATTGGAGGGCTCAGTACTCGATCCCTTGCTTTTTGTGGTATACATCAATGATTTAGACTTCAATGTAGGGGGCATGATTAAGAAGTTTGCAGATGATACAAAAATTGGCTGTGTGGTTGATAGTGAGGAAGAAAGCTGTCGACTACAGGAAGATATTGATGGACTGGGCAGGTGGGCAGAAAAGTGGCAAATGGAATTCAATTTGGAGAAGTGTGAGGTAATGCATTTGGGAGGGCTAACAAGACAAGGTAAAACACAGTAAATGGTAGGCTACTGAGAAGTGTAGAGGAACAGAAGGACCTTGAAGTACATGTCCACAGATCCCTGATGGTAGCAGGACAGGTAGATAAGGTGGTTAAGAAGGCATACGGGATACTTTCCTTTATTAACCGAGGCATAGAATATAAGAACAGGGAGGTTATGCTTGAACTGTATAAAACACTAGTAAGGCCACAGCTAGAATATTGTGTACAGTTCTGGTTCCCACATTACAGGAAAGATGTGATTGCACTAGAGAGGGTACGGAGGAGATTTGAGGATGTTGCCAGGACTGGAGAATTTTAGCTATGAGGAAAGATTGGATAGGCTGGGGTTGTTTTCTTTGGAGGAGAGGAGTCTGAGGGTAGAAATGATTGAGCTGTATAAAATTATGAGGAGTCTAGAAGAGTGGCTAGGAAGGACCGATTTCTCCGAGAGGTCAATAACCAGGGGGCATAGATTTAAAGTCATTGGTAGCAGAATTAGAGGGGAGTTGAGGAGAACTTTTTTCACCCAGAGGGTGTTGGGGGTCTGGAACTCACTGCCCAACAGGATGGTAGAGGCAGAAATGCTCATCACATTTAAAAAGTACTTGGATATGCACTTGAAGTACCGTAACCTACAAGGCTACTGAGCAAGAGCTGGAAAGTGGGATTAGGCTGGATAGCTCTTTTTTGGCTGGCACAGACACAATGGCCTCTTTCTGTGCTGTAAATTTCTGATTCTATGATTTTAGAAGTGGTTGGCTTTGAAGACAAAAAAGCATGTGCCCTAATTGCAAGTGGACGGTACAATTCTCAGGATCTCGCAACCACTCCTGTTTTTTTTTTTTAAAAAAAAGCTAATTGACATTAGTTATATGTGTGCATGAACAATCGTGACGGAGCATTAAAAGAAAAAAGGGTTGAGAGGTTGGTTGGTACACATTTTTCTATTCCCTATCCTCCCTCATTTCTCTAGAGAAATGGCCTGGAGAGGCTGGCAGTAGGGAGGGTCGTAGCACTCTCAGGAGGGCAAAGTGTTGGGACAGGTGACAGCAGCCTCAGGCAAGGAAATTGATCAGGGGAATATGGCATTAGCTACCCGGAAGAAGACATGAAGATTGAAATTGAGAGAATATCGTCTAACTTGTAGTACTCCTGTTAATCTGATCACAATGGTAACCTTATGGTTAACTAACTTTTTTAAACAATCTAGGTAATCTATCATCGAGGACTAATAATCTCTGCCCACTTGACCAAGGCACGAAGTTTCATTTTCATTGGTTCATTCCTGTCCTCTGGGAACAATGGTGAAGTATTACCTAGGTCTGAATGACCTGAAGAGTTCATGGGACCAAGTATTTGCTGCGTTTTGGCAGCGCTATCCAAACCCATACAGGTGAGTCCAACTTGATTTTTCGGGGTTTATGTAGTCATTCGAATTGTGAGGAACAATGGGGACTTGGTTAGGAAGTTGGTTGCCACACATTTTTCATCTTTGGAACATGAGATTTGAATCTACTACAGACAATTGGATTAAATGGCTCTGCTGGTTGTAATGGTCCGAAGTGAAATGAGTTTCTGATGTCTTGACACAGTTCCTCGTGCACATAGGACAACAGCTCAAAACAGTTTGGCACAAATTGACAGCCTCTCGAGGCAATCGGATGGCCCATGTGGGAAATGGAAAAATTCATTATGGTGCAGTAGAGTGTGCTCTTCTTGGATTGTGGTTAAGACACTTTTCAGACAGGTTACAGGTGGCTTTACACTCCATCTGCGTCTCTGTTTGAATTGGAAAGGGATTCCATTTCACAGCAAACATTCCGCATGTAATACTTGCATTATATACAGCTTACATTGAAATGCCTCAAGCACTTGAGAATTGATCACCTTTTGAAGTGTAGTGACTATCATGTGGGCAAATGTGGCAGCTATTCCGCACCTTCGACATTCCACAATTAGCAATGAAATGAATAACCAGTTAATTTGGGTTTTTTATGCTATTGTTTGAGGAAGGAATCATGGTCAATGCTGTTGCTCTAAAATGGAATATTTTAACTGGTTTCTTGCTTTGGTGGAGTAAAACTATAATATTTCTATAACATGGGTGGTATTTGGAGTAATTGAAGGTTTAAAAACTTTTTGGCGATCCATAAACTAAAACTGAAGTTTCCTCTATTAACAACATTTCAATGTTTCTTCTCCCTCAGCAAACACGTTCTTACAGAGGATGTCATCCACCGCGAGGTAACTCCTGACAAGGTGATTTCCCGACGACTACTCACCAAGACCAGCATATTGCCTCGGTGGGCAGAGAGATTATTTCCTACGAATGTTGCCCACTCAGCCTTCGTTCTAGAAGATTCAATAGTGGATTTAAAACAGAAAACTCTGACTACGTTTACATGGAACATCAATCATGCACGGCTTATGGTATGTCACGGCATTTGAATTTTATTTGATTTTTCGACCCCTGGTTTTAGTTCCTCGGTGACTGTTCCTTGATGGAGACTGTGGGCAGGTAGGCATTTTGCATACCTCTTGCAGTGTGGTTGTCATTGGGTGGTAGGAGGTACAGGAGCTCCCTGTTAGGGAAATGACTAATCTTCACATGGTGTCTCCCTGGAGAACTTGCTGTGGGGGAAGTGTAGATATGGAGGGCTTGAATACTCATCAGCACTTTGTGGCATACCAACACACAATGGCATCAGGCTATTGGGAGGATTGTTTGATATTTTTAGGTTAATTTCTTTGTAAGTCACTAGCATAAGAACATAAGAAATAGGAGCAGGAGTAGGCCATTCGGCCCTTCGAGCCTGCTCCGCCATTCAGTGAGATCATGGCTGATCATCTGCCTCAATTCCATTCAGCGGCCCTATCACCGTATCCCTTGATGCCCTTACTAATCAGAAATCTATCGACGTCTGTTTTGAATATACCCAATGACTGAGCCTCCACAGCCCTCTGGGGTAGAGAATTCCAAAGATTCATCACCCTCTGTGTGAAGAAATTTCTTCTCGTCTCAGTCCTGAATGGCCTACCCTTTATCCTGAGGCTGTGGCCCCTGGTTCTAGACTCTCCTAGCAATTAGCCAATAGAACTTAAGTTGCTAATTGAATCAGAAGATGGATAGCTGTGGTAGCGCTTGCTCTGCAACTGGAGCTATCTACTCTAGTCCCATTTCCTTGCATCCTTTCATTTCAAATGCTTCTTTAAATCCCTTTTTAATTATTTTCTCTGGCTCATTAGCCACTTGCAGTGACGCATTCCAAAAATAATCTCTCATACCTTGTATAATTTCTAGGAAATCTTTGCGGTACCCTTTCCATGGCTTTAATAGCCTTCCTCTCCCCCACCCTCTCTCTTCCCCTCGCTCCCTCTTTTTCCAACCTCTCATCTTTTATCCCTTGGTTCTTGTACATAAACAGACCCTTTTCCCTATCCTCACACTCAGAAATACAGACCATTTCTTCCTCTTGTCTCCCATAGTCTCTTTCTCCTTCTCAATCTTGTGTTCATCTCTCCCCTTTCCTCCTTTTCAGATTCTCCCTCATGCTCAGAAACGCACACATACTCTGACACACTCAGCTCATTCAAATGCATAGACTCTGAGACACACACACACACACACACACACACACACACACACACCTTGTCCTCCCTTTGCATGCACAGCCTCTCCACCTGTTCTGTTATACACACTCTGACTCCTGTTACAGTCACCAGTTAATGTTGGCTTAATATAGGATATTGTCATATTTCCCCTTACGTGGAAGGATGATCAGATTTTGTCATATATCCTAATCACCCTTGTGACAATATTCTATAATATTCCCTTATGTGGGGGTATTATAGGATATTTTGGCCTCCTTACTTAAGGAAGGATATATTTGCCTTGGGGAGTGCAACGAAGGTTCAGTAGACTGATTCCTGGGATTGGGGGGATTGTCCTAATGAGGAGAGATTGAGTAGACTTGGCCTGTATCCCCTAGAGTTTAGAAGAATGAGAGGTGATCTCATTGAAATGTATAAAATTCTTAAGGGGTTTGATAGGGTAGATGCAGGGAGGATGTTTTCCCTGGCTGGGGAGTCTAGAACTAGTGGTCACAGTCTTGGAATAAGGGGTTGGGCATTTAGGACTGAGATGAAGAGAAATATTTGCACTCAAAGGTTTGTGAATCTTTGGAACACTCTACCTCAGAGGGCTGTGGATGCTTAGTCATTGAGTATATTCAAGACACCGATTGATAGGTTTTTGGATACTAAGGGTACCAAGGGATATGAGGATAGTGTGCGAAGGTGGAGTTGAGGTAGAAGATCAGCCATGATCTTATTGAATGGCGGAGCAGGCTCGAAGGGCCGAATGGCCTACTCCTGCTGTTTATGTTCTATAATAGGGTGCCCAGAACTGCATGCAATACTCCAATTGTGGCCTAACTAGTGTCTTTTACGTTCCTTTAGAACCAGACTGCAGGAAATGTCTCTGTTCACAAGGATTGCTGATAATGACGTGCTAACTTTAAACAAGTACTGTCGGGTTTCAGGAACTTCAGTTCCTGGGCTTGTCTCAATCTCTGCTACTCTAAAACATAACAAACCCTTATGTTCTCCAGCACTCCCCACCGACCTCCAGAGCTCCACCCTACATAAACTATAACATGCCCAAAACTCCGCCGCCTGTATCCTATCTTGCATTATGTCCCATTCCCTGTCTTCATCAGCCTCCACTGGTTCCCTCTCGGTCGATGACTCAAATTCAGAATCCTTGACATAACTTATAAGCCCGTCCACAGCCTTGACCCTCTTTACCCATGTGGCCTCCTTTGCATTCCCTCCTCCTTGTGCTTCACCTTCAGTGGTGCAGCTTTCTGCTATCTTGGCTGCACCCTCTGGAACGCCTCCTTCTTGCTACTTCTATTCTCTTCAGAAGCCTCCGCAAAGCCCATCTCTTTGATCATACCTTTGGTCACCTATATTTCCCCTCCCATTCATTGTCGCCCAGATGAAGCACTTTGGAGTGCTTTACTATGTTAAAGGTACCATATAATTGCAAGTTGTTGCATCTTTCAATGACATACAGCTGCTAGTACTTTTTGTTAGATACACCACAGTAGTAATCTGACTTAGACTAGGGGGAGATTGCATATCTTCGTGTTTGTAACATACCCAAATTTGCAGACTATCCAAAAGTAGGAGGCATAGTAAATAATTCTGAGGACCAAAGGAAGCTACAAGCTGATATCGATCAGATGGTGGAATGTGCAAAAACTGGCAGTTGGAATTCAGTGTTAGTAAGTTTTAATGATCACAGTAATAATTATACTTTGGGGGAATGGGGTTTTGGGGGTTAATATTCAAAATGGATACAGTCACGTGACCCAGTGGTAGCACTTTTGCTTGAGTCATAAGTTTGTGGGTTTAAGTCCCACTCCAGAGACTTGAGCGGAGCGTGAGTTGGCGGGAATCGCGGAGCGTCAGCTGTATAAAAGGCTCCAAGAGACCAGGTAGGCCTCAGTGCGGAGCGGGAGTTGGCGGGAATCGCGGAGCGTCAGCTGTATAAAAGGCTCCAAGAGACCAGGTAGGCCTCAGTGCGGAGCGGGAGTTGGCGGGAATCGCGGAGCGTCAGCTGTATAAAAGGCTCCAAGAGACCAGGTAGGCCTCAGTGCGGAGCGGGAGTTGGCGGGAATCGCGGAGCGTCAGCTGTATAAAAGGCTCCAAGAGACCAGGTAGGCCTCAGTGCGGAGCGGGAGTTGGCGGGAATCGCGGAGCGTCAGCTGTATAAAAGGCTCCAAGAGACCAGGTAGGCCTCAGTGCGGAGCGGGAGTTGGCGGGAATCGCGGAGCGTCAGCTGTATAAAAGGCTCCAAGAGACCAGGTAGGCGTACTAATCTCCGAATTCGGAGGGAAGGAGAGAAGTAAAAAGTAATCGAAGTGTGATGTCACCAGAAAGCAGGTAATTGCTTGGTTGGTGAGTATTTCTCTTTTTTAAACTTAAACTCTGGTTTATAGTTTCTAAAGTCTCTGTGGTGTAGCGGGGACTGTTTATAAACCAGGGCCCTTAAATATACCATTTAACTGTAGTGTAATTGGTGGGATTGATTTGATTTAATTTAATTGCAATTAATTAAGGGGTAAGTCATGGCAGGACAGCCCGGTGCCGTGGTATGCTCCTCCTGAACTATGTGGGAACTCCAGGACACTTCCTGTGTCCCTGACAACCATGTGTGCAGGAAGTGTGTCCAGTTGCAGCTACTGGCAGACCGCATTGTGGTGCTGGAGCAGCGATTGGATACATACTGGACCATTCGCGATGCTGAGGATGTCGTGAATAGCACATTTAACCAGTTGGTCACACTGCAGGTAAAGGTGGCACAGGCAGAAAGGGAACGGGTGACCAACAGACAGAGTAGTAGGCGCAGGCAGGTAGTGTCCTGGCCAACATTTACTCCTCAACCAACATTTGAAGGAAAATATTATTTATTCATTTATCTCCTTGCTGTTTGTGGGACTTTGCTATGTGCAAATTGGCTGTCTTGTTTCCCTACATTACAACAGTCGCTACACTTCAAAAGGTTCTTGATTGGCTGTAAAGCACTTTGGGACACCCTGAGGTTGTGAAAGGTGCTGTATAAATGCAAGTTCCTTTTTTTTTCTTTCCATAAATCAAGTACTGGGTTTTATGGTGATGTACAGTAAAATATAAAAGTCAAGCTGTAATGGAAAATCTATACGTAACCTTAGTAAGACCATAGTTGGAATACTGTGTGCAGTTTTGGGCTTCCACATTAATAAGAAGAATGTGGAAACAATACAGAGGGTACAGTACAGAGTCACAAGGATGCATTGAGGAAACAGAAATACAAAAAAACTTGAAAAATTGAGGCTGTGTTCATTGGAACAGAGGATAATATAGGAAACTTTGTGCTATCCGGCACCGACGGGGCCGAGCTGTTGCTGTCCCATCAAAACAGCCGGACAAACCAGCGCTAATGTTGAAACATACGGAGATTTTGAGCTCCGTATCTGGCAACAAACCCTGTTGCTTAGCAACAGCTTCTAAACAGTTGGCCGTACCTTGCAAGCGTCTCTGTAGCTTAGCAACAGCTTCAGCGAGACCTTGCAGAGCTTGACTGTTGAGAAAAAAACAACGAAAAGTAAAAAAAACGAAACGGCTCCTGATTTTTGCCGGTGGCTCGAGCATTCCGGACAGTTAACCTCCGGATAATACAAAGTTTCCTGTATGGGATGATTTGATGGAGGTGTTTAAAATTATGAAGGCATGAGACAGGGTAGATAGAAACAGCCTGTCTCCAGTGATTGAAGGGAATGAGGGGTTATAGATATAAGATTAAGTGGAAAAGATTTCAGACAGAGAGCAAGAAAAACTGAGGGTTGTGAAGCTGTGGAATGCATTCCTGGATTTAGTGATTGAAGCAGAGTCCATGTCAACATTTAATAGGTTGGATAGGTGGGTAAAAGAAAGGTGGATATAGGAATATGGGTACAGGGCGGGCACCTGGGATTAAGACTACTGCTTGTGTGGAGGATAAACACCAATACGGACTGGATAGGACAAATGGCCTGTTTCCGTGTTGTAATTTCTATATGACGTCAGGAGAATTTAAGAAAGCATAGAATGGGGAAAGGTCATAGAAACAGAGATAGGAGCAGGAGTAGGCCATTCGGCCCCTTGAGCCTGCTCCGCCATTCAATGCGATCATGGCTGATCATCTAAATTCAGTACCCTGTCCCTGCTTTCTCCCCATATCCCTTGATCCCCTTAGCCTTAAGAAATATATCTAACTCCTTCTTGAATATATTTAATGAATTGGCATCAACTGTCTTCTGTGGTAGAGAATTCCACAGGTTCACCACTCTCTGGGTGAAGAAATTCCTCCTCATCTCAGTCCTAAATGGCTTCCCCCTTATTTTTAGACTCTGACCCCTGGTTCTGGACTCCCCCGCCATCGGGAACATCCGTCCTGCATCTAGTCTGTCTAGTCCTGTTAGAATTTTATAAGTTTCAATGAGATCCCCTCTCATTCTTCTAAACTCTAGCGAATATAAGCCTAATCGACCCAATCTCTCTCCATATGTCATTCCTGCCATCCCGGGTATCAGTCTGGTGAATCTTCGCTGCACTCCCTCCATGGCAAGAACACCCTTCCTCAGATAAGGCGACCAAAACTGCACACAATACTCAAGGTGTGGTCTCGCCAAGGTCCTGTACAACTGCAGCAAGACATCCTTGCTCCGGTACTCAAAACCTCTCACTATGAAGGCCTGCATACCATTTGCCTTCTTAACCGCCTGCTGCACCTGCATGCTTACCTTCAGCGACTGGTGCACAAGGACACCCAGGTCTCGTTGCACATCCCCTTTTCCCAATCTATTGCTGTTCAGATAATAATCTGCCTTCCTGTTTTTGCCGCCAAAGTGGATAACCTCTCATTTATCCACATTGTACTGCATCTGCCCAATCGCCCAAACTGTCCAAATCATACTGGAGTTTCTCTGCATCCTCCTCACGGCACACACGCCCACCCAGCTTTGTGTCGTCTGCAAACTTGGAGATATTGGTCCAGAAATTCGGGTCTCCACGGGTGAGTACGCATGGGGTACTCTCCCGTAGGCCCAATGGAAGTGCCGGTTTCCTGCATGCGTGGGAAACCGGCACTTCTGTTCCCCTGAAAGCAGAGGTTCAGAGGTCGAACGCGTGCGTGGGAGAGGCTGCGCGTGCGTGTCGAACTTCGTTTTTTTTTACAGGTTTTTCCTGGAGGGTAAGCCTGCAGAATTTAGAAATGTAAAAAGCAGGCATGAGGCCTGCTTTTTACAAGGTAAGTGGTGAATTAATTAAAATTAAAACATTTTTTCCACAAGTTTATTATTTTTAAATACTTTAAAGCAAGGTAAGTTTATTTTTAGCCCCGTTAGAAAATAAAATTATTTTTTTCAAAAATTTAAATGATTGTGTATAAGTTATTTCATTTAATTTATAGTTTATTATTTAAAAAGTGATGGTTTTTTAAAAATTTATTTGAAGATTTAGTGATGTTTTGTAACAAGAAAGGGCTTTCTAAGTTTGACAGCACTTCCTGTCAGACTTATGAATGGAGCAGTCCCTGCTCCGATTGGCTCCCCATGGCCCACGTGATCCCAGGGGACGCTTCGAACTAACTGTGCCCCTGGGATACGCAAGCACTGCGTGCCGACAGCTGGACCAGGCCCCGGATCGGAATTCCACGGGGGCCCACAGCTCAACGGCCGGCGCGCTAGGTAAGTGCAGATCGGGGGAAGCCCCCGACCCGAATTTCTGGGCCATTACATCTAGTTCCCTCATCTAGATCATTAATATATATTTTGAATAACTGGGGTCCTAGCACCGATCCCTGCGGTATCCCACTAGTCACAGCCTCCCACTCGGAAAAAGACCCGTTTATTCCAACACTTTGCTTCCTGTCTGCCAACCAGTTTTCTATCCAAGTCAGTACCTTACCCCCAATCCCATGTGCCTTAATTTTGCACGCTAGTCTCTTATGTGGGACCTTATCGAAAGCCTTCTGAAAGTCCAAATACACCACATTCACTGGTTCTCCCTTATCTATTCTACCAGTTACATCCTCAAAAAAATTTCAGATTAGTCAAGCATGATTTACCTTTTATAAATCTATGTTGACTTTGTCCGATCCTGTCACTGTTTTCCAAGT
Organism: Somniosus microcephalus; assembly: GCF_052327205.1. Classification (NCBI taxonomy): domain Eukaryota; kingdom Metazoa; phylum Chordata; class Chondrichthyes; order Squaliformes; family Somniosidae; genus Somniosus; species Somniosus microcephalus. The sequence goes on along the minus strand of NC_140994.1, from coordinate 190,022,463 downwards.
GCTCTGCTATTACATCTTTTATAATGGACTCTAGCATTTTTCCCACTACTGATGTCAGGCTTACCGGTCTATAATTCCCTGTTTTTTCTCTACCACCTCTTTTAAATAGTGGGGTTACATAAGCTACCCTCCAATCCATGGGAACTGTTCCAGAGTCTATAGAATTTTGGAAGATGACCAGCAATGCATCTACTATTTCTAGGGCCACTTCCTTAAGTACCCTAGGATGTAAATTATCGGGCCCTGGGGATTTATCGGCCTTCAATCCCGTCAATTTCCCTAACACAATTTCCCTACAAATACTGATTTCATTCAGTTGCTCCCTCTCATTAGACCCTATGTTCCCCGACATCTCTGGGAGTTTATTTGTGTCCTCCTTTGTGAAGACAGAACCATAGTATGTATTTTATTGGTCTGCCATGTCTTTGTTTCCCATTATAAATTCCCCTGATTCTGATTGCAAGGGACCTACGCTTGACTTTACCAATCGTTTTCTTTTCACATATCTATAGAAGCATTTACAGTCAGTTTTCATGTTCCCTGAAAGTTTACTCTCATACTCTATTTTCCCCCTCTTAATTAATCCCTTTGTCCTCCTTTGCTGAATCCTAAACTGCTCCCAATCCTCAGGTTTGCTGCTTTTTCTGGCCAATTTATATATCCTCTCCTTGGATCTTATGCTATCCCTAATTTCCCTTGTTAGCCAATGTTGAGTCACCTTTTTTGTTTTTTTTATTCCAAACGGGGATGAACAAATTCCGTAGTTCATCCATGCGATCTTTAAATGTTTGCCATTGCCTATTCACCGTCAACCCTTTAAGTAACATTCCCCAATCCATCCTAACCAACTCTCGCCTCATACCATCGTAGTTTCCTTTATTTAAATTCCGTACCCAAATCTCTGAATCAACTACTTCACTCTCCATCTTAATGAAGAACTCTCCATCTTAATGAAGAATTCTATCATATTATGATCGCTCCTCCCCAAGGGGCCTCGTACAACAAGATTGCTAATTAATCCTTTCTCATTACATAATACCCAGTCTAAGATGGCCTGATCTCTAGTTGGTTCCTCGACATATTGGTCCAGGAAACCATCCCGTCTACACTCTAGGAATTCCTCTTCCACAGTATTGTTACTAATTTGGTTAGACCAATCTATATGTAGATTAAAGTCACTCATGATAACTGCTGTGCCCTTATTGCACGCATCTCTAATTTCCCGTTTAATGCCATCCCCAACCTCGGCATTACTGTTTGGGGGGTCTGTATACAACTCCCACTAACGTTTTCTGCCGCTTGGTATTTCTCAGCTCTATCCATACAGATTCCACATCATCAGAGCTAATATCCTCCTTTACTATTGTGTTAATCTCTTTAACCAGCAATGCTACCCCACCGCCTTTTCCTTTTTGCCTGTCCTTCCTGAATATTGAATACCCTTGGATGTTGAATCCCCAGCCTTGGTCACCCTGGAGCCATGTCTCTGTAATCCCAATTATATCATATCTGTTTACATTTATTTGCGCAGCTAATTCATCCACCTTATTACGAATGCTCCTCGCATTAAGACACAAAGCCTTCAGGCTTGTTTTTTTAACACTCTTGGACCTTTGAGAATTATTGTTTACTGCGGCCATGTTTGATTTACACCCTTGATTTCTCTGACTTCCACTTTTACTTTTCTCCTTCCTGTCTTTTGTTTCTATCCTTGCTTCCCTTTCCTCTGTCTCCCTGCACAGGTTCCCAACCCCCTGCCATTTTAGTTTAAACCCTCCCCAACAGCACTAGCAAACACTCCCCCTAGGACATCGGTCCCGGTCCTGCCCAGGTGCAAAATGTCCAGTTTGTACTGGTCCCACCTCCCCCAGAACTGGTTCCAATGTCTCAGGAATTTGAATCCCTCCCCCTTGCACCATTCTTCTAGCCACGTATTCATTTGAAATATCCTTCTATTTCTACTCTGACTAGCACGTGGCACTGGTAGCAATCCTGAGATTACTACCTTTTGCGGTCCTATTTTAAAATTTAGCTCCTAACTCTCTCTCGCCAGCTTTTAGGACCTCCTCCTGTTTTTTACCTATATCATTGGTACCTATATGCACCATGACAACTGGCTGTTCACTCTTTCCCCCCCCCCCCCCCCCCCCCCAAGAATATCCTGCAGCCGCTCCGAGACATCCTTGACCCTTGCACCAGGGAGGCAACATACCATCCTGTAGTCTCGTTTGCGGCCGCAGAAACACCTATCTATTCCCCTTACAATAGAATCCCCTATCACTATAGCTCTCGCGCTCTTTTTCGTCCCGTCCCGTGCAGCAGAACCACCCATGGTGCCAGGAAGTTGGTTGCTGTTGCCTTCCCCCGATAAGCCATCCTCCATAACAATATCCAAAGCGGTATATCTGTTTGAGAGGGGGATGGCCACAGGGGACCCCCTGCACTACCTGCCTGTGCCTACTACTCTGCCTTGCGGTTACCCATTCCCTTCCTGCCTGTGCAGCCTTTACCTGCGGTGTGACCAACTGATTAAACGTGATATCCACGACGTCCTCAGCATCGCGAATGCTCCAGTATGTATCCAGTCGCAGTTCCAGCGCCGCAATGCAGTCTGCCAGTAGCTGCAGCTGGATACACTTCCCACACACATGGTCGTCAGGGACACAGGAAGTGTCCCTGATTTAGAAACATAGAAACATAGAGATAGGAACAGGAGTAGGCCATTTGGCCCTTCGAGCCTGCTCCGCCATTCAATGAGATCATGGCTGATCTTCGTCTGAGATCATAGCTGATCTTACCAGTTCAGTACCCCGTCCCCGCCTTTTCTCCGTAACCCTTAATCCCCTTAGCCTTCAGAAATATATCCAATTCTCTCTTGAAAATATTTATTGAATTAGCCTTCACAGCCCTCTGTGGCAGGGAATTCCACAGGCTCACCACTCTTTGAGTGAAGAAATTCTTCCTCATCTCTGTTTTAAATGATTTGCCCGCTATTTTTAGACTGTGGCCCCTGGTTCTGTGCTCCCCGGCCATTGGAAACATTCTCTCTGAATTCAGCCTGTCCAGGCCTGCCATAATTTTATATGTTTCGATGAGATCCCCTCTCAATCTTCTAAACTCCAGTGAGTACAAGCCCAAACTATTTAATCTCTCTTCGTAGGTCATTCCCGCCATTCCAGGTATCAGCCTGGTGAATCGCCGTTGCACTCTTTCCATGGCAAGAACATCCTTCCGCAGATGGGGCGACCAAAACTGTACACAATACTCCAGATGCGGTCTCACCAGCACCTTGTACAGCTGTAGTAAGGTATCCCTATTCCTATACTCGAACCCCCTTGATATGAAGGCCAACATACCATTTGCCTTCTTAATCGCCTGTTGCACCTGCATGCTCTCCTTCAGTGACTGGTGCACAAGAACACCCAGGTCCCTCTGCACTTCCCCATCTCCCAATCTATTGCCATTTAGATAATAATCTACCCTCCTGTTTTTACCCCCAAAGTGGATAACCTCACATTTATCCACATTATAGTGCATCTGCCACGTATCCGCCCATTCCCCCAACCTGTCCAAATCGCACTGTAGCCTCCTGACATCCTCATCAGAGCCCACCCCTCCTCCTAGTTTATTGTCGTCAGCGAATTTGGAAATATTGCATCCAATTCCCTGATCCAGATCATTTATATATATATATTGTGAACAGCTGGGGTCCCAGGACAGATCCTTGCGGCACCCCGCTGGTCACTGCCTGCCACTCCGAAAACGAGCCGTTTATTCCAACTCTCTGTTTTCTATCCGCCAGCCAGTTCTCTATCCACGTTAATACTTTGCCCCCAATCCCATGAGCCTTAATTTTGCATGATAATCTTTTGTGTGGAACCTTATCGAAGGCTTTCTGGAAGTCAAGGTACACCACATCCACTGGCTCTCCCCCATCTATTCTACCAGTTACCTCCTCAAAAAATTCCAGCAGATTAGTCAAACACGATTTACCCTTTGTAAATCCATGTTGACTCTGTCCGATCCTTTCCCCATTTGTCAAGTGCTCCGCTATTTTATCCTTAATAATGGACTCTAGCATTTTGCCCACAACCGATGTAAGGCTTACTGGTCTATAATTCCCTGCTTTCTCTCTACCCCCCTTTTTAAATATTGGGGTAACATTAGCTACCCTCCAATCCACGGGTACTGTTCCCGAGTCAATGGAGTTCCGGAAGATGATCCTTAGAGCATCTGCTATCTCCAGGGCCACCTCCTTAAGTACCCTAGGATGTAGTTTATCAGGCCCCGGGGATTTGTCGGCCTTCAGTCCCCTCAACTTACCCAACACCATATCCCTAGAGATACTAATTTCTGTCAGCTCCTCCCTCTCATTAGTCCCTATGTTTGCCGATATTCCTGGGAGGTTATTTGTGTCCTCCTTTGTGAATACAGAACCAAAGTATGAGTTTAATTGGTCTGCCATTTCCTTATTCTCCATTATATATTCTCCCGAATCGGACTGCAAGGGACCGACTTGGGATTTTACCAGTCTTTTCCTCCTGATATACCGATAAAAGCTTTTGCAGTCTGTCTTTATGTTTGCTGCAAGTTTACTTTCGTATTCTATTTTCCCCTTCCTGATTAATCCCTTTGTCCTCTTTTGCTGTATCCTGTACTGCCCCCAATCTTCCGGTCTGGTGCTTTTTTTTGCCAGTTGATATGCCCTTTTTTTTGATTTTATGCTGTCCCTAATTTCCCTCGTTATCCACGGTTGAGTCACCTTTTTAGGTTTATTTTTATGCCAAACCGGTATAAACATGTTCTGGAATTCTTCCATTCTATCATTGAATGCTTGCCATTGTCTATCCACTGTCAATCCCCCCCAGAAACACCACCCAATCAATCTTACCCAATTCCCGTCTCATACCCTCGTAATTCCCTTTATTTAAGTTCTGGACCTTAGTCTCTGATTCAATTTCCTCACTCTCCATCTCGACTGAGAGCTCGATCATATTATGATCGCTCTGACCCAAGGGGCCTCGTACAAGAAGATTGCTGATAAGTCCCTTCTCATTGCACAATACCCAGTCTAAAATGGCCTGATCTCGAGTCGGCTCCTCGACATATTGGTCCAGATAACCGTCCCGAAAACATTCCAGGAATAATTCCTCCTCAGAATTTTTACTAATTTGGGTAGTCCAATCAATATGTAAATTAAAGTCACCCATGATGACAGCTGTGCTCTTATCGCACGCTTCTCTAATTTCCCTTTTTATGCCTTCCCTCACCTCCATATTACTATTTGGAGGCCTATATATCACACCCACTAACGTTTTCCTCCCACATAGTGCAGGAGGAGCATGCCACGGGGCTGAGCTTTGCTGCCATGACCTACCCTTTAATTAATTTGAATTAAATCAATACCACCAATTATACTATTAAATGATATACTCAAGGGCCCTTGTTTCATCGCACTCCCTGCTACACAACAGAGACCTGGCCCATCAAGCTGGCTGTTCAAAAGAAAACAGAGATGCTGTTGGGTCATTTGTCCATTTGCTTTCTCAAAATCTGTAACATAATAATATTGTCAGAGTTGCATATAATCCATTACAACCTGACTTAAATTTATTGAAGTCTATTGCCCAGTGCAGTGGAAAGGGGCTAAAGATGTATATCCAGGTGAGAGATGATGGAAGTGTTGTAAAGTTCCTCTGCCACTAATGTCCATGTCTGTGTGTTTTACCTTTTTGTATTAGGTAGTGCAGGAGTGGTGTGTATATGGATTACATCCTGAAAATAAGAACTGGACTCAAATCAAACGTGAGGCCTGGATTTCTTCAAATTTGTGTGGCTTCTCGCGAGCTATTCAGGTCGGTGTGGAGGTGTCAGTTTTCATTTCATGTCATCCCCCAAAATTATTGGTTTTGCTTAGGTCATTGAGCAATCAAGGAATTGAGCTGCAGGCCTTGCTGTGGCATTTTGGTTTTTTTGCTTGCGAATCATATGCATGATATCCTTTTTATATGCATAACAACTGTCCTTGCACTTCAAACTTACCAGTTGAGAAGTGATTTGAAAGATCTATCAATGCAAATGTTTTGTGTCAATGCAAACGTTTCGTTTTGTTTTGCACTATCTACTGGTTGTCAGGCTCCTATGTAAAATGTTTGACTGTCTTAATCTAATTGTCACTCAGTTCCCAGTGTGAATCTGTGCATAATTTTGGCAATTTCACTTGTCTCTACATGCCCTGGAAGTACTTGATGCTGGTGTTAAGTGCCAAAAGTTGAAGGATAATCCATGTTCCATACACTGAAGTTTCTCGCTTTGAGTACAAAGATCCACCAAAAAACAAATTTGAATGAAATATGTAATGTAGAGCTGTTCTGTACATGGGTGTAATTGTTCTTTTGCCATCTTCAGGAATGTGGCCTTGCCAGCTTTAAGAGCAGTATAACCAAAACTGTGAGAGGTTTTGAGTACGTTCTGGCTAGGATGCAAGGTATGTGTATAATAGAGATGCATTTCTTTATTTTAATGTCATCAAAAACTGAGCTTGAACCAATGTAATGCTGATTTCACAATACAGGTAGACTACCTTTTATCCGAACTTCCGAAAACCGAAACCCTCTTTTTTTTGTTCAGCGTAAGTCGTGCGCACGACATGACCAGAGTGGCGCACGACTTACACTGAGCAGAGTGTCAGCATAAGTCGTGCGCACGACCCCCGCCGACTTACGCTGAGCAGAGGGTCAGCGTAAGTCGTGCGCACGACCCCCCGCTGACCCCCCCCCCCCCGCGGAACCACCTGACTCTCTTCCAAAGGCTCGAAAGCAACGAGAGCTCTGAGCCCGCGGCGGTGCCGGCCCCTGTTCCGACCGAGCACGACGACCTGTTGGTGGAAATGCGGAACTTCATTGCATTCCAGGCTAGCAGCGACGGACAAGCCACGACTGCGGACCCCCCCGCGGACCCCCACCGACCCCGACCCCCGCCGACACCCCCGCCGACCCACCTTCCGAAATCCGAAATTTTCCGAAAACTGAAACACGGCTGGTCCCGAGGTTTTCGGATAAAGGATAGTCTACCTGTACTTAATAAATATACTAAGGAAACTGTACTGTTCAAACCGGTGGCCACCTGGAATCCATAGTTTTTAATTGGAAGGTAATATAAGAAACTGTAGCTTGGCCCATATAGCTACAATCTGAGTCCTGGAATACCTATGCAAATTGTATCTAGTTGGACTGAATACAAGTCTAATGGTAGATCAGCACTGTTGTACATCTATATACCCTGAGGAGTACCTGACTGAAGATGCGATTTATTATAACAAGATCAGAATTTTTCCCAAGAGAAGGGGTGCTGGATTAGGAAGTCTTGTGGTATTATCGTCTCTTGGTGGGTATGGGAAGAACTTCTGTTTGTGTTCCTTGCACCCTCCCAAAAAATGCTACCATATCTGTGTTTTTGTGTTGGCTGCTGTGTCACCTTTGACATTCCTCTGCCCCATTGGCTGCTGCCAGTAATTCTCTCCCTCTTCCTTGCCCCCACATAACTATTACCATTTTAAAAAATTCATTCACGAGATGTGGGTGTCGTTGGCAAGGCCAGCATTTATGGCTCCTCCCTAATTGCCCTTGAGAAGGTGGTGGTGAGCTGTGCTTTGAACCGCTGCAGTGTGCGCTGTATTGTGTGCAGTTTTGGTTGCCTTATCTGAGGAAGGATGTTCTTGCCATGGAAGGAGTGCAGCGAAGATTCACCAGGCTGATACCTGGGATGGCAGGAATGACGTATGAGGACAGATTGGGTCGATTGGGCTTGTACTCGCTGGAGTTTAGAAGAATGAGAGGGGATCTCATCGAAACTTATAAAATTCTAACAGGACTAGACAGACTGGATGCTGGAAGGATGTTCCCGATGGTCGGGGAGTCCAGAACCAGGGGTCACAGTCTAAAGATAAGGGGTAAGCCATTTCGGACAGATGAGGAGGAATTTTTCACCCAGAGAGTGGTGAACCTGTGGAATTCTCTACCAAAGGCGGCAGTAGAGGCCAGTTCATTAAATGTATTCAAGAAGGACTTTGATATATTTCTTAGGCTAAAGGGATCAAGGGATATGGGGAGAAGGCAGGGACAGGGTACTGAATTTGGATGATCAGCCATGATCTCATTGAATGGCGGAGCAGGCTCGAGGGGCCGAATGGCCTACTCCTGCTCCTATCTTCTATGTTTCTATGCAGTCTAGTGAAGGTACTCCCACAGTGATGTTGGGGAATGCCAGGATTTTGAAACCGCGACAATTAAGGAAAGGTGGTATATTTCTAAGTCAGGATGGTGTGACTTGGAGCGGGACTTTGGTGATGGTGGTGTTTCCATGTGCCTGCTGCCTTTGTCCTTGTAGGTGGTAGAGGTCGTGAGTTTGGGAGGTGCTGTCAAAGAAGCATTGGCGAGCTACTGCAGTGCATCTCGTAGATGGTGCACACTGCAGCCACGGTGTGCCTGTGGTGGAGGGAGTGAATGTTTAACGTGGTGGATGGAGTGCCAATCAACCGGGCTGCTTTGTCCTGTATAGCGTCGAGCTTCTTGAGTGTTGTTGGAGCTGCACTCATCCAGGCAAGTGGAGTATCCCATCACACTTCTGACTTGTGCCTTGTAGATGGTGGAAAGGCTTTGAGGAGTCAGGAGATGAGTCACATGCTGCAGAATACACAGCCTTTGACCTGCTCTTGTAGCCACAGTATTTATGTGACTGGTCCAGTTAAGTTTCTGGTCAATGGTGACCCCCCCCCCAACACCTAGGATGTTGATGCTGGGGGATTTGGCGATGGTAATGCCATTGAATGTCGAGGGGAGCTGGCTAGACTCTCTTGCTGAAGACGGTCATTACCTGACACTTGGTTGGCACAAATGTTCCTTGCCACTTACCAGCCCAGGTCTTGCTGCATGCAGGCACAGACTGTTTCATTATCTGAGGAGCTGCAAAAGGAACTGAACACTGTTCAATCATCAGCAAATATCCCCACTTCTGACCTTATGATGGAAGGAAGGTCATTGATGAAGCAGCTGAAGATGGTTGGGCCTAGGACAGTGCTCTGAGGAACTCCTGCAGTGATGTCTCGGGGCTGAGATGATTGGCCTCCAACAACCGCAACCATCTTCCTTTGTGCTAGGTATGACTTCCCCCTGATTCCCATTGACTTCAATTTTACTAGGGCTCCTTGATGCAACATTTGGTCAAATGCTGCCTTGATGTCCAGGGTAGTCGCTCTTGCCTCACCTCTGGAATTCCGCTCTTTTGTCCATGTTTGGACCAAGGCTGTAATGAGGTCTGGAGTTGAGGTGGTCCTGGCGGAACCTAAACTAAGCATCGATGAGCTGGTTATTGGTCAGTAAGTGCCGCTTGATAGCATTGTCGACGACACCTTCCATCACTTTGCTGCAGATTGAGAGTAAACTGATGGGGCGATAATTGGCTGGATTGGATTTGTCCTGCATTCTGTGGACAGGACATAGCTGGGCAATTTTCCACATTGTCAGAAAGATACCAGTGTTGTCGCTGTATTGGAACAGCTTGGCTGGAGGCACGGCTAGTTCTGGAGCACAAGTCTTCAGCACGATAGCCGGGATGCTGTCTGAGCCCGTAGCCTTTGCTTTATCCAGTGTGCTCGGATGTTTCTTTTATCATGTGGAGTGAATAGAATTGACTGAAGACTGGCTTCTGTGATGGTAGGGACCTCTGGATGAGGCCGAGATGGATCATCCATTCGACACTTCTGGCTGAAGATGGTTGCAAACACTTCAGCCTTGTCTTTTGCACTCACGTGCTGGGCTCTGCCATCATTGAGGATGCAGATGTTCATGGAGCCACCTTCTCATGTTAGTTGTTTACTTGTCCACCACCATTCATGACTGAATGTGGCAGGACTGCAGAGCTTTGATCTGATCCATTGGTTGTAGAATTGCTTGGCTCTGTCTATAGCCTGCTGTTTACCGTGCATGTAGTCCTGTGTTGCAGCTTCGCCAGGATTTGACCTTCGTGTTAGCAATGCTTACTATCCTCGTTGAATACTGATGTGCCTTCAATAACCACAAAACTAGAAGTTACAGACTTTAACAAGTTGGCTTTTAATCACTAAGATCAGAGCTAACATCTCAACACACTGACTGGCTCACAGGAATGAGTCATACAGATCCTGGGATCTTTAAGTAAGAGAGGTCAGGGGCGGAGCCAAGAGCCAAGACTTGGAACCTTCCAGGTTAGTCAGGGAAGAGGAAGTGAAACTATACACCGTGTGGGGGAGGGTAATATACATGAGTGCAAAACGAATACAGGCAAGACAAACAGATTTCATTACATTCACCCCTTCTTTAGATTTAGTCCATCGGGGTGATGTTTCTTAAAAGTTGGTATAAGTGAGTCTGTCGGGAGGTTTTGCGGTTCTCCGTGATCGGCGCAAAGCCGGTTGGGGTGCCTCTAGGGGAGTGGATTCTGGTTCCTCCGCTGTCCGGGCCGCCGCAGTGTCTTCCAGGTTATCTGCAGTGTCCTCCAGGTTAAAGTTGGGTATTGATACCTCTGGGCGTCCTGTCTCTTTTTGGTGTAGGTCTTCCTCGGGTAGTCTCTCATCGTTCTCTCCGCTCCCCGAGGGAGCGAGGTCTTTTATGGAAACAGTGTCCTCTCGCCCGTCAGAGTATTCGATATAGGCGTACTGAGGGTTTGCATGGAGGAGCTGTACCTTTTCCACAAGGGGGTCTGTTTTATGGCCTCTCACGTGCTTCCGCAATAGTACTGTGCCCGGAGACGTCAGCCACGCGGGTAGAGATATGCCCGAGGTGGATTTCTGGGGGAAAACGAACATATTTTCGTGAGGGGTAGCGTTAGTGGCTGTACATAACAGCGACCTTATGGAATGGAGCACGTCTGGGAGGACTTCCTGCCAGCGGGAGGTCGGAAGGCCTTTTGACTTTAAGGCTAACGTGACAGCCTTCCAAACAGTAGCATTCTCCCTTTCCACTTGCCCATTACCCCGGGGGTTGTAGCTAGTGGTTCTGCTAGTGGCTATCCCCTTCAAGAGTAAGAACTGGCGCAGTTCGTCACTCATAAATGACGTCCCCCTATCGCTGTGTATGTAGTTCGGCATGCCAAACATGCAGAATAGATTACAGAGACACTTGATGACCGTGGCACTGGTCATGTCTGGGCAGGGAATGGCGAAGGGGAAGCGGGAATATTCATCGATGATATTGAGGAAGTATACGTTACGGTCGGCAGAGGGAAGGGGTCCCTTGAAGTCCAGACTTAGGCACTCGAATGGCCGTGTGGCTTTGATAAGGTGTGCACGGTCAGGCCTGTAGAAACGAGGCTTGCATTCCGCACAGGTGCGGCAGGCTCTGGTCATTGCCCTGACCTCCTCGATTGGAGTGGGGCAGATTGCGGGACTTTATAAAATGGTATAGTCGGGTGACCCCTGGGTGACAGAGGTCGTTGTGGAGACCCTGTAATTTGTCCGTATGAATGCTGGCACACATTCCCCGCGATAGGGCGTCTGGGGGTTCATTAAGGGCTCCCGGCCTGTACATAATATCATAGTCGAACGTGGATAGTTCGATCCTCCACCTGAGTATTTTGTCATTCTTGATTTTCCCCCTTTGTTATTAAACATGAAAGCCACCGACCGCTGGTCGGTGAGCAGGGTGAAACGTTTGCCGGCTAGGTAGTGTCTCCAGTGCCGCACTGCCTCCACTATAGCCTGTGCCTCCTTCTCGACAGAAGAGTGCCTGATTTCAGGTCCCTGAAGGGTTCGGGAGAAGAAGGCCACAGGTCTCCCAGCCTGATTGAGGGTCGCAGCTAAGGCAAAGTCTGACGCATCGTTTTCGACTTGAAAGGGAATGCTTTCGTCCACTGCACACAGTGCAGCCCTTTCAATGTCCTGTTTGATACTGGTGAAAGCCTCCCGAGCTTCAGCTGATAGTGGGAAGGACGTCGATTTAATGAGGGGTCGGGCCTTATCAGAGTAATTGGGCACCCATTGGGCATAATATGAAAAAAATCCCAGGCACCTTTTTTAAAGCTTTGGGATTGTGTGGCAGGGGCAGTTCCTTTTAGGGGGCGTAATCGGTCAGGGTCCGGTCCAATTACCCCATCTTCCACCACACAACCGAGGATACAGAGACGGGTTGTGTTGAAGACACATTTGTCTTCGTTGTAGGTTAGATTCAGCTTTAGGGCAGTTTTTAAAAATCTCGCAAGATTTAGATCGTGGTCTTGCTGGTTGTGCCCGCAGATAGTGACATTGTCCAGATAGGGGTAGGTAGCTTGTAGTTTATTCTCGTCAACCATGCGGTCCATCTCACGTTGGAAGACCGAGACCCCATTTGTTACCCCGAAGGGCACTCTGAGAAAATGGTAGAGGCGCCCGTTCGCCTCGAAGGCGGTGTATGGGTGGTCCTCCGTTCTAATGGGGAGCTGGTGATATGCGGATTTGAGGTCGATAGTCGAGAAGACTCTGTATTGCGCAATCTGGTTGACCATTTCTGATATGCGGGGTAAAGGGTAGGCGTCCAGCTGGGTATAAATATTAACAGTCTGGCTGTAGTCAATTACCATCCGTTTCTTTTCGCTATTTTTAACTATGACTACTTGGGCACGCCACGGACTGGTACTGCATTCAATAATGCCTTCCCGCAGGAGTCTGTCCACTTCCGCCTTGATAAAGTGTCTGTCTTCCAGACTGTACCGTCTACTTTTGGTCGCTATGGGCCTACAGTTCGGAGCGAGATTAGCGAATAAAGAGGGCGGGCTGATTTTTAAGGTTGATAGGCCACAGACTGTGAGTGGCGGCTGGGACCCGCCATATGCTAGCGCGACACTTTCGTGGTGGCACTGGAAGTCCAGGCCCAAGATTACATTAACACAGAGTTCTGGCATCACGAGGAGTTTAAAATCCTTGTAGTCCGTGCCTTTTACAGTCAGTGTTACCACACAGTAGCCCAAAATGTCCGAAGTGTGGGGCTTAGCAGCCATAGCAATTCTGCTCCGTGTAGGGGTTACCGTTAATGAGTGCCGCCGTACCAGGCTAGGGTGGATAAAACTCTCGGTACTCCCACAGTCAATTAAACATTTCGTTAAATTCCCGTTTACCTGTATGTCCATCATAGATTTTGTCAACGGGTGTGGCCTGGATTGATCCACCGTGATCGAAGCCACTGTTGGGCCCTGGGCGGCCGTTGAGTCGGGAAAAGATGGCGGATCCCAAGATGGCGGCCTGCACGGCACGCACGAGGCGGTGACGGAGTTGGAAATCGGATTCCCCCTGCAGACTTTGCTAAAATGCCCCTTTTTCTTACATTTGAAGCATGTAACGTCCTTCGCTGGGCATCGTCTGGGGTGCTTGGCCTGGCCGCAGAAGTAGCATTTTGGGCCTCGAGACATTGCCGCTGTAGTAGGACTCCTGGGTGAACTTCTGTGTGGGGACTCCGGCGGTGTAGAGCTGGTCTGAGACCTGGATGGGGAAGGTGGCTGATTCCAAGATGGCGGCCCGCTCGGCGCGCACGAGGCGGTGAGGGCCGCATGGCCGGAAGAATAAGAGTCAGAGTTTTTCTGGGCCACGTCCAGCGATCGCGCAGTGGCCACTGCCTTTTTTAAGTCCAGGACCACCTCCTCCAGCAGTCTCTGCCGGATATAATTCGATTTGAGGCCCGTGATGAAGGAATTGCGGACCAATTCGTCAGAGTACACGTTGGCCGTCACGGCCTTGCAGTTACAGCGCCTAAAGGACTTGGTCCGGGACTGTAAGAAATCGTCCATTGATTCCTCAGGTTGCTGCCTGCGTGTAGCCAGCAGATGTCTGGCGTACACTTCGTTTACTGGCCTCTGGTATTGGGCCTTCAGGATAGTGATGGCCTCCGTGTAAGAGGTGGCGTCCCGGATGAACGAATAAATCCGATGATTAACGCGAGTAGTCAGTAGACTCAGTTTATCTTCCTCGCTAGCGGATGAGGCCCTCGCGAAGAGTTCGAAGCATTTGAGTCAGTGTCCAAATTGATTTGATGCTTCAGCAGAATGTGGATCCAAGTCCAGACGCTCTGGTTTTAGGAGTCGATCCATCCTAGTATTCTTTAGTGATTAAAATTGATGTGCCTTCAATAACCACAAAACTAGAAGTTACAGACTTTAACAAGTTGGCTTTTAATCACTAAGATCAGAGCTAACATCTCAACATACTGACTGGCTCACAGGAATGAGTCATACAGATCCTGGGATCTTTAAGTAAGAGAGGTCAGGGGCGGAGCCAAGAGCCAAGACTTGGAACCTTCCAGGTTAGTCAGGGAAGAGGAAGTGAAACTATACACCGTGTGGGGGAGGGTAATATACATGAGTGCAAAACGAACACGGGCAAGACAAACAGATTTCATTACAAATACCATGTCAGTCGTGCTTGTCTTCTGTACTAGTAAATCCTATGTCCTATCTTGTCTCCTCTCGCCCCCTTGTAGGCAAATTGAAATTTCAACATTCTTTATTCAGTTACATGCCACAGGTTATGGTAAAAATCAGCTGAGGAAATCCGAGACATACTTGTCCTTAAGACTTTATGAAGGGACCACATGGTGTCCCTTGTTGAGAACTGCCCCTTTTATGTGTCCTTAGAGTTTTGCTGTGAAGACAAATGATGAATAGTTCACAGTAAGGTGATAAACTAATCATCCCCAGAGTCAACTTTGGTGTTGCAGTTTATTGTAGTGTCAAATTGTGTGAATAAGATACTTTGAGGCCAAATTCCACTTGAAGAAAGGAAATTTAAATCCATCTGAATTGCCACATGAATACTATGAAAGACAATATTTATTTGTACTGATGATTCTCTGTTCCTTCTGCTTTCAACTGCTGTTAATGAGAAATCTGAGTAGATATATTTTGTGCAGAATACCTTGTTACAAATTTGGGTCTGTCGTAGATACTTTCAATTCAATTTTATTTGCCATATGTAACCAGTACAAGTACAGTGGAATGCTTACTCCCCGTAGGGACACGTCGGCTATTTTTATAGCGCCGTGATCAGAAAGTCAATTCTTTGGCATCCAGTGGGAGCACGATGTCCCTCAGCCGCTCCGTCCTCCTCGTCACCGCGGCCTCCTCCTCACTGTTGCCGGCTCGGCTCCACGTGTGGTGGCCTGCTTCTCCCGCTCACCCTCTGGCCACCATTCCCGGCTCCCAGTCGGACTGCGAGTCGTTGTGGCTGCTGCTGCGTCCCGATGCGCTGCGCTGCCTCCGCCCGACTCGCCGAACACATCCTCTGGTCGCCACGGCCTCCACCTCGCCGGCTCCACGGTCCGACGGCCCAGGCCTGTAACTGTTCCGGCCTCTGGCTGCCATGCTCGGCTGCCCTCCTCCCAGGAATGCCTTTCTGCTGAGGAGCAGCCGGCCGACGTGCCCTAGCGGGTCGACGTGGCTTCATTTGGTCCTGCAAACAGTTCCATGCGCCTTATGTACCACAGTTGACTCAGACTGCCCAATATCTATTTAAACTATAGCATAGTCTAGGGGATGTAACAATGCATCCCCCTTACTATACAAACTGACTGAGGTGTGACTACATTGTTTTGAAGACCAACCAAGAAAATATCTAGTAAAGCAAGGACAGATACAAATAGTTGATCTGCTTTATTTCACAGCAAGTGAACGCACATAGCAACAGTTATGTTCAGACTCCATAATTCAATCAGTACAATTTGTCTTGTGTAAGAATACAAAAATAATGAACATACTTTATTGGGTTGTCTTGTTTGACTTAAACAAAATGACTCCTAAATACACTCTTGCACTCCGAGCCTGGCTAAAGCTTGCCATTACACCTGTTGAAAAATCTGACTGACTCCCCGTGTCTTTGCTTTTATCACTGCTCAGTCAGAAGAGAAGGCCCGCCAAATTACTCCTGCTGAATGACTGGAATCGTAGACTTTCTAATGTGATGGGCATAGCAATTAATGAGACAGGATAATTAATTGCTTATCTCTTTTTATCTTGGGGAAGCAGTATTAAAGCTTAGCTTATTAGCATTTTAACCATCAAACTTGTGGTAGTATGCTTTGATTTTTAAAAAAACCTGACATTTAAAATTAACTTTAAGAAAAAGAAAAAAAAAAAAAATCCTTTCTGTAGAAAGTCAAAAAATCCTGAAATGTGACACAACTGGTCAGTGAAATTTTGCTCCAATGACTTGTAAATGGTAAAAGATGGCAAAACTCCCATTCATGATTTTTGTGAAGAGATTTTACACAAAATAGCTCTTTTCCCCTGGCTGCCTGTTACCATCAGTTCTAAAGCACAAAACACAGTAACATAGGAAGTCTGAGAGAGACTTCTCCTTTTGACATCTCTTATTATAAACTTCATGATTATATGGTGATTCAGCCTAATCGACGTCTCCTTTTAACACAGCATGTCTAGACTGCAATTTTAGCCGTGGCTACTTAAGATTATATTTTCCTCTTTTCTCTAGGCTGTGAGACCCCTGTTTTGAATAGTCGGTGGTTGCAAAAAAAAAAAGACTCTTAATCCGTGAGCAGTTAGACATTATCAGGACTAATTTCCAAAAGGATGTTACTTATAACTCTGTGATCCCTGTTTCATTTTTAGAAGGGATCGTGATGGTGAAACCCCTGCTTCAACATTTGAAAAACAAAAAAAAGCTGGGTATTGTACCAGCTTTTTAAAATGGCTTGGTGTTTTAGAATGTTTCATCAGTGAATTTTGCTGTACACCGGTTTCCCAATTGTCTGCATAGTTGTAGAGATGCCCCAGCTGATTAAAATGTGTCTTTCTTTCTTCTCTCCCCCAACCCCCGCCACCGCCCCAGGTGAAACACCTATGAAGACATTGAGAGAGACAGCTAAAGAAGCAACCGAGAAGGCTAAAGAAACCGCCCTGGCAGCTACAGAGAAAGCAAAGGATCTGGCTAGCAAAGCAGGACCACAGAAAAAACAGCATTATGGCTGAGACCTCTGCTTTCACCCTTCAATCCAGGGAGATCTGTCTGCTCTCCTGTGCCTGTACTTGGCAACACTTCTATACAACACAGAATGATATGAGACGTGTGCACCATAACACAAAGCTGGAATAGTGTAATCTTCTGCCATGAAGAGCAGTCAAGTATGACCATCAACCTTTGAATATAATTTCATTTAATATTTTTCCAGAAATTCAGTCGAGAGTCACTGGCCCGGAATTTGCGGTGGGTAATGACGGTGAACTACCAGTGTTCGCCGTCATTACCAGTGCTTTCCCTAATTTTTTTTTAGTGCGCAGTTCCTTTAACTGGATGCGCGGCCTGTTCAAATTTTTGTGCATGTGCAGCTTCTTCCCTGTAGAAGCTGTGAGCAGCCTGCGCGGGACTTCAGGACCGCTGCGTTGCCATGCAGCTTGGCGGAAACGTTGGTCATTACCCTCTGAAAATGTAACCAGGATTTAGCGCATCTAAACACGGAAATCCTGAAGTTGTGGTCAGTCATTCACTGCTCCGACACTGGCTGCGCTGTGGGCCATCAACCCCCCCAAATAGCCGGCAATCAGTGAAACTGACAAACTTTGGATTTTTCCGTGGTAATATCACTGACTTTTTTTCTTTTCGTATGGTAGTAGCAAAGCAAATCAAATGTCAATATCTAAGTTAGATTTCCAGGCCAAAGCTTCCGGTGTAACAGCGTGGATATCTTGTAAGCTGCCTGCGAGTTCCTCCTGAGGGCAGTGCTCAATGATGTGCTCCAGGGTTTGACTCGGAGCTCCACAGTCGCATGATGGGGATGCTTTAATCTTCCATCTATGGAGAAGGTGGCAGCATCTACCATGACCAGTTCTGAGGCGGTTAATGGTTGTCCACTGTTTGCGAGGAAGGTTTGATCATTCAGATTGTACTGTGGGGTCCTCTATAAGGAATCCATTCCGTATGTCATAGTTCTTCCAAGCATTCGCCATCGGTCATCAAGGCTGAGGGGAGATCGCTTAAGGGCTTCAGCGACAGTCCAAAATGGCCTTCTAGATTTGAGACGGGTTGGTGGTAGGCTGTTCAAGTCGGCGTGGATTGGCATGTCTTTGCTGGTGTAGCTGTTGTATTCTCTGGAGACTATATTCACGGCATAGGTATGGTGGTGCGATGTTTGCAAGCACAGGCAGCCACGGTGTTGGTGTCGATTAAAAGCGTACCGGTGATAATTCTCATTCAGCTGGACATCAATGGATTTGACATGCGGACTTGATAGCCATGCCGGAGAGCAGTACTCTGATGTAGAGTAAACTAGGGCGAGTGTTGCTGTATGGAGAGTTTGAGCGTGTGCTCCCAATGTGGTTCTGGCGAGTTTCTGGATCAAATTGACCCTATTCTTTAGTTTCTTCCCAAGGTTCTGGAGATGTTGCCTGTATGACCGGGTGCGATCAAGCGTGACTCCTAAATAGGAGCTTTTTTTGGCATGGTTTACCTCTGCCGCAATAGGAAACTTTCAAAGCTTGGTTTGCTTGATGGGTGTTGAGGTGGAATGTCGATGACGGTCTTTTACGGGTTTGGCCGAAGTTGCCATCGGCAGAAGTAGGCCTCCATCCTCAGTAAATCACTGGTCAGGGTCTCCTCGGTGAGGGACAGATTCATGTTTTGCATGGCCAAGGCAATGTCATCAGCATATACGAACTTGCGGGACTCTTTCGGGCAAATCACTGGTGTAAACGTTGAATAATATGAGTGCTGGGGCAGAACCCTGTGGGAGTCCGTTGTTCAATGTCCTATATCTGCTCTTCTGGGTGCCAGAGTATACACTGAAGTGTCGGTTGCTAAATATGGAGTTGAGAAGATGGATCGTTGTTCTGCAGGGTAAAATGGTGAAGCTTGAAAAGCAGTCCATGCTTCCATACTGTCTCATTTGCTACTTACCATGTCCATGAGTGCTACAGCAGTCTTCAACTGGCGCTGGTAGCCTGCTTCAATGTGCTTTGTTAAAGCTACCACTTGGTTGCAGCAGTTATGGCCACTCCTGAAGCCTGCTTGCTCCTTAGGAATGGTTGGCTTGATGATGGGGGCTAGTCTGTGGAGTAGAGCCTCTCCCGCGCTTTATAACAAGTGCAAAGTAAGGAGATCTGGCAGTAGATGGAGGCTTCACAAGCATTCTTCCCCTGCATCAGGAGGGCAATTATTTTAGTCTCCCTCCAAATAGGTGGCATTTTACCAGTTGCCAGTACCTCAAAAGGTCAACCATCTCTTCACTTGGGGTCCCAGTGCTTTTAAGAATTCTGGGTAAACACCATCTGGACCAGCAGCTTTTCCAGATTCGCTTTTCGACAGAGCCGCGTTTAGTTCGTCCAAGGTGACTGGATCAGACATAGCTGATGGATGACAGCCTGTGGCCCACCCGGTTACGTGATCTTGGATCACAACTAATATCGTCTCAAAGGACACCGAACTTGTCATTAAATCGACCTCCCGGTGACTAGCAAACCAAGCAAATCGAACGGTCCTCTCCAGGACCAAAAACTACATGTAGGCCCAGCCATCCGAATATGCCAACTTAACATCGAAGGCATCTCTCGTTCAAAATGCAAATATCTCTCAAGGTTACTCAAGAACCACAACGTCTATGTCCTGGTTCTTGAAGAAACACACATTCAACGCATCTACCAATTCGACACGAGGACATATCACAGGTTTTGACCTAATCACTTGCAATAACCATCCCAAATATGGCTTGGCATGCTATGTCAAACAAGGCATCAAAGGTTGCACTGAACTCGAGCATACCAGTATTGCTGGAGTTTTCACTACAGCAATACGTGTAGGAGAGCTAACAATCTCCAATGTCTACAAACCACCTCTCGTACAGTGGCCTAGTCAACATCCATCCATCCATCTGAGACCTTAATAGCCACCACACAATGTGGGGCTATGCAGGTGCCAACTATAATGGAGAAGCAGTTGTACAGTGGGCTTTACTAGAGAATAAATTCCTCCTTTTTTGACGCCAAAGATCGAGGTACGTTTCATTTGTCAAGGTGGCAGAGAGAATATAACCCAGACCTATGCTTTCCATGCAAAGGAAACCCAATCATCGCCTCCAGAACTGTTCTTGACTACTTCCCCAACAGTCAACACAGGCCCTCGATCATCAACGTTGGCATTGAAATTCCTGTCATTACATCAACACCGGAACCACGATGGAACTTCAAAAAAGCAGACTGATTTACCTTCCAAAGGTCCGGTGGATTCCGTCAACCACCAATGCCAACAGATTTATAGGAATTATTAAAGCTACCACAAAATGCAGTATACCTCTGGGGTTTAGAAAGACAAATATTCCTTGTTGGATGGAAGAAAACGAGGCGCTTTACTAGGATTATTCGCTAAACAAGAACCCAGCCACTGCAATGCTGGGGTCCTTGAACTCGGCAAGACGTGAAAGGTGGAGAAGACTCCAGCATAGGCCCTGCTCTGTCAACTTGGCAGGGCAAACCCCGCCTATAAACACAGGACAACCATCAGAGCAGATGCCATTGCATCTCACTTGGTACAAACATCACGGGCTCCGGTGGACAAAGAATTTCGACGACGGGTGATGCGGAAGCTTTCGACAAACTTGATGGCGGCACCAAGATTGTCAATATCGTTGTTAAATAACCCATTAAATGTTGAGCCTTGTTGGAATAGGTGTAAGAACATAAATAGGAGCAGGAGTAGGCCATTCGGCCCCTCGAGCCTGCTCTGCCATTCAATAAGATCATGGCTGCTCTGATCTTGGCCTCAATTCCACTTTCTCACCGCTCCCCATAACCCTTGATTCCCCTGTTTTTCAAAAATCTGTCTATCTCCCCCTTTGAATATATTCAATGACTCAGCCTCCACAGCTCTCTGGAGTAGCGAATTCCAAAGATTCACGACCCTCAGAAGAAATTCCTCCTCCTCTCCGTTTTAAATGGGTGACCCCTTATTCTGAAACTGTGCCCCCTAGGTCTAGATTTCCCCATGAGGGGAAACATCCTCCCTGCCTCTACCCTGTCAAGCCCCCTCAAAATCTTGTATGTTTCAATAAAAGGGCAGTGGAGCCAGTAACTGGGGCGATAACAGCGTATTGACTGGCAAACATATTCTGGCCCTGAAACTAATTTTTATATTTGTATGGTGTCAAATTTCTGCATTATGATTACAATTTAAAAAGAACTTTTGTTTGATATTTCAGCTACTACCTTATCACCACGTGAGAGTCCAATCTTTATTTCACTTTCTCTAACATTTAAAAGTCTTTCTCGCTTCCTGTATGAGAATTCAGCAATTTGATTGATTGGCTGCTTAGGCAGCTTGTTGACGTCACTGCAGCAGCGCACTAGGAATTTCCATTACAGAGCGCTGAAATCTAATGAACGTCAAATGTTTTGGCGATCTCTGGCCAGCTTTCTTCGCGGCTAGCGCCTTTGCTTCGCCGCTGACCGCAAATTACGGGCCAATGGATCCTAAGGAGGCTGCCAACTATCAGTGTAAAGTATTTATAATGAGCAATGAAAAATTCCAATGAATGACTTGAAATCAGCAGTATTTCTAAAATGGCAACACATTTCAAGATGTTGCATTTTGAAGTATTTTTAAATTAACAATAGAATGGCTTCTTCTGTTCCTGGATAAACTCATCAAACCTAGCTATTTGCGGATCCTTATTTTAAAAACGTGGGAAAAATTGCAAGACAGGGAAATCTAGTGAACAGTATGAACTCGAGGGGGGGATGGCCTTGCTTTATTCTACTTCCTTTGTAACTTAGGCTGTTGTTGAAAGACCATTTTCATTGATGCTGTGTGGGATTGCGACACAACACAAGGAAAGCCCTAACTATTCAAAAAAACAGCTGCTTTGCTGCAGGGAATGTGGAGAAAGTAGGCTGGGTTGTAAGACCCCACCTCACCCCAATGATGTCTTCATGCACCACATGGATTAAGCATTGGATTGGGGGGGGGGGAAATGAGAAAAAAATTACTATTAAAATATTGTGGGGCAAGACAATGAAAAATGTACTTGAAATGCCCAATGAATCTTAACTGAAACTGCTGGATAATCTCTCTTTTTTTTAAATTAACTGTACAAGTGTTAGGGACTCAGGAATGGAAATGCAATAAAATATGCCTTAAAGACAACCGCTATTGAGAAACCACCTAATCTTTGTCCTCAGGTGAGGTTATATTTGCACCTGCATTAGGTGACCATTTGCACACAATCACCAAGGTGATCATTATTGATAGGTTCCACTCTAATCACCTGTCTGGGACAGGGGAATACTTGGAGACAGATTCGTTGCAAGATAGCAGAGTCCATAATATGCAACATCACAAAACTTCAAAATGTTACAGTACGGGTTCTCAGTCCATTTTGGGACCAATAGTTTATTTCCATTTAATTTTAACCCTTTTTGATTCTATTCTTTTATCTTTCCACATGAATATTGTCTTCCTTGCAGAAGAAGGTGGTCAGTTTGATTTCAGCATCTCCATGTGCCATCTTTAGTAGTGTATCAGGGCACACCTTTTTAGCTGAAATTACCGGTCTTCAAAACTCAAGTTAAATGCACACCAGGCTAATGTGTCCAGTGAATATGAATTACAAATCAGACTGGTTTCATGGCATTTACTAACTAAAAATATGACCTGGTCAAAAGAGCAATATGTTTTCTGTATGGTGGTGTGATAATACATATGTTATGCTCACTGGAGGGGGTGCAAGTTGTTTGTTATTTTCCTCAGGTTAGCTTTGATTGTTAGACTATTACTGAAATATCCAAACAGGTACTGGCAATCTAACCCCTGACTGTATGATTACTGTTGTTTTTGTTAATGTGACCTGCAGCTACAGGGTATTAAATGCATAAATACTGTAAACTGAAAAGGTTTTGGCCACATTCACCAATTGGTGGTTAAAAGAAACTGTGAAAAATGCAGATGTATTAATGTTTACATTGTAAAAACAAACAGTTGTAATCTGCAATAAAGACAACTGATCCAGAACTCCACTATGCTGCCTTAAGTTTAGCTGCTATTTTTATTCAACCAAATTCTCATGGGTTGCAGAAAGTGTTTGATTTTTCTAGAATGTTTCATTCTGATATGAATAGATCATAGAGGTGTATATGCTTTCATCTCTGTTCTCGGCGCTATGTGATGAGCAAGATTTACCAAGCATTGGCCCCAACCACCCTGCTGCTGGCAGCTCTTTTTTTTGTTTAAGTGTAGCTGCCTTTATCCTTTTAAATCTATCTTCCAATCTCTATGCCTTTTAAGTCGAGCAAGAATGGGCAGTTTGGGACACACACTTCTCCCCACAAACCAGTGCTACTCTGCATTAAGGTTCACTGCTGGGATTGGTCTGATTTCTTTCTCCTTCCTTCCCCCTCTTCCTTGCAACAAAATATTTTGTGGCATTTTGGACAGAAACCACAACTGTTATAACTACACCGGTGGTTTTCAAACTTTAGTGTAAGGATACCCCTGCACATACTGGTAGGCTGTTAGGTGACTCCCTGCAAATACTGAGACAGACTTGGGGTTCCCTCTGTCTTATGAATCAGCAGAAGACAGCATCAACTACCCATTGCAGAAAAAAAATCATTAGCTTACTCCACAAAAATAAATGCTGATAAGTCAGAGAAAGTAGGCAGTGTGGAAGAAGGCCAAGAGTCCATGATGACAAGTAATACAGGAGCAGGAATGGTGTTCAGTTGAGCAGGAAGAGGAGCTTTATGGCTGGAATTAAGCAGAGGGGAACATTTTAAAGTAAAATTTGCTACAAACTGCTAGAAATAGTCTGGATAAGTATATTTAAAAATGTACAGATCTGCAGGGAGTTTCAGGAGGCTGGGCTTGTGAATGCAGCTGGGATATGCAAATTTCAAACAGTGCCACCTAAGGCTGGAGAAGTCAAATGTAAATATAGTAAGTCAAGTATTAGTGCAGACATTACTTTTAATAAATAACATTAAGTTTCACAAAGCTTTACTGAAGGTGACAAAATTGTGTCACAAAATAATGTGACGAACAGCAAAATTCTAAGAGAAAAATATAAAAGTTGCATTGAGGTAACATCTTTCATGTCTTCAGGATGTCCCAAAAACTACCAATGAATTACTTTTAAAGTATAGTCACTATTGCTACATAGTCAATGATGCCAACGAACTTGCACAGAGCAAATGAGGTAAACACCAGATAATCTGTTTTGTGTGACAGTTTTGGACAAATTGTAAAGTGTGGAACTCAGGAGGCAATGAGGGTATTGGAATAATTGAGCCAGGAGTGATGAGGGTGTAGCTGAGTGTTTCAGTGCTAGTAAAAGTGAGGGGGTGTGGAAGTGAGTAATGTTGCCGAGGTGGAAATAGGCAGCCTTGGTGGCTGTTTCTGTATCTTCACACTCTTCCCTTAGAGAAAAGTGAAGTAAACATTGAAGATAGGAGTAGGCTATTCGGCCCCTCGAGCCTGCTCCGCCATTCAATGAGATCATGGCTGATCATCCAAATTCAGTACCCTGTTCCTGCCTTCTCTCCATATCCCTTGATCCCTTTAGCCTTAAGAAATATATCCAACTCCTTCTTGAATATATTTAATGAATTGTCCTCTACTGCTGCCTTTGGCAGAGAATTCCACAGGTTCACCACTCTGGGTGAAGAAATTCCTCCTCATCTCTGTCCTAAATGGCTTACCCCTTATCCTTAGACTGTGACCCTGGTTCTGGACTCCCCGACGGTCAAGAACACCTTCCAGCATCTAGTCTGTCTAGACCTGTTAGAATTTTATAGGTTTTGATGAGATCCCCTCTCATTCTTCTAAACTCCAGCGAGTATAAGCCCAATCGACCCAATCTCTCCTCATACGTCATTCCTGCCATCCCAGGTATCAGCCTGGTGAATCTTCGCTGCACTCCTTCCATGGCAAGAACATCCTTCCTCAGATAAGGTGACCAAAAATGCACACAATACTTAAGGTGTGGTCTCACCAAGGCCCTGTACAACTGCAGCAAGACATCCTTGTTCCTGGACTCAAACCCTCCAGCTACGAAGGCCAACATACCATTTGCCTTCTTAACCGCCTGCTGCACATGCATGGTTACCTTCAGCGACTGGTGCACAAGGACACCCAGGTCTCGTTGCACTTCCCCTTCTCCCAATCTATTGCCATTCAGATAATTGCCTTCTGGTTTTTGACACCAAAGTGGATAACCTCGCATTTATCCATGTTATATTGCATCTGCTATGCTTCTACCCAATCACCCAACCTGTCCAAATCATACTGGAGTTTCTCGGTATCCTCCTCACAGCACACACGCCCACCCAGCTTTGTGTCGTCTGCAAACTTGGAGATATTGTATCTAGTTCCATCGTCCAGATCATTAATATATATTGGGAATAGCTGGGGTCCAAGGACCGATCCCTGCGGTACTTCACTAGTCACTGCCTGCCACTCGGAAAAAGAGCCGTTCATTCCAACTCTCTCTGCTTTCTGTCTGCCAACCAGTTCTCTATCCAAGTCAATACCTTGCCCCCAATCCCATGTGCCTTAATTTTACACGCTAATCTCTTATGCAGGACCTTATCGAAAGCCTTTTGAAAATCCAAATACACCACATCCACTGGTTCTCCCTTATCTATTTTACCAGTTACATCCTCAAAAAATTCCAGTAGATTAGTCAAGCATGATTTACCTTTTGTAAATCCATGTTGACTTTGTCCGATCCGGTCACTTTTTTCCAAGTGCTCTGCTATTACATCCTTTATAATGGACTCAAGCATTTTCCCCACTACCGATGTCAGGCTTACCGGTCTGTAATTCCCCATTTTCTCTCTACCACCCTTTTTGAACAGTGGGGTAACATTAGCTACCTGCCAATCCATGGGTACTGTTCCAGAGTCTATTGAATTTTGGAAGATGACCAGCAATGCATCTATTATTTCTAGGGCCACTTCCTTAAGTACCCTAGGATGTAGATTATCAGGCCCTGAGGATTTATCGGCCCTCAATCCCATCAATTTCCCTAACACCATTTCCCTACAAATACTGATTTCTATCAGTTCCTCGCTGTCATCAGACCCTATGTTCCCCGACATCTTTGGGAGGTTATTTGTGTCCTCCTTTGTGAAGACAGAACCAAAGTATGCATTTAATTGGTCTGCCATTTCTTTGTTCCCCATTATAAATTCCCCTGATTCTGACTGCAAGGGACCTATGCTTGACTTCACCAATCTTTTTCTCTTCACATATCTATAAAAGCTTTTACAGTCAGTTTTTATGTTCCCTGCAAGCTTACTCTCATACTCTATTTTACCCCTCTTAATTAATCCCTTTGTCCTCCTCTGTTGAATCCTAAATTGCTCCCAATCCTCAGGTTTACTGCTTTTTCTGGCCAATTTATATGTCCTCTCCTTGGATCTTATGCTATCCCTAATTTCCCTTGTTAGCCACGGTTGAGTCACCGTTTTTGTTTTATTTTTATGCCAAACAGGGATGAACAAATTCTGTAGTTCATCCATGCGATCTTTGAATGTTTGCCATTGCCCATCCTCCGTCAACCCTTTGAGTGTCGTTCCCCAATCAATCCTACCCAACTCGCACCTTATACCACTGTAGTCCCCTTTATTTAAATTCAGGACCCTCGTCTCTGAGTCAACTATTTCACTCCATCTTAATGAAGAATTCTATCATATTATGATCGCTCTGACCCAAGGGGCCTCGCACAAGATTGCTAATTAATCCTTTCTCATTACATAATACCCAGTCTAAGATGGCCTGATCTCTAGTTGGTTCCTCGACATATTGGTCCAGGAAACCATCCCCTATACACTCCAGGAATTCCTCCTCCACAGTATTGTTACTAATTTGGTTAGCCCAATCGATATGTAGATTAAAGTCACCCATGAAACTGCTGTGCCCTTATTGCACGCTTCTCTAATTTCCCATTTAATGCCATCCCTGACCTCCGCATTACTGTTTGGAGGTCTATATATCACTCCCACTAACATTTTCTGCCCCTTGTTATTTCTCAGTTCTACCCATACAGATTCCACATCATCAGAGCTAATATCCTTCCTTTCAATTGTGTTAATCCCCTCTTTAACCAGCAATGCTACCCCACCTCCTTTTCCTTTTTGCCTATCTTTCCTGAATATTGAATACCCCTGGATATTGAGTTCCCAGCCTTGGCCACCCTGGAGCCAAGCAGTGGAAGGATTTGCAGATTAATTAATTGTCTGATAGACCACAATGTGAATGTGGTTGTAACCATCTTAATGCCAGCTGCTAGGGTAGTTATTCCTAGATGGCAGGAGTGAGGGGGTTATAAGCTTCCACAGCCCATACAATGAGGGGTGGGCACTGTTGCGTCCATGTATAATAAGACACAGACTGCGGAGAATGGTACAACAGGTGTTTACTCAACGTGGCTGACACTGCAACTGATCCGTACAGATTACTACTCAGTGTTATATGCAGGTGTGTTCACTGCCGGTACTGCAGTATACATGAGCTGTAAAACATAGTTCCCCCCTTAAAGGTATATACATTACAGGCACCTCTGCCCATCAAGCAGGAGTATCCCACTCGGTGTAAACCTAGAATTAAAAGGTGGAGTTTACTTGCTAGGACTGACTTGAGCAGGGTTTGAACCCTGCACCTTCTGGCTCAGGTGGGATTACTACCTCTTGCTAAAGGCTTACTCCAGCCTTGATGGTGGCAACGATGTGGAATGTGAAGCTTAGTTGAAACATACCTTTGTGCAAGCCAAGTTAATTCAACTAGATCCCTAGGGAACAGAGGAGGCAGGTAGTTTACAGTTTGTTCACGCAATAGCATAGAATGGGTAGGTATCACAGGCTATAAAACGGGAATTATTGGCATAAAGAATAAACAGGATCAGGAACGCGAAGGAATTGTGCCTGCTCTACTGCTAAATTCATGTTGATGGTGCTGAAGAGAAGGGCATAGTAAGCTCAGTAGTGCCACCAGCAGGCTATCTGTGGCAGCTTCACATCTTGCTGAAATGGACTGAATCTA
Organism: Somniosus microcephalus; assembly: GCF_052327205.1. Taxonomy (NCBI): domain Eukaryota; kingdom Metazoa; phylum Chordata; class Chondrichthyes; order Squaliformes; family Somniosidae; genus Somniosus; species Somniosus microcephalus. The sequence goes on along the minus strand of NC_140994.1, from coordinate 189,994,430 downwards.
ATGCATTTTTTTTCCAACATAGAAATTATTTCCATGATGACAATTTAAAAGGTATTGCTTCATTTTAAACCCAGGCAGTAAATTATTCTGAGGGGCAACATGTAAACAAGGAACAGGTCGAGGGCAACAGTGGAACCCAGCGGCATTCTTGAGGTGCTTCTGTGGCAATCAAGTGTAATGTACAATATACACTGCAATAAAGTAACAGCTGAGTTTGTTATTTACAAGATAAAAGTAGTATATTAAAGTTAAAAAAAAACGTTCACAGAAATCAGTGGAGTCAGATCCCATCTTCACAAGGTGGGATATTTGGGCCAATATTTTTTCCCTCCCTGGTCCATTGATTCTGTCCTGTCCTGGCATAACATATACACACACATTCACTCATCGCCGCCCCTCACCTTCCTCCTCAGCAGTCACACAATGGACTGGATTTTGCGTTGAGAATAACGACGAGGCTGTCGCTGCTCACCGTTATTATGGAATAAATCGGACAACAACTTCCGAAGTATGCACAATTAAACACAGAAATCCAAAAAGGTACAGTCCGAGCTCCCCTGCTCCTTCACAAGCCGTGCTACAACAGTATCTCGCCAACAGCCTCGGCATTGAAATCCACGTAAGGGCCGGAAGTTGCTGTAGTTACCCATTAAACACGGCAGAAAAAGTTAGGGCTGGTCCATTCATGTTTAAGTGAATTTTTAACTGTGATTGGTCATAATTACTGCCAAACCACCTTTCTGTCTCTGACAAGTTAATTTTGTGGAGTCTCATTCCTTCAGAATTTAATTAGTGATGGAGATTTAACAAAAATTATTTTTAAAACTTTTTCTGTCTCTCTTATCTCTCTCGCAATCCCATCTTTCTTTCTCAATCTTTATTTCTCTTTCCGTATATGATTTAAATCTAATTTATATTCCTGGTTTAGACTGCACATCTGAGGATTCTTCAATCTGATTGGTTGTGGTTACTTGCCCTGCTCACAGATGCCCTGTAGAGGGCGCGCGCTGGATCAAACGCCCAGTGACAGCAACGCTATGCTCAAAGTCCACGAAAACTCTGTGGGCAGCTGTCAACGTAGTGAATGGCGAGCGCTGCTCCATCACCACTGACCGCAAAATCCGGGCCTATCTCCTAGGAGAGGCAAAAAACAGGAAGAAAAAAACCTTTTAACCAACTTAGAGAAAAACTCTGGAAAATTCCTCTCCTAAGGTGATAAAGCAAGCTGCAGGAGATCAGAGACAGGTGACACTAACCGCCATTCATCCACCTACATTACACAGGTATAGATAGATGGTTGGCGCATGCAGGAACTTGTCTAGCTCCCTTTTAAATGTTTGCAGTAAATGTGCACACACTGCATATGCCAGCAACGTATTCCACATAACACATACTTTTACCCTCTTCAGATACAGCTGGCTGTTGTACAGCGCGTCCTCATCATTCAACTCTTAAGTTTTGCCATTTAACACGCACACCAACCTAGAAAACTCCCAAAAGCTGCTCAACAGCTTCAAAATAAAAAGCTGACTGCTCAAGAACAGCCTTGACAAGTGGAAACAGTGTTATATGGGCTCAGTAACAAGTGGTACATGTATACAACATTCTTTCATTTGTCTTGAAGGAAAAGTAATAAGTACATCAAAGATTAAAAGGGAAAATCCAAATGTCGAAGGCACAAAATTAGTGATGCATCCCTGGATGGACAACCAAGCTTCCTTACAGAAAATTTTAATTTTTACATTAAAAATTATTCAGTCTGGTTATTAAGCATTTTAATACAAGATATTTAATCACAATAAGGAAAAACAAAGTGACATTTGGATTTTCAAACAGTCCAACCAGACCATCGCTTCACCAAAAATTACAGCAATAGTCATTTTGCCACATCCAATCCCCCCACCCCAGATCACAAACCCAGTACACTGAAGTTACACCTCAGCCAACCCACCACTCTCTTCTCCAATCCTTCCAGTTTATTCCGGTACTCCTCCCTCTTCCTCATCAATTCCATCAGAGCACACTTCTCCCTCTCAAACCTAGTTAAGCTGGTACACCTTCAACTCCCCACAGTTCTTACCAGCACTCTCTGCCCAATGTCCCAGCTTATGTCGTCACTCTCTACACTGCCACATTTCATACCATCACTCTCTCTACACTGCCCCATTTCATGCCGTCACTCTCTCTACACTGCCCCACTTCATGTCGTCGCTCTCTCTACTGCCCCATTTCATGTCGTCGCTCTCTCTACTGCCCCATTTCATGTCGTCGCTCTCTCTACTGCCCCATTTCATGTAGTCGCTCTCTCTACTGCCCCATTTCATGTCGTCGCTCTCTCTACTGCCCCATTTTATGCCATCACTCTCTCTACACTGCCCCATTTCATGCTGTCACTCTCTACTGCCCCATTTTATGCCATCACATTTTACTGCCTCATTAGTTCACGCTGGAACTGTCTCTACTGCCCCATGTCTCCATTCATGCTGGCACACTCTCTATTGTCCCATCAGTTCATGCTGGCACTCTGCTTTCTACCCTACTTAAAAGCCCAACATCTTCCTTCCCCCCAGCACCACACCCAGCTACTGCCCCTTTCATCACCACTTCATGCCATTGATAGCCCCTTCCCTACAATCATCCACCCATCAGGTCTGCACACTAAAAAAAAAACCATTGGCCAAAGAAAACCTACAGTGAAAATTTAATAATTTGGCTGTTTTGTGTCAACAAATGGTGACAGGTTGACCAGGCCCCTAAAACGCTGTCAGCATGAGACACCAACAGTTGACAGTGTGATTTGACATATTAGTGATTTGGTTCCTGCATTCTTCAAATTTTAAAACTTACATTTTTGACTAAAATATTGACCCCATTGAGGCATGGACATAGAATCATAGAATAGTACAGCAGAGAAAGAGGCCATTTGGCCTATCAAGTCTGCGCCGGCTCTTGCAGAGCAATCCAGTTAATCTCACTCCCCCCGCCCTTTCCCCATATCTCTGCATTATTTTCTCCTTCCGGTATTGATCCAATTCCCTTCTGAAGGCTACTATTGAATCTGTATCCACCACCCTATCAGGCAGTGCATTCCAAATCTGTTGCATAAAATAGTTTTTCCTCATGTCGCCCCTGGTTCTTTTGTCAATCACCTTAAATCTGTGCCCTCTGGTTATCAACCCTTCAGAAACAGTTTCTCTTTATTTACTCTATCTAAACCCTTCATGATTTTAAACACCTCTATCAAATCTCCTCTTAGCCTTCTCTGCTCTAAGGAGAACAACCCCAGCTTCTATCCATGCAACTGTAATCCCTCATCCCTGGAACCATTCTAGTAAATCTCTTCTGTACCCTCTCCAAAACCTGCACATCCTTCCTAAAGTGTGGTGCCTAGAATTGGACACAATACTCCAGCTGGGGCCGAACTAATGTTTTATATAGGTTTAGCATAACTTTTTTTAGCATAGCTTTTGTACTCTATGGGCTCAAATTTCCAAGCCCCGTGGAGGCAGGTTTGGAGGCAGGAGTGGGGGTGAAAATTGCAGAATCGGGGGGCACGAACCCTTCCTGCCCCCAACCCGCCTCCATGCCCGTTTCCCAGGAGGCGGGTACCCGACCTGTGCTGGGAGTCACCTCCGAGACGGGAACGGGATTAGTGCCAATTAACTGCATGTTAACAGATAGTTAACAGGCAGTTTTTAGCCTAATCCCTATTTTTAGCCCTGAAGTGTGGGCTACCCGACAGCTCCAAACCACGCCAAGTTAGCGAGGCAGACCGTCGGGCTGAAGGGTTCGAGATGTCCGGTGTTCAGGTGAGTGATGAGTGCAGAGGTAAGTGTATTTGGTGTGTGTAAAAAGTGTTTAAATAAGTTTTACTTTCCTTTACTTACTAATGCAGGTTTCCTTCCTTCAGGTCTCGGGAGTCCCTCATCTCACCGGCACAGAAAGAATGGCCGCGAGCGGTCAAAAGTTGCAGCATTCTGCTTTCTGTACTGGAGAGATTTCTAACAGAGTCTGTGGAGAAGGACTCAAGTTAGAAGTCAGATTGTCAAGTGTTTGGCAGCTTCACAGAGCTATCAAATGCTGATATTTCATCTGTCAAAAGCTCTTGACTGATGAAATGTCAATCCCTGATGTCACCTGTAACTGGGTGTCCCTTTATTGGCCTGCTGAGCCCGCTGGGCGGGCTCAATAAGGTCAATCAAGGGAAAATCGCATGGGTTTGCCACAAATCGATGGAGGCAGAACTACAACCTAAAAAGTGGGAGTCCCGCCTCCATTGACAATAAATAGAGGCATAGGGCTGGATTTTAAGTCCAGGATCCCATATGCTTTATTAACTGCTTTGTTAACCTGTCCTGCCACCTTCAAAGATTTGTGCACAAACACCCCAGGTCTCTCTGCTCTTGCACCCCCTTTAAAATTTGTACCATTTAGCTTGTATGGTCTCTCCTCAGTCTTCCTACCAAAATGTCTCACCTCACACTTCTCTGCATTGAAGTTAATCTGCCATGTGTGCACCCATTCCACCAGCCTGTGTTGTCCTCTTGAAGTCCATTACTATCTTCCTCAGTGCTAACTACATTTCCAAGTTTCCTGTTATCTGCAAATTTCAAAATTGTGCCTCTACCCACCCCCCCACCAGTCCAAATCATTAATGTATATAAAAGACAGGAGTGGTCCTAGTACTAAACTTTGGGGAACTCCATTCCCTCCCCAGACCAAATAATAACCAGTCACCACAACTCTGTTTTCTATCCCTTAATCAATTTTGTATCTATGTTGCTGCTGCCCCTTTTATCCTGTGGGCTTCAACTTTGCTAACAATCCTATTACGTGGTACTTTATCAAACACCTTTTGAAAGTCCTTATACACAAAATCAACTGCACTGCCCTCATCCACATTCTCTGTTATCTCATCAAAAAACTCAAATTAAGTTAGTCAAACACAATTTGCCCTCAATAAATCCGTGCTGGCTCTCTTATTAGTCTATGCTTATCCAAGTTAATTTTCTCCCAGATTATTGCTTCCAAAAGCTCCTCCACCACTGATGTTAAACTGACTGGCCTGTAATTGTCAGATTTATCCTTCTCCTTTTTTTGAACAAAGGTGTAACATTTGCAATCCTCCAGTCCTTTGGCACCACCCCGTATCCAAGGAGGATTGGAAGATTGTGGCCAGCAGCTCGGCAATTTCTACCCTTACTTCCCTCAGCAACTTAGGATGCAGCCCATCCAGACCGGGTGACTTATCCACTTTAAGTACTGCCAGCCTTCCTAGTACCTCCTCTATCTATTTTTAACCTCATCCAGTATCTCGGCAACCTCCTCATTTACCATATCTTTGGAAAAGTCCTCTTCCTTGGTAAACACTGATGCAAAGTATTCATTTAGTACCTCAGCTATGTCTTCTACCTCCACCAATAGAACTCGATTTTGGTCCTTAATTGGCCCCACTGCTCCTCCGACAACCCTTTTACTGTTAATATGCCGATTAGAAGACCTTTGGATTGCCTTTTATTTCAGCTGCTAATCTAATCTCGTACTGTCTCGTTGCCCCTCTTTGCTTTTTCACTTGTCCTCTGTACTTTTTATATTCAGCCTGATTCTCCCTTGTCTTATCAAGCAGACATCTGTCATACACCCCCTTTTTCTGCTTCATTCTACTATATCTCTATCATCCAAGGAGCTCTTTGCTTTGGTTGATCTCACTTTCCCCCCTTGTAGCAATATACCTAGACTGTGCCTGAACCATCTCTTTAAAGGCCGCCCATTGCTCTATTACATTTCTGCCTGCCAGTCTTGGAGTCCAATTTACCCGGGCCAGATCCCTCCTCAATTCGCTGAAATTAGCTCTCCTCCAGTTAAGTCTTTTTATTCTATATTGCTCCTTATCCTTCTCCATAACTAATCTAAACCTTACGTTACTATGATCACTACTCTGGAGGTGCTCCCAGACTGTGACATTCTCCACCTGACCCACTTCATTCCCCAGGCATTTGGATTTTTATACTTAGAATTATTTTTTAATTAAACATTTTGCCAATTGAACTTAATACTACAACTAAAAACTTCAGTAGGTTGCTCCGATGTGTTTTCACTTCTTGTTGGTGCAGAATTGAATGGAGTAGTTTGCAAAAAGTCAAGACAAATGGCTGACTTCTTGCAGTCAGTAAAGCAGAAACAGTAAGCAGATTCCACCCCCTGCCATAAAACTGGTCAAGGATTTGCTCACACCACCACTGTCTAACATGGACAATCCAACACAATAAGAGCAAATCCTATATACAATACCACTGATAAAATTGAAAGAAAAAAAAAGCACCCCGAGAATATATACATTTTATTTGAAAGCAGTAAAGATTCATTTGAATTGTATTTAATACAAAAAAAATGAAAACATGAACATTGAAGAAAAATGACAATGTACACAAGTATGTTTGAGACAAATGCTGAGAAGCTAAAATATGTCACTTTATATTTTATTATAAGTGATTATAATTAAAGATGATTAGCTAATTTGTATGCTCTATTTAAAGCATTATAGTTGTAGATTTCAGCTGCAGTGCTGGCCAACACGCAGTTCACCTTTTGATAGGCAAGGCATTTATCATTTCTCAGCCTATAGAAGCACTGGATGCTTCTTGGTTTGGATCACTGTAACTTAAATATATTACTTAAGACTTGTGTGATGAGATATATGGCCATGCACGCTTGTATTGGTTTTTCAGGGAAGGGGAAAATAACATTCTCCCTTTAAAGTAATCCAAAAGGAAAGTTAGTAGACAAGTGAAAATTTAAAAATTGATGGAAAGGAGGGAAAGGAAGGGACATACAATATTTATAGAGCGATGATGTGAACAAAATCTCCCTTCTCTCCAAACAGTTGTTATTCCCTAAATACATGAGCAATTCAAACAAATACTTTATATCACATATTCAGGGAATGGCGAGAGTTTATCCTAGTAGTACCTTCCCCCCATAACCTGAAGCTGTGAAAATAAGTTACTGGACTGCAGACTCAAATGGGATCAATGCTGTCTCTTGTAACATGTTCAGTTTAGTGTGCAAAATATTAGATTTGAGGTATGTAACAGCATGTCTTGGTAATTATTCAGAACAGCATTAACAAAATGTAACTGCAGATGTTACACTACAGCCTGGAGACGATAAGGTAGGTCGGCGAAGGTGAGGTGAGGTAAACAATTCAGTGTTCCCTCAACAACCATTACACTAGGTCAGAGCTGGCACTTTTCAGAAAAGAAAAACAGCAATCACAGTTTCTATCTGAATGTAAAACATTTGCAAAAGGTTATAAAGCCCAATATTACTTTAATCCATGACCTGTTCCCTTTAAGGTCTGAAAGTATGCATGTTCCTCCAATTTTACACAGCAGGAAATTGAGACTGAGCAATGGGGAATTAATGTATTCAGCTTTGTTCATGAAAAATAAATCAGACATTGATGGTTACACGCCAGTCACAATTTAAAATTACATTCCTCATTTGTTTTGTGAAGCCTTTCATTGCAATTTAGGAAGTTTTCACTGACTGAAGGTCTCAGAAGCAATCAGTGCCTAAGGTTATACATACAGTGCACTGACCGAAAGAAAATATAAAATTCCCCAGGCTTTCAGTAAACTTTTTACTCGGAACATCCAGTTTATCATTTGTACAAAAGTGCAATTTTTTTTCCTAAAATACAAGGATCACCAATATGGCAGGGTACACAACAAAATGTGCAATCCGAGTTTCAATTGAAACATTTATGTACTGCAAATGTAATTCCAATGCAATTGCAGCATGGTTTTTGAACAGCTAACTATATGCTCACGTACAGTATAGCATCAATTTAATAAGTGTCATTGATCTGAAACACATCTTTGATGACTCCATTTATATACCGTGGCCTGAACTCAAGCATGAGCTCGTGCAAAGTAAATTATTCAACACTGTATCCAGCACTGATTGCACAAATTTTGAAAGTTTAGAAAAGTTCATCAGCCATTTGATTCAGTCCACATTTCACTTTGGAGAACAGGCAGGATGCCAAAGATGCTGCCAACCTGACCAATAAATAGTGACTACAATATGACCCAAGATATTTTTGTGTGGTGATCACATCTAAACATTATACATGGGTGGGGAATCTCATCTGCATTCTATCAATTCAACCTTGAAGAATAACCACTTTTGTCAAATGAGCAGTTATATCAACAAAGGCTGAAATTCATTCATTGGCTAGTTATAGGTGTTTCACTGGAGCACACGGTATGGAAACACAAATGCATTAGTGATTGTACATATTGATGCACTCAAACATTACCATATCACCTGAACTACAGACTAGCCAAGTCCCAGAAATTAATTTGTGAAATTTCAAGCTAAAGGAGACCAAACCCTCAATAAACTCTTCCTTCCGACCTCACAAAGTGTTCAGATGTTAAGTGCCAACATTTGCTGTTTCAAGAGCTTCCAAAATTAGATTACTGAAAATTTATGCATAAATGTCAAAGGAGCAAAAAGAATTGTGCATAATTATTTTTTGATTTTTGCCCTTGGCAACAAACTCATGTTCCGACATTGCATCCAGCTATTACGATCAATACATAATGGGCTAAAACCCAATTCTCCAGACTGATTAAAATTAATAATACAGAATAACATCAATTTAAAGATTTGTACGAAAGTTATTTTGGGGGCATCAAAATACTATTGCCATAGAAGTACCTGCTTTTGCAGTACATTGTTCTAATGCCGTTTACCTGAGGTTAACAGTCCAGGTTGCTTCACTGTAATTGTAATAAGCTGGACTATCCAGATGGATCAGTGTGTGCCATTGGAACTATAGGCTGCAACAAAAGATACCAATTAAGCCTAAGAAGATTCAATGCTTTCCCACATTCCTCAGATTTGATGAAGTTTTACATATTAGGGATATTTTCCTTCCCATATATGCTAATTTCAATTTATAGAAACAAAGTATGTAGATGCAAACAAAGTCTCAGAAAAAGTAGGTCCTTTGATGACTCCCTACCTTAAAACCATACAAGAATTGCTGATTCCCTTTATCAAGTGGGAAGGAATCATTGACACAGTTGTCATTAAATAACCTCATTTACCAAGCACATCTTTTTTTTTTAACCAGAGAGTGCTCCAGAAATAATTCACAATAAACAGCTGTTCTTTATAGATTTGCATTGGGATCAGAGCTAATACATTGGGTTGAGACTACAAAATTGGACTGGGGACAATTGGATTGTTTGTGGTAATGATGATCTGAAGATGGTTCTCCTGCATTGACTGGGATCAAATTCCTAACAATCATTACCATGGGTTAATTCCATTGCTCGTCTCTTTGCAAGTCTGTCAAGACTCACTGGCTTGGAATTCAGGTTAACATGCAGATGTACTGGAGTAGCAGGGAGCGAGGTGAAACGTGTAACAGTGTGTGCAGACACGGACTGGCTTCATCTGTCCATACCAAGGTAACGGTGCCGATTGGGAGGAACAGCGGGAACAGAAGATCTGAAACAAAACAAGAAAGTGGAGGTTGAGCTTTTCCAGCAGATCCGACATCCTGACAGTGAAGGACAGCAGTACAGGGAAGTGGAATATTTTTCTTTGTATACTGTGAAACTGCCAATATGTCCCTGCAATGCCAAACTTAAAATTAAATACTACAGATTGCTTTAAGGCAAACTCCTGTAAATACACGGTGATAAAGTATACACAGAGACAATTGGATATGACAACTAAATTTCTAAATAGCAGTATGTGCCAGAAAGGATTAAAAATAATCGGCCGTGGTATTCTGGTTTAAGTCCGAAGATTGTTCCCTTACAGAATAGAAGTTTCTGGTTCTTGGTACTAACATACACACATTACATATCAACTTGAGTCATATAGTGCACTTGTCACAGTACTCAGCTCACGTACTTGTGCCCGTGAGCTATGTGGTCAGTGTCATTCAGTAGTTTCCTTTGTTTCACTGTCCCCTCCAAGTTCTTTCATAAAAAAAAGACACAGAAATTCTTGAAAAACATAATATTGCAAGCAAAAAGAGGCATATACTTTCCAACTTCCACATTGCCATCACAGGACGTGGATGCTGTGTACTACAGTATTTGACTTGATTACAAACCTTGTACTGCCTATATCCTTTCAGTACTTCATTCAAAAGTCAGTAACAGTGGCCCAGTGACATATATTGCCTGTAACACTCCAAATGTCAAGATGTACTCTCAATCGGACAGTAATGACACTAAAAGAACTGGGGAAGGGTAATGAGGAGATAAGGCAGTTCACTAAAAGGACTGGGGAAGGATAGTCAAACCAGAAGGCATCTCCCAATGACCATTTGGAGTGGGTCACTTGTTGACAATCTGATCAGTGTTGGACTCAAGGAAGGAAAGAAAAACACATGCCTTTAAGGTTGCAGAAAGTAACATTTCAGCTCAAGAGCTTCATTTTACCTTTTGCTGAGTCTTATTTTATCAAAGTATAAAGAAAAAACAGCTAATTAAAATGCAACCACATGGTTTCTACACTTTTCAACCAATCTGCAAGTGAAATGACAACTGATTACTCAGCACACCATATGTACAACACTGAAACAAAAGAAGGCACAGTATTTTGGCAGAATGAAAAGGTAGTAACACCAAGTTCAAATGGCTTAAATAAACCATCAATGTGTCACTCCTACGGTGTAGAACATTGGCTGAAGCCCCTGACAGTTAAGGCAGTAAAAATCCTAGATGTGTGAATGCTTGTAACCAACACCTGACATTTGATCATAATTTTACATGCCAATATTTAAAATCCTGTACCTTTCCACAGTTCCTGCAGTGATGCCGTCTCCGGATAATTGTAAATGGTGCTTTACAAGACATGCATTGGTTGCAGGCAGAGTCTGCAATCCACTCTGGGGGCACTGTAATGGGGAGAAAAAAAAATATTTGCATGAATACTACAAAAGCTGAAAAATGAACCACTTTGCTGACATAATTTGCCCTTCTTCTGACTTGGTCTTCTCAACCCAGATTCACATTTCAGGATGATCTACAGGAGCAACCACTTGGGTGTGGGGAGAAGGGATGGGGATGGGAAGTGGGATGAAATTTATGTGGCGACTGTTGAGGACAATCTTGTGTTAAAGTGAGCCAACAATAACTCAGAAAAAGAGACAAATTAGTCATTGCAAAGAAAATTTTTCCATGGAGGTGTTTGGTGAAGGCCAAATGAAGACATTTTATCCTCAATGGAGCAGGAAATAGGATTTGAAAACTTTGAGCTCTATAAATCTACCAAAGATCCAGAGAGGAGAGGAGAAATGCAGAAAATGTATATACTTCGAGACAAAAAAAAAAAGTATTTGTACAAACATCTATTTGTAAAAGTGGTAGAGTCGACCAGAGCGCCAAATATATCCATCAATGGGTGTGTAAACTAAGATTTGCTTAACTCGTCTCTTGACTGACAGCCATTCATGGTGGCTAGTATTTTTTGCACATTGGTTGCATAATTATGGCGAACAATTTGTAGTGTATCAAGACTTTTTTAAATGAGACAACTGATGAAATTTGAGAACACATTTTTAGCCAGTAATCAGATAAAGATGAATATTGACCTTAACAGAAACTTAGCCCTACACCAATATTTTCACAGTAATGTTTAATTATAGGCTAACTATAGTTTTGTCCTGTACAATAGCCATTTGTTATACCTTCTAGTTTAGTGCTGTTTAAATTGGAAGTTCTAGTTGAGTGGGAATGAGATTCCTGACACAGCACACAATCTTCCAAGGTAGGCTCCGGATTAACCTGCTCCTCTTCTGCAAGAGGCAAAAGCAAAGAGAGAAGCAATTACAATACACAAAGGATTTTGATTTTTAAATTAATAAAATGTTAGTACAGGTACACTATCCCTTATCCGAAAGCCTTGGGACCAGCTGAGTTTCAGTTTTTGGAATTTTTCGGATTTCAGAAGGTATTATTATAAGACTGGGAAATTTGTATTTAATATAAATTTTAAAAGTTCAGGCTACCTCTTGCGACTGTTCCGTGTCTCATTCCCCTTCCTGCTTCTCTGGAAAGCCGGATATCGGCTGACTCCTACTAAGCTGGCCCGCAAATCAGGTCGGGGGTCGGGTGGGGTGGGAGAAAAGAATATCGGACGGGCCGCAGTTCAGGTTGGGGGGGGGGGGGTCGGGGTTGGGGGGGGGGGGGGGGGGAAGAAAAGAATATCGGACGGGCCGCTGCAGCTATTGGACGGGCCGCTGTATTGTTGGGTTCACTCTCCCGGTACCTCCTTCACACTGCCCGGCTCGGCCTGCAATCTCCTACCCAGGAGGGAACTCTGTGACCCTCTGCCCTGCTCAGCGTAAGTCGTGCGCCACTCTGGTCATGTCGTGCGCACGACTTACGCTGAACGAAAAAACTTTCGGTTTTTAGAGGTTTTCGGAAGTTCGGATAAAGGATAGTCTACCTGTACTGAATTTCATTAAATACTGTACAAGACCACAATATATGTAGGGTGTTGCATTTTGCAGAGGTTCAGTATCTGAGCAGTGATTTTTGTGATTGCTTTCCCATAGAACTGCTCACCTTTGCACTGCATTTTTGGCAATGACTTCCCCAATGTACCTCTACCTGCACAATGGGAGAGTGGAGATACTCCGGGGCTTTACCTTTGTGCCCCACTATACAACCTCTTCAAGTGGCCACTCCAGGCCTCCCCACTATGCATAATCTCCTGTCAGCAGGTTATTTCAGGTTTTCTTCCTCCTGCTACTGCAGTGAGGTTTGATATAAAATTGAATCCATTTCAGCAACGTGCAACAGCTGGTCTCTTAATGAAGTCTCATTAATCAAAGTTCCAGGGGAGCTACAGATAGTTAGGGCCATAAACTCAGATTTGAGCTGAGGTGGTCACCCAGTATACATTTGGCCTTTTTAACCTTTCTAAGAGATACTACAATCCAGGCAGGCAAGTGAAAAGTGAACTCCTAGACCATGCAGATGCAAAGTGAAATGCAGTATACCTGCTTCCTCTTCCATAACGTCCTCATTTATTTCTGGTGTTGATGTTGCAATCTCGAAGACAGTCTTTAAAATCCGCCGCAGGTCTCCTGCAAAGTTAGTCTGAAGTTGGTCTGCTACACCTGTTCAAACACAGCCAAATAGAATGAGAACTCTCTCTGATAAATGATGGGATTATTTAGTGTACACAAAGTAAAAATACTCAAGAGTCAAGACCGGTTTGGATGACCACAGTCCTTCAGTCCTTTTTACAACTTCCTTTCAGGATAATAACTATCATTTTCCCATTACAGCATCTAGCTGTTCAAGTGAATCCAGTGTCCTAGCTTGAGCCACCCTCCCTGGCAATCCATTCCAGCTATTTTCACTCTGTGTACACAAGAGTGTCAGAAACACCTGGACTATGGGTTTCAAAAACCACATTTCACGAGAGAAACAAATCTCAAACACAGCTTCTGAAATCAAGATTATTTTATGGTTACATATTTACATGGGGGGACGGGGACGGGGGACTTTAACCCCCAAAAAACAGGTGGGGGTTCGGGTGGGAGGTTCAAGTGTTAAAAATCTGAATCCTGACCCCAACATACCTGTAGTGTATGTGCTTTAAGTCAGAACTACTTTTTACAGCTCCTGTATACTGTAGTACTGGCAGTAACCACACCGGTATATAAGCTGTGCGCATGCCTCTGTACTCCAGTCTAGAGATTGCCCTCCTCCAGTAAAGACCTGTTATTTGTTTATGTACAGCATCCGTGTAATTATTTATCCACTGAACCACGGATCTAACAGTGGCGACGAGTGTTGATGCGAATCTACCTGCAACATTAAACAAAAAAAAAGTCGAGTCCAGGAACACGGGCGTCGACCGCGAGCAACCGCCCAGCAGTCAGGCAGAGATCCAACTTCACTGGGGAGGCTGTGGAGAGCCGGGCTTGGTTCCCCAGCCACAACGAGCAGCAAGAGACAGACGACAGGTCCAGAGCAGACCCTTCCCGAGCAGCGGCGGCTGGAGCCGACCGACGGCAGAGAGAGCCGGGCAGCATCGACGGGGTAAGAAAAAGGGTGAAGAGAGCAGGGCGCAGCCGGGGGTTGATCACCGAGCGGCGTCGAGGAAAAATACTGCAAAACCGGAGAGAGGGTAAGAAACAGCCAGGTTCTAGAGTGAGCGGCGTCGACAAATATCAAGAGAAGAACGCGCAGAGCACAGCCAGGGATCACGGGCTGATCAGGGTCCGCGGGGCGAAGCAAGGGGAGACACCACTGAGCCGCGGAGAAGCAGGGAGAGCGCGGGAGACGTCATTGAGCCGCGGAGAAGCAGGGAGAGCACGGGAGGCGCCATTGAGCCGCGGAGCAGGGAGAGCGCGGGAGGCACCACTGAGCCCGCGGAGAAGGAAGAGCGCGGGAGACGCCATTTTGCGAAGCCGCAGCAGAGAAGACGGGCGAGCGCGGGAAGGAAGGAAAGCGCGGGAGATGCCATTTTGTGCCAGTGGAGAAGAAGGGGAAGCACGGGAGGCGCCATTGGTGATAGTTAACACACAACCAAGGATGCCGAAGAGTGGCAGTATCTCTACGTTCGACAATGAAGTCGAAGATTGGGCGACATATGTGGAACATATTGAGGTGTACTGCAGGGCGAATGAAGTGCCAGATGCTAATAAAGCACTGGTTCTGTTAAATTCCATGGGTGCAAAAACTTTTGGGTTACTGCGAAATCTAATAACCCCAGAGAAGCCAGTAAACAAGAATTTTGAAAGCATAGTAGAAATCCTACAGGACCACTTAAACCCCACACCGCTGCCGATAGCAGAACGATTTAAGTTCCATAAAAGGAACCAACACAAAGACGAAAGCAATGCTGAGTACCTAACGGAACTGCGCAAGCTATCGAAATACTGCCAGTTTGGAGCGGGACTAGCAGACACGTTAAGGGACAAGTTTGTGTGTAGGCTACAAAGTGAAGGAACCCAGAAACGGCTTCTATCAGAAAAGGACCTTACGCTGGACAAAGCTTTCAGTATGGCAGTATCACACGAAGCAGCCGCAAGGTGCGCTGCAGAGATACAACGGAGACCGCAAGAATATGGCACTAACGAAATGACCTATGGAACAGGGAAGTGCTATCGCTGCGGCAGAACAACACATGACCAGAAAGATTGTTGGTTCAAGGACCAAGTGCGCAGACAGTGTGGGAAAGCAGGACACATAGCAAGAGTCTGCAGGTCTGGGAAGAAAACCAACAGTAAGAAATCTCCACAGGAGAAGTACAAAAAGGTACACCAGGTGATGGACAGTGGTTCAGACGAACAGAAAAGTGACACAGACTCCGGAAGCAAGGAGCTGGGTTGTCTGAAACTACATAAGGTAACCGAAATGGAGGATCACCAGACTATCTGGGTTACACTCAAGATAGACGGAGTCCAAGTGGAAATGGAATTGGACACAGGGTCAGCTCTAACAGTCATAAATCAAAGAGACTACAAGCGGCTATTTTCACACATACCCTTGAAAGCTACAGAGATTGTCTTGAAGACGTATACGGGGCAAAAAGTCTACCCCAAAGGAAAAATAAGGGTGAAAGTGACATATAAAGGCCAGGAAATACCTAAAATGGATATAAATGTATTGCCAAATGGAGGACCACCACTGCTAAGATGTGAATGGATCCAAAAGATACATTTAGATTGGCATTCCATACAGGCACTGAAGGTGGAGGCCAAAAAGGATGACGACGTCACATCTGGACGACTGTCAAAAATGCTAACTGACGCAAAAGAAGTGTTCCAGGAGGGACTAGGAACACTAAAAGGAATAACAGCAACAATTAAAATAGAGGATAATGCAAGCCCAAAGTTTCTGAAGGCCAGACCAGTGCCTTATGCGATCAGACCAGCGGTTGAAGCAGAGCTGGAAGGGTTGGAACGTTCAGGAGTACTGTCCAAAGTGGACTGGAGCGAGTGGGCTACACCCATCGTTCCTGTAATGAAGAGGTCGTTGAGTAATACGCCTGGGGGACCAGAGAAGGTCCGCATCTGTGGGGATTTTAAGGTGACAGTGAACCCAGTCCTTCACACGGTGCAATATCCGCTTCCACGAATTGAGGATATTTTCGCCTCGTTATCTGGTGGTAAACGCGTCACAAAAATTGATCGAGTCCAGGCGTACTTGCAAATGGAGGTAGAAGAAGCTTCGAAACATTACCTTAAGATCAACACCCATAAAGGTCTCTATCAATACAACCGGCTGGTGTTTGGAGTAGCCTCGGCTCCGGCTATCTGGCAAAGGACGATGGATCAGGTTCTGCAAGGGATTCCAGGGACCCAGTGTTATTTGGACGGCATCTTGGTCACGGGCGAAAATGACGGTGATCACCTCGCTAACTTGGAGAAGGTGCTCACCAGATTAAAGGAATATGGGCTACGAGCTAATCGCCACAAGTTTTCCAGAAACAGATCTCGTATTGCGGCCACATCATCCATGAAGAGGGGTTACATAAGTCCCCTGACAAGATAGAGGCAGTAGTCAAGGCTCCAGCACCGGAAAATGTGTCACAACTGAGGTCGTTCCTCGGGCTGGTAAACTATTACCACAAGTTCTTACCAAATTTGTCTACGGTATTACACCCGCTGAACACCCTACTGCAAACAGGGGTACCATGGAAGTGGGATGACGAACGTAGACGAGCTTTCCAGAAGTGTAAAGAATTGATCACATCAAAAAGAGGTGTTGGCCCATTTCAACCCAGCACTACCAATTCGTTTGGCAGGTGATGCATCACCCTACGGCATTGGAGCGGTGCTGTCGCACAAATTCCCGGATGGTTTGGAGAGGCCAGTAGCCTTTGCGTCTCGGTCACTAACCTCAGCCGAGCGCAACTACGCCCAGATTGACAGGGAGGCCCTCAGCCTAGTATGGGGAGTAAAAAAAAATCAACCACTATCTGCATGGACAGAAGTTCACCTTGCTGACTGACCACCAACCACTTGTCTCCATCTTTAATCCTAAGAAGGGCGTTCCAGTGATGACTGCACAGCAGTTACAAAGATGGTCCCTGTTTCTAGGGGCGAATCAATATGAAATAGAATATAAAGGCACGAGACAGCATGGGAACGCTGATGGGCTATCGCGCCTGCCACTGCCTACTGTGGAGGAAGCACCAGCAGTGGACCCTATCGAGATATTTTATTCATCGATAATTGAACGATTGCCAGTAATAAACGCGGATATAGAGAAGGAGACCCGCAATGATCCGACGCTGTCACGGGTATATGAATTGACGGTGAGGGGATGGCCAACACATGGCGACTCACTGTTGCCAGCATTCTCATCCAGAAGAGAACAGCTGTCAGTATGCCAGGGGACAGTGATGTGTGGATCCAGAGTGGTGATTCCACCCAAGTTAAGGGAGAGAGTGCTAAATGAGCTACATGAAGGTCATCTGGGGGGAGTGAAAATGAAAAGCCTAGCTAGGGCTTATGTGTGGTGGCCGGGAATCGATCAACAAATCGAAGACCTAACTAAGAGCTGCTTAGGATGCCAGAAGGTCCAAAATGCACCACCACATGCCCCTCTACACCCATGGGAGTGGCCCTCCTCTCCATGGCAACGGGTGCACATTGAGTCCATGAATGGACCAGCGAAATCAATGTTCTTAATAGCAGTGGATGCTCATTCAAAGTGGCCTGAGGTGATAAAGATGTCTTCAACCACTACAGAGAAAACGATTGCAGTCCTACGGACTATATTTGCCAGAAACGGGTTGCCAGAGCAGATCTGCTCTGATAATGGACCACAGTTTGTGTCCAATGAGTTCCAAAAATTCATGAAAAGGAATGGGGTAAGGCATTACACATCCACCCCATATCATCCAGCCACCAATGGATTGGCTGAGAGGTTCATACAAACCTTTAAGAAGGCGATAAAGGCCATGTGCGACGAGGAAATTCCACTACAGCATAAGATGGACAATTTCTTATTAGCCTACCGAAATGCGACACATGCAGTTACCAACCAGACCCCGGCCATGATGTTCTTTAACCGAAGGTTGAGATCTCGTCTGGACTTGCTCAGACCAAATGTGCGAAGAAATGTTGAGGACAAACAATTCCAGCACATCAACGAGAAGCCGACAAGGAGCTTCAATGTAGGGCAACCAGTCTTGGCCCGGGACTATCGAACAGAGAAGTGGCAACCCGGAACAATATGTACAAGGCAGGGGCCATTAATGTACACAGTGGATGTCGGGGAGAACATTGTGAGACGCCACGTCGATCAGATCTTTGCGTCACAGGAATGCGTCAACCCCATGTCTCGAGTACCTGGGGATGAACCCGACATACCGGTAGCATCTACTTCAGACCCAGTAGCAGTGGAACCCGATGAACTACCCGATGAAAGGGGGTCAGAATCGCCTCTGCACCAAGAAGAAGAACCTCCAGAAAGGCGCTATCCCGAAAGGGTCAGGAAGCCGCCCCAAAGACTGAATCTATAAATAGACTTTTGTTATTGAATGTACATGTAAAAATGTAATTGTTATTTGAATATTAAGGGGGTATTATTAATCTAAAAAGGGAGGAATTGTAGTGTATGTGCTTTAAGTCAGAGCTACTTTTTACAGCTCCTGTATACTGTAGTACCGGCAGTAACCACACCGGTATATAAGCTGTGCGTATGCCTCTGTACTCCAGTCTAGAGATTGCCCTCCTCCAGTAAAGACCTGTTATTTGTTTATGTACAGCATCCGTGTAATTATTTATCCACTGAACCACGGATCTAACAATACCTACTTCTGGTTTTAATGGAGGCAGGACGGGAAGCCGGTAGCCAACCCACTCCCAGGAGGTAGGGTGGCACTTTAAATATGATAATGAGGCTGTAAACCTTGGAATTAACATGCTTTACAGGTTTAACTGTGGCTGGTCTCGGGAATCCTGGTAGGTGCAGTGAGGAGGGGACAGCCTCGGGGGAGCACTTCTTGTGGGCCGGGAGGGGCAGGAGTGCTTCCTCCCAGGGCCCCAAGCACCCCCACCATTAGACCCACCACCACATCCGCTCCGCACCTCCCCCACCCCCCCCCCCCGGCCTTTGTAAAGTGCTTCCTACTGAGCAGACACATTTACAGGGCCTACTTCTTCAGTAAACGCTCTCTTTAAACATCGCGTTAGCTCTGCCTGTTACTACTGGGCCTTGGGCTGTACACTTCGTGCTCATATTCCACAGCTACTGGTTGACTACTTTGACTCCCAATCACAATACAATTCTAGCTTTGGCTAGAAATAAAAATTGAATATCTCCATTTAAAATAAAACTGTTCTTGGGATATGCCTGTATTTATTACCCACCCCC
Source organism: Somniosus microcephalus (assembly GCF_052327205.1). Classification (NCBI taxonomy): domain Eukaryota; kingdom Metazoa; phylum Chordata; class Chondrichthyes; order Squaliformes; family Somniosidae; genus Somniosus; species Somniosus microcephalus. The sequence goes on along the minus strand of NC_140994.1, from coordinate 189,975,048 downwards.
AATTGCTCTGAGGGCATAAAGAGTCAACCACATAGGGTGGGACTAGAGTCACATACAGGCCAGACCAGGTACAGATGGACATTAGTGTACCAGCTGGGTTTTTATGACAAACCAGCAGCTTTCATGGTTATTTTTTTTTTTTTTAAGCACTAGCCCACAAATTACCAGATTTATTGTACTTGCCACAGTGGGATTTGAACCCACAATATCTGGCTTACTAGTCCAGTACCATAAGCACAAGGCTACCATAACCTATTACCCAGTCTCACTACATCACATAACAAAAGTGGGTAGGTTTCCCACTCTCCGGCCTCTAGGTAGTGCATAGAACCAACTCGCCCTCAGATTTTCCATCATCCCATTTACAGCAATATGGCCACAGCCAGGTCAGTGGAATGAGGGGTGTGAAAATCAGACAGCATCTTAGCACTCTGTGATGCCACGCAATAATGCTGCAATGTCACACCTCAAATAAAAAAAGCTTTACAGAAGACTTTTAATGTCCTAAAACCAACAGTACAGCCTTAAAGTCCTGAGTGACATACCTGAGATACAAACAAAGAGCCGATGAAGCATGTCGCTACTGCTGCGGTACCGCGATCGGATTTCCTCCCTTACTACTGCTCTCACAGCCAGCACTGCATGCCTTACTGTTTCTTGATCTACGACATGAAACTCATTTTCTCCCTCCGACATTCTGCCAGCAAAGCACACAAATCAGTGAATAAAAGTACCTAAATTGCTTTCAAACAAAATTCTGACAATGTGACCAGTGTTTTAGAAGTGCATAACTACATCACCTATTGCAGAATTTATTGGGTGTTTTGGTAATGAATGAATTAAAATCTGGGATTTCCCTTCTGGTGGTTTCAGTCAATAAATCTCTTGTAGATTTCAAAATGATTAAAAATACCAGTTGAAAAAATATTTAACTTTCTTAGCTGAACAGAATCTGCTTAAGTCATGAAACAACTGCCTTCATATGGTAAAAGCTGCCTGACATGCTGGTGGACTGCTGTAAAGAACTGGTCCAGTTAAACAAAAGGATGCTGTTGGGCCATTTTGCTTGCCTTCAATTTAGTAATAGGAGGAGGTCTCAACCATGAGATAGGAAAAATTATATAGGTCATGTAAACCAGAAGGAGTGGAAGAAGATGTGACTGATTCACCAGTGGTGTCCAGGAAGATCAGACTACTTCCTCTTCCCCCGCTGGTTTCCCATTCTGGGTAACTTAGGTCCAATATATAAGAACCTCTTTGACCCAAAAAGGAAAGTTTAGTTGCCTTAGCAGACTGATTGCTCAATTCTTTTGGGGTTGGCTACCCTTCAGGGAGTTATGCCCGAGATAGCTTGCAAGTTTTGAAGGAGTTTCTTAAAATATACAATAAATTTGTCCAACCTGTATCCCCAAGCAAGACTTTCCTCTTGTAAAGAGTTAACACCTTGATTAGACCGGAAATACATACCTAGGTTGAAGTTCACTTTGTACAACAAACCATTTTGCCAATAAAATACTCAAATTGCTTGAATTCCAACACACATTCCATGAAACCGCCACCCCCCGCAAAAAAAAAGTAATGGGAAACATGCAGGAACGAAGTAATGATGATCAAGAAGGAAGTGTGCTTACAGTTCTTCTACATACTTGTTTTGACCAGAGGCAAAACCAAACTACCATTAGGTTATGGGGTGGCTGCTGGGTTTTAATTTCCTTTAGGCTCTATTGCAGCTGAGGGCACAGGAAAGAAACAAAAATATTCTATGGTTAAATCTAACTATTCACCTCAACAAACTTTATCTCATCTTAAAATTGCTTTTCAGCTATCCAGAATTCTTATTTAGAACTGCATGTCATTATAGCTGTAATGTCCTAAACCTCTCACCTGGTGTTATTCATGTTTGGATTTTCAGGCACCATAGAAGTATTTGAGATTCTTCTGTCAGAGCTGTACTGTTCTGTCATTTCACTGCTGATGCCTTTAATTTTACTTTGCTCCTCAATTCCTTCCATATGATCTTTACTTGAACTTGCTCCAAGAAAAGATGAAGCCCCAGATTTCTGTTTTAGACTGTGCTCACCAGGACAGTCAGCATTTAACAAATGGGCAACATGGTCTTGTTCAGAAGTTGTTGGTACACAGCTCGTATCTGGAGTATCAGTAGAATAATGAGTTTGGATGGGGTTAAATGTGGATGCTCCCGTCGTCTCAAGCCCACTGACTAATTCTAGATGGTCAGTTTCTGAATCAAGGTTATTTTCTGCAACATTAAAGTGCTCAATGACATTGGAATTGGTCAAGCTGTCAGTAGAAGCAGATAAAGACGACTCAGGACTATCCCCCAAGATTGTTTTGCTTTGATTCTGTGTATTCTCCAGTGTGCTCTCATTGGTGCCCCACCCAAACTCTTGTCCCCACATTTCATTTTCTCTCTCAAGTCTAAGGTTAGAAGTTTCCAAAGAACCGATTATTTCATTAGGCATTTGCTTGAGTGAATTGGACGCATTGGAGTTAGACAGCTGAGAATACACCTCATTGGTTGCTTGGTGAACGATCAACTTTAACTGGTCGAGTTCCTCTGAATCATCATGTTGTATAGGTGAAACCCCACCTGCTTCATCGAGCACCTCATGATGCACTGTGCTATTGTGAAGGGATGAAAGGCTGGGCAACATTGTGTGGGCATTGAAGAAATCCTCAGATTCTACAGCACATAGGCTCTTTTCCAATATAGAGAGTTCTTCTTCTGTGAGTACATAAAGTAAGTCCCTAGGGATAAAGTGGAAGATTAAGGTAAGGTGTTCATTTTACAGTAAAACTGTGATAAAACGATCAGATTTATAACCAATTCTAGCTTGAAGTAGCCCAATCACTTTCACTGGCATAAACTTAAATACCCTTGTTTAGACTTCAACAAGGTATCTGTAAAATCACAGGGGGAAAAAATTAGTTAGCCACCATCTTGAGTCGCTAACATCGCCTGGGCGTTAAATTTAGCACCCGGTGAAAAATAGCGCCAGCGATCGCTAACTTCAGTTTTAGCACCCCAAGAGGGAGGTGAAGTGCCAATTCAAGTGCTCCACTTCCTTCTTAAAGCGCTAACCCCGAATATTGGGGCGGTGCATTCTGCAGCCCTACGCACTGGGCCACGTAGTGCTGCCACATGGAACGGCGCTTCCCCTCATTAAAGGGGAAGGCCCAAGCCCACAACTCTACCGGGCCCTACCTGGATCACCAGGGAACGAGGTGCCGGGCTGCCAGATGGCGGCACAGACCCCGCGTTCAAAGACGCAACGGGCTGTGACAAGTCAGTCGGCAAATTTTTTTTTTTCCATGCCCGCCACCTCCTTTACTTAGCGCCCTGCGAGCCGCCTGCCGCTCTGTTCCCGCCCTCGAAATCGGTCCCCGTCATCGCCTGGCGCAGATTCAGGGGGTGCGGGCCAATTTTGCAGGTGGGGCGAAAATGGGGCGCTGCGCACGGTGATGACGTTGTCATCGCCTGTGCAGCGGAGCGGGGTGCTACCGGTTATCGCCGCCGCTAAACTCCCGCTGAATTTGGTGGGAGTTCTTAGCGGTGCCGCAGCTGGGCAAAAAGTCATTAGCGCCTCCCGGGGGTGCCAACGAAGGGGCAAATGCACTGAATTTCTACCCCTCAGTTCTGTTGGGTTTCAGTAGCATGAGGGAGCAAAAGAAAATAATCAGATTGCAAAATGGATCAAAGGATGTATTTATATTCTCTCTTTAGAAATACAAGTCATAGTCATTTAAAAGCACAATTTGGGGGATTTGAACCCAAAAGCAGAAGGCGGTATAAGTAAGCAAACAATTTAGTCACTGTACACTTGATGGATTCTCCCAGTAGATGTCCCTCATGTTTTGCCTTCTATTTTGACTCAACCCTTTGTCTTTCCAATGCCTTTTCTGTTCAAATTCATTTACATCTAGTCCTTGTCCATTATGACCTTTGCATAATGCAAGATACGGCTTTCCAGTATTTCAAAATCTGTTAATAGTTTCTAAAAAAAGAGCGAAGGAACGAAGGTTGCAGTCAAGGGGGAGGGTGGAAGAGGGATCAGACAGAAGAAGGATTTTACTTACCTCGGCGGGTCCGTGGCGGGTGACGTCAGTGGCAGGTTCCAACCTCTCTGCTGGCTCCATCCCGCTGCATCGAATGACTTTCCGTTGATTGGGCTTGTTAAGCCCGCCCAGCGCGTTTCCCGGCCAATTAGAGGAAGCGGGTCTGGTGACATCATTTGATGACGCGTCATCAGCCGGTTTCCTTAAAGGACCATGGCCAACTTTAATTTGACATTTGTGCTGTCAGTGTTCTACAGCATTGAGGTTCTGCAAACACTGACAATGACTGCACAAAAGGCACAGGGCTGCACCCAGGCTCTCCCATGATTTCCTCCATATGCTAATGGAAGGAGTCACAGTACGCAGGGAGGTCCTCTTCCCTTCTCTGGGTGGAAGAGACCTCCCCAGGAGATCAACGCAGCCTGGTTGCACATTGCAGAGGATGGCACAAGCAGGGATGTCGTCAGGGGGACCTGGGTGCAGTGCCGCAAACGTTTCAATGATCTCAGTAGATCACGAAACGTTAGTACAAAGCCACACTCAACCTCATCCTGCTGTGCCTCTCATCACATCCGCATCACACTGCCTTCCCTACCAAACTCCTGCACATTCTTTTCACACCAACTTACCTTGCACCTCCACCCATCCCTCTCTATCTATATTATCACATCCCCATCTCACTAGCCACCCCTCACACACCCTCATCCTAGTGCAATCATACCAACTAACAATACACAAGGGTAGACACTTGGGCGTTTTATGCAATGTTCATGTAAAGCTTCTGTTAATGTGGTGTCAAACACTGAAACCTTTATTTTGAACACTTTGCGTTCTTGGACAGATGTGTGTGCACCTTTGGAAGTGGCTTAGTGAGTTGCAATGAATGGTGACATAACGGTATCTTTACCGCCCCCTCTGCAATGGTAAGGAGTATGAAAGGAATGACTTGGTCATTGATGGGATACTTTATGGTGTTGGTGTGGGATGGTGCCAACCTGGCACATCATGTGGCAGTCAGGGCGTACAGCATCAAGTGAAGTAAATCTGGCCATGGTGAGGCCATCCCTGGCAACAATCTGGTCGGGTGCTGATGCCCTGTGTCCTGTGCAGCATCAGGTGATTGCGGAGAAGGTTGGTGGTGTTGTTGGTGCTGCTGGTGTGCCTGGTGCTGCTGGTGTTGGGGATCATCGTGGTGGGATTCTGAGGGCCAAGGTGAGAGAGAGTATAAATGGCACCCATGCCGATGGAATAGATGGCAGGTGAAATAGAAATGACAGAAGCGATCTGTCAATGGTGAGAGAGGTAATGAGGTCAGACTGGATGGAGACTTGTGTAAAGACTTGCAGCATGGTAAATCTGTTGTGGAAATACAGTAAGGAACAGCTTGTGGCTGAGGGAAGATATCTCTAAAGGCGAGAGCTTTTACTGTACATTTGAAGCGGTCAACTCAACAGCTGATTCAATGGCCACTGAACTCCTGCCTCAGCTTGACAGACGTGGTCCACGACCAGCGTTGACCCAGTGGGTGAGCTGTCAAATGCAGAAGGTGAGCTGAAATTCATTCTTAAGTGGCTCTAAACAAGCCATTAATTACCTGAATTGGGTCCCCCGCTGTGAACCTGCCGATGCGTGTTGGGTCTGCTCAACGCTGACAGGCCCAACATCGGGGAAAGGCATGTGGCGGCGGGTTCGCAGCGGGGTCCAAACCCACTGGGGGGGGAAAAAAACACTTTCCCACCCGACCCACCACCGATCGCGCCCGCTGACCCCCTGGAAAATCTCGGCCTGTAGTTCTGTTGTGGTTGACCTTCCATTTGGACAAGTACAAATTTATAGAATTTACAGACAATGGAGTGTGTAAATAGGGAAGAGATTAAAAAAAAGAGGAGATGGCTACTAGTGAACAATATCAGTTTGCAGTTGCTTCTGGGCAGATTGAACCAGGGAAATGGAGCAACACTAAATCTTGATAATTTCAGCCAGATTTGGTGGTGAATGACCAGGCCCAGTTGCACATCAGGTACTTTTCAGCCCGTGAACTTGAGGCTGTGGAATGGACTATTTTACAAGATTGAGCGATAGGTGCGAGTGACCGTTATGATCTAATGGGGATGAGACAGTTACTAAAATCAGTGGAGGCATCACATGGCAGGCCAAAGGTAGCAAAAGTTGGAATTAACTGCACGCTAGAGAGAGTTGGAGGTGGTAGTTTCCCCAAAATTCCCCCCACCTCCCCCCAAACGGGGCAGCAAGTGAAAGTGATGGGGTTTGAGCTGTAAGGGGGACATATAAAAGGAGGGAGGTGAGAAAGTGGTCTGAGAGAGCTTGGATCAGTGATAGAGGTTTAAAGGTGTTACAAGATCAAGGGAGTTATTAGGAATGGACAGGCTTGCTTTGCTATGCAAGAGCATTGCAGGAGTTCATGCGCAGGCCCATGGAACAGGCAGAGGCTCTGCCGCTAATTTTACTGGTAATTTATTTTTAAAATAGAGAACACCTTTGCAATGATCTCCAGGCACCAAGAATAGTGTAGGCTACAGAGTTCACAGTGGATGCATAGGGAGCAGGATGGCCTCAGGTGAGCTGTTCTGCCAAGATACCTGGTTGTCGGCAGAGTAAAAAGAAAATATACTAGGGATCAGACTTAAGCGCCCTTCAAAACATGATATCAGCCACATTCATTTCCAGCCTGACTGTGCCAATTTGCATGAAGAGTCACACACATCTCATTAGCCCATCTTTTTCTTTCAGATGCCAATCAGCCAGCTGTACATTTCCAGCATTTTCTGTTCTCCTAGCTGGCCCTGTTTCACTTTATGTAAAGAACCAAGGTCTTCTTTAAGAAAAGACAATGTGCCCCTTACCTTATTTTTTGCAGGAGGGCGTAGAAAGGTTTGAAGAGCTTGGACATGTCTTCCGGCTGCTGCTGTAGGTTGAGAGGTCCTTCTGGGTAGATCATCAGCCCGCTGGAAATAGAAAACAAATTGCTCTGGCTACGCTCAGCTGGATGGGAACAGTTGGCATCATTTTAATTTTACTATAGTGCCAAACTATGTAAAGGTCTGTGTCTCCCAAAAATCAGATGCCAAATAGCAGGTAGTAGATTTTCAACTTGTCACCTGGGCATAAAACTGCCATTGATTGTGGATCAGCCGCCTGTTATAGAAACTGCCCGGTTTTCACCTTCATAGTGGAAGTGAAAATCAGGCGTTTTCTATAACTGGCTTCCCATTCCCATTCATGTGAACTAGATTGAACCCCAGATCCCAGAAATGAAAAGGTCAATGGTTCCCCAATCATTCTGGATCAGATCAAAGAACTGGAAGTTTGCCAGTTTCCATTTTAGGTCCAGCTTTCATGAAACACAAACATGAGAATCTCATTCTGACACCCTCCACACACAACAAGAACCACCACATCTCCACAAGATGCCAAATATCTAAAATGCTTGTGAAAACTGAGCTTCTTACCAAATGATAGCAAGGCGGGGAATGGTAAACATCAGCACAGGCTCTAAGCCATCAATCATCTCTTGTGTCAAGTAACCCAGCTTCAATGCCCTGCAGTGGGGAAAGATGACACTTGGCATAGTAAGTCTGAAATCATCTCGAAGAGCCATACCCAAATGCAGTAAGAATGGTGGATTCTACATTTATAATTGGTACAGTGACCTTGGAATCCAAGTAATAAAACAGGTAATTGGATCAATAAACATTACATAGAATCAAAGTGTCATTAACACTTCTAATGATTTTAGATCTTACCCAGGGCAACTACAGGCTCAATAGCTTAACATTAATAACAGGTAAAATAATGGAAACCATTTAGGAATAAGCTAGGAGTACCACCTGCACGGCAGCAAATTAGTAAGAATCGGCTAGCATGAATTTACATGGGGAAAATCTTGCCTAGCAAACTTCCTCAACTTTTTGATGACATTACAAGTACAGTATATAGTAGAACTCCCTATGATAAGTTTATCTGGACTTCAGAAAGCTTTTGACAATGTTACAAATTAAAGACTAATTAAACTAAAAACCATAGGAATACAAGATGCATCATGCAGCTGGATAAGAAGTTGGTTAAAAAAAAAAAGCATACAGAGTATTCCTGGGACAAGTTGAATATCAGGGAGTTATTGAGTAGAGCCCCCTGGGTCAGTGTCTGGATGATCCAGTTTATTTCTTGTCTATATAAATGACTTGTATACAGAGATGTATTATAAGCATACCAAATGTCCATACAAATCTAAGACGGGGAGGCAGAACATGGAGTTAACAAATTAGAGAGGTCCAGATCAGCTATGCAATTGGGCAAGCAATGGACAATAACACTGTTGAGCGTTAAGTATTGTACACATTATTCCAACATAGATTTACAATAAATGGAATAGATTTAGCACATGGAGATTTGTAAAGGTACCCAAGAGTAATGGTAGACTCATCACTTTCAATGTCCAGACAATATGTCAAAACAACTTAAAATAAAACTGATAAATGAAATAACTTTACCTTGGGCTGTCCCAAAGTGATTCACAGCCAATGAAGAACATTTTTTTTGAACTGTAGTCACGGTTATGTAGGTAAACATGGCAGCCCATTTTGCACACAGCATGGCTCCACAAACAATGAGATAAACCATCTGAGAAACAATTTTCGGTGATACTGATTGAAGGATATCAGTTGGCCAGTTCGCCTTCCTGCTGTTCTTTAAATAGTGCCATGAAACCTTTTGAGTCTACTGGAGGTGGCAGATGGACCTCGGTTTAACGTGAAAGATGGCACCTCCGACAGTGCAGCACTTCCTCACTAAACCTCAACACTGACCCAGGGACAGCAAAATGGTCAGTTTGAGCCCAACCCTTCAGTATGACTCCTGCATTAGTTCCACTCCACAGAAAGGAATTTACTATCTGCTGGTGACAGCGTTCACAGATCCCAGACTGTCCCACTCTCATGGGTCAGAGTAAGCACAGCGATGGAAAACAGCATCATCTAGACATTCAGCAGGACAATCTGGACTAAGCACAACAACAACAGACAATTGTGGGAGCTTAGGGATGGGGGAATATTTGTGCAAAATAACATGAAAATTCAATGGAGGTACTAACCTATCTATAGTTTCACAGAAGAGTACAATAATCTGCTGCTGATTGAAGAGCTCCTCAGGAGATTTGATGGGAACCACCGCAGAAACGTAACTGAAATAAAGGGTTACATTTCAGGACAAGCTGCAACTTTATATGGCAGGCTGTTTAATATATAAGCTGATATTACAAGATATCATTTTCTTTTGCTAAAACTTTAAGAAAAGGTGTTTGGTTGCAAATATTGAAACAGGTTTGTCAAGTGTATGATGCAACCTAAACAACAATAAAACACATCACCTTCACTTGTGTGTTACGCCACTGTAACATGTACAATGCAGCTTTTCTCTCTCCCAAAATAAAATGAAGTTTGCCCAATACTTTTATGCTTTTTCATTAATATTGTGATTCATAAACTGATAGTTTCAACTGCTGCTTCTAGGGTCTTTATAATACCAGTGATGTCACATGTAGGAAAGCAGAAAGTAAGAAAAAAAGCAAAATTTACTTTGGAGGTCATATTTCTCAAATTCAAACAATTTTTCTTTTGCCGTAACCAAAATTTTTCACCTGCTGTATGTCAGTGATGTTCTCAGTTTAAGGAGTGCAAAAATTATTTTAAAAAGGAATGTAATGGGACTGTATTTCACATGTTGTACAAAGCCAGAGATACAGTTCTTGGATGGTTGGTTGTTGGGTGGAAGATTGGTTGTTGGGTGGAATCACAAAAGAGTGCAGTCAGCCATCCACAAAGACTGACGTGTCTCAGATTTAACCCTCCCGTTCCACATACTTAGAAAAGCCTACCCATTATGGACTGGCGTTTCCACTCGGTTGCGCTGGTTTTTTCGGCACAATTCGCCAGAAATCGGCATAACCAGCACAAAAGATGGTGGAATTTTCAGCACAAATTACATTCAGCGCAACTCGAGTTTCCGCGATCTTTTGTGTTAGTTTAAAAACATCATGCTAGAAGCTGACAATACTGGCCACACCCCCAGGATGAATAATGACCATTGGGAGTTTCCACTAATTGTGCTCGTTTGCAGGTTTTGGAGGAGGCTCTAAAAATTAAACTGGATCTTTTGGGTGCAAGGACTCTAATAGGAATGTTTTAAAAGCTTTTGAATATAATTCTTGTTTCATTTACCAAGAAACTGACTACTGTACCCCAATATAACCAGGATATGGTTCAGTATATTTTTCTTAAAGAAAGTCATTTTCAGTTATTTAAAATCAGGTTACTCACAGATGGTGAATTGACACCGATTTAAAATTGCTGATTTTTGTATGATAAACACTTTTTCAGCTGTATTAATCAAACTGCATTTAGTTACCACCCTTAAATAGATCAAGGAATTTTTTTTTAAGCAAATATTTTTTTAAAAATTACATTTCAAATCACTGCCCAATTGCACTGGTTCATGGCAGATTTAGCATTCGGCGATATGCAAATGAGTTTGAATGGAAACGCGAGAAATAAAACTCTTTTCAAAACAGGCGCAATTTCGCCGATTGTGCACAAAGCGGAAACTCTACCTCTGTCTTTTCTTCCATTATATATGTAATGATGCAGTGTTTAATTTGGATCACACTTTTGAACCCTTTCTGGTCTCGACAAAGGTCACATACACTGGAATACAAGTGAAGCTGCTCTATAAAGATTATGGAGTGGCTTCAATTCTGCCAAGTAGCATGGGTAATAGCTATTGCCATTCTGAGTTGTGGAAGAAGTAGAATTGTTAGCACAAAGCCACCGCCAGCATCCCACTAGACTTGAGAATGCAGACAGATATACAAGCTAAAGCTGTTAGGGCTCCCGATTAAGCAACGCCTCGATTTCAAAATTCTCATCGTTGTTTTCAAATCCCTTCACAGCCTCGCCCTTCCCCATCTCTAATCTCCCCCAATCTCACCCCTCCCCCCCACCCCCCGGCAAAAGATATCTGCACTCCTCCAATTCTGGCCTCTTGAGCATCCCTGATTATAATTGCTCAACCATTGGTGGCCATGCCTTCTGTTGCCTAGACCCTAAGCTCTGGAATTCCCTGCCTAAACCTCTCCACTTCTCTTTCCTCCTTTAAGACGCTCCTTAAAACCTACCTCTTTGGCCAAGCTTTTGGTCACCTGCCCTAATTTCTCCTTATGTGTTCGGTGTCAAATTTTGTGTCTTATAATACGCCTGTGAAGCACCTTGGGATGTTTTACTACGTTAAAGGCGCTACATAAATACAAGTTGTTGTTGTTACTGTACCATTTGGTCAAAGAAAAGATCAGATCCTCTGTCTTAGCTTAATTTCCATACAGAAGTTGAAACTCTGTGGCTCTGAGTGTATGTGTTTTTTTTTATTACCTCCTTACCTTAACTCAAACTCAGCAAAGAGCCGGTCAAACCGCACAAGAGCTCCTTTGAGGTCATCTGTATAGACGCTGTAATCAGAGAGACACTGTTCCCGGAGAAGGTACCGCATCTCCTCCAGACTGCGTAGGAGATCTTCTGCCAGAGGACGCAACAGAAGCATTTCGGATTCATGCACTTCGATGAGGGAACCAGCTACTAAACACTAAAGATAAACAAGGCAGGTTAATCCCTTGTTGCTCTCACTCACAAATACAACTGCCTTCCCCTCCACCCCACCCCACCCCACATATCCATTAATAAAATCAAGAACACAAAACACAGCTTTAGGTAGCGATTATAATCTGCACAGTGGATACCTGAAGGGAAATTATGAAATACTGACTGCATCTGATGGCTCATTTTTGTTCTGTTTATGTTTGTAATTAAATCATAACCAAATTAATGCAGATTATGAAATGTTCCACTTAAGTATTGAGATGCTTTCCCTCTCAATGTGGTTTTTCTCATAATTGAAAGTTACTTTGAACTATGAAAAATATTTAATGGAGCAGATATCACAGTTCCCATGGATTGGAGGGTAGCTAATGTTACCCCACTATTCAAAAAAGGTGGTAGAGAGAAAATGGGGAATTATAGACCGGTAAGCCTGACATCGGTAGTGGGGAAAACGCTAGAGGCCATTATAAAAGATGTAATAGCAGAGCACTTGGAAAACAGTGACAGGATCAGACAAAGTCAACATGGATTTACAAAAGGTAAATCGAGCTCAACTAATCTACTGGAATTTTTTGAGGATGTAACTGTTAGAATACACAAGGGAGAACCAGTGGATGTGGTGTATTTGGACTTTCAGAAGGCTTTCGATAAGGTCCCCGCCTAAGAGATTAGCATGTAAAGTTAAGGCACATGGGATTGGGGGCAAGGTACTGACTTGGATAGAGAACTGGTTGGCAGACAGGAAGCAAAGAGTTGGAATAAACGGGTCTTTCTCCCCCCCCCCGCCCCGAGTGGCAGGCAGTGACTAGTGGGGTACTGCAGGGATCGGTCCTAGGACCCCAGCTATTCACAATATATATTAATGATCTAGACAAGAGAACTAGATGTAATATCTTCAAGTTTGCAGATGACACAAAGCTGGGTGGGCGTGTGTGCTGTGAGGAGGGTGCAGAGAAACTTCAGTATGATTTGGACAGGTTGGGTGATTGGGCAGATGCATGATAATGTGGATAAATGCGAGGTTATCCACTTTGGTGTCAAAAACAGGAAGGCAGATTATTATCTGAACGGCAATAGATTGGGAGAAGGGGAAGTGCAACGAGACCTGGGTGTCCTTGTGCACCAGTCGCTGAAGGCAAGCATGCAGGTGCAGCAGGCGGTTAAGAAGGCAAATGGTATGTTGGCCTTCGTACCGAGAGGGTTTGAGTACAGGAACAAGGATGTCTTGCTGCAGTTGTACAGGGCCTTGGTGAGACCACATCTGGAGTATTGTGTGCAGTTTTGGTCGCCTTATCTGAGGAAGTATGTTCTTGCCATGGATGGCTTGCAGCGAAGATTCACCAGACTGATACCTGGGATGGCAGGAATGACGTATGAGGAGAGATTAGGTCGATTGGGCTTATACTCGCTGGAGTTTAGAAGAATGAGAGGGGATCTCATTGAAACTTATAAAATTCTAACAGGACTGGACAGACTGGATGCAGGAAGGATGTTCCCGATGGCAGGGGAGTCCAGAACCAGGGGTCACAGTCTAAAGATAAGGGGTAAGCCATTTAGGAGAGATGAGGAGGAATTTCTTCACCCAGAGAGTGGTGAACCTGTGGAATTCTCTACCACAGAAGGCAGTTGAGGCCAATTCATTAAATATATTCAAGAAGGAGTTAGATATATTTCTTAAGGCTAAAGGGATCAAGGGATATGGGGAGAAGGCAGGGACAGGGTACTGAGTTTGGATGATCAGTCATGATCTCATTGAATGGCGGCGCAGGCTCGAGGGGCCGAATGGCCTACTCCTGCTCCTATCTTCTATGTTTCTATGTTTCATGAAAGAAATTTAGCTGTATATTGCAATAATGGGATTTTTAAATAAACAGTTTTGTGACTGCTGCTGGATCATACGAAATATTACTTCACGCAAAGATACAGCGGGAATATTATGATGCAGTCTTAACTTCCAGGATGCAGAGACACAGGATAAACAGAGGTCCCACTTCATCCATTATTTGTATCTCCTGGTCACGTGTGCATTGAATAGTGTACAAATTAAATTAAGGATGAGAGGATGCCCTGCCCTCTTCCTTCCTCAAGGAGAAGATCATCCCAAACATTATGACTCTAGAAATACACATGGAAATGAAAAAAGAGTTTGTGGGAGTGAAAGAAAAACTTTAAAACTGGTTTGGCCAGATGTCTTAACATTTATCGACAAGCTTTAAAGCATACCACAGAATAAATGGTATACTGAATTGTGGAATGCAACCAGTCAGGATTAACTAATGTGGATTGCATTGTTCATTTAAGATATTTAAGGAGATATTTCATAACTCTCAGCAAACGTTTATTCCAGTGAGAAAGAAAGACTGTACGAGAAGGATGAACCATCCATGGCTAACTAAGGAAGTTAAGGATGGTATCAAATTGAAGGAAAAGGCATACAATGTTGCAAAGATTAGTGGTAGGCCAGAGGATTGGGAAATTTTTAGAAACTAGCAAAGGATGACTAAAAAAATAAAGAGGGAGAAGATAGATTATGAGAGTAAACTAGCTAAAAATATAAAAACAGACAGTAAGAGCTTCTACAGGTATATAAAAAGGAAGAGAGTAGCTAAAGTAAATGTTGGTCCCTTAGAGGATGAGACTGGGGAATTAATAATAGGAAACAGGGAAATGGCAGAGACTTTGAACAAATAATTTGTATCAGTCTTCACGGTAGAAGACACTAAAAGCATTCCAATAATAGTTGATAATCAAGGGGCTATAGGGAGGGAGGAACTTAAAACAATCACTATCACAAGAGAAAAAGTACTAGGCAAACTAATGGGACTAAAGGCTGACAAGTTCTCTGGACCTGATGGCCTGCATCCTAGGGCCTGCAGAGATAGTGGATGTGTTGGTTGTAATCTACCAAAATTCCCTGGATTCTGAAGAGGTCCCAGCGGATTGGAAAACCGCAAATGTAACTCCCCTATTCAAGAAAGGAGGGAGACAGAAAGCAGAAAACTATAGGCCAGTCTACCCAATATCGGTCATTGGGGAAATGCTGGAATCCATTATTAAATAATAGCAGGACATTTAGAAAATCATAATATAATCAAGCAGAGTCAACTTGGTTTTATGAAAGGGAAATCGTGTTTGACAAATTTACTAGAGTTGTTCGAGGATGTAATGAGCAGGGTGGATAAAGGGTAGCCAGTAGATGTAGTGTATTTGGATTTCCAGAAGGCATTCGATAAGGTGCCGCATAAAAGGTTACTGCACAAGATAAGAGCTCACAGTGTTAGGGGTAATATATTGGCATGGATAGAGGATTGGCTAACTGACAGAAAACAGAGTCAGAATAAATGGGTCATTTTCAGGTTGGCAAACTGTAACTAGTGGGGTGCCACAGGGATCAGTGCTGGGGCCTCAACTCTTTACAATCTATATTAATAACTTGGATGAAGGAACCGAGTGTACTGTAGCCAAATTTGCTGACAATACACATAGGTGGGACCGCAAGTTGTGAGGAGGACACAAAGAGTCTGCAAAGGGATATAGATAGGTTAAGTGAGTGGGCAAAAATTTGGCAGATGGAAAATGTGAGGTTATCCACTTTGGTAGGAAGAATAAAAAAGCAAAATATTATTTAAATGGAGAGGAGACTACAGAATGCTGTGGTACAGAGGGATCTGGGTGTCCTCGTACACGAAACACAAAAAGTTAGCATGCAGGTACAGCAAGTAATTAGGAGGGCAAATGGAATATTGGCCTTTATTGCAAGGGGGATGGAGTATAAAAGTAGGGAAGTCTTGCTACAACTGTACAGGGTGTTGGTGAGACCACACCTGGAGTACTGTGTAGAGTTTTGGTCTCCTTATTTAAAGGAAGGATATACTTGCATTGGAGGCAGCTCAGAGCAGGTTCACTAGGTTGATTCCTGAATTGAAGGGGTTGTCTTATGAGGAAAGGTTGAGCAGGTTGGGCCTATACTCATTGGAATTTAGAAGAATGAGAGGTGATCTTATTGAAACATATAAGATTCTGAGGGGGCTTGACAGGGTAGATGCAGGGAGGATGTTTCCCCTCGTGGGAATCTAGAATTAGGGGGCATAATTTCAGAATAAGGGGCCGCCCATTTAAAACGGAGATGAGGAGGAATTTCTTCTCTCAGGAGGGTTGTGAATCTTTGGAATTCTCTACTCCTGAGAGCTGTGGAGGCTGAGTCATTGAATATATTCAAGGCGGAGATACAGATTTTTGAAAAACAGGGGAATAAAGGGTTATGGGGAGCTGGCAGGAAAGTGGAGTTGAGGCCAAGATCGGATCAGCCATGATCTTATTGAATGGCGGAGCAGGCTCGAGGGGCCAAATGGCCTACTCCTGCTTCTTACGTTCTTATGTTAGATAGATTTCCTGGAGCTTTTTTGATTGCCTTGAGGTAGTGAGAAATTTCACTTAACTTTATCTTCTTGGAAGTACCAACTTTGTTTTTGGTTTCCTACATAAGATTAACCAAATTGGAAAGAGTCCATGACAGTGCAAGTCATGTATGGTCTGTTTGTAGAAGTTAGCTTGAAGAACCAAAGAGATTGTTTTTTTCTTATTCAATGTTTTCTTATTCAATGCTTCTCAGATAGGATTGCCATCAGCTAAAATAAAAGACTGCTAGCCACACCCTGATTATATACACTTGTGCTTAGCCATTGATCTGAGCTTAGTACAGGTTCCAAAGAGCTTCAGTTAGTTTAGATAAGCACAGCAATCAAACCTGCCATTTCTCCTAAATATGACTGGCCGATTTAACTGGCAGGTAATCATTATGATAAGCGACAGCTGACACCCACAAATTGTCTGTTAGCAAGTTATAGCTCAGGAAGCCAGGTTGACCAGGAATAGTTGCAAATGTGCAATCCAGAATTATGCAAGGGTGTATGATCGTCTGAAGACCCACACTGCCCTCCACCCCTCCTTGAGGCCTACCTCAGCAGCAAACCACAGCTGCATTCCTAGTTGTTCCTGTAAAACCTCATCTGGAAACTTGACGTGGAAATCTCGATTTGGTCTCTCATTGGGGATGCATTCATGCATGATCTGATTAATTATCTGCAGCATGTGGTCCTGAAAATTAAAAAAATAGAACCAATAACTTTGTCATCTAGGTTGATATTGGAATGGTGGTACGAGGGCAGGGTGGGGCATCCACCCCCCAATCTCCACTGTATCATTCAGCAAGACAACACATTCTGTGATTATTTTCATGAATAGAAACAATAAGACTTCTAGGGAGGAAGATTTATGATAAATGCATTCTCTATACAGCATTCCCAATTTTGCTACAAATAGAAGTAATCTATTCCTCCCTCCATGATACAAATAATCACTTTCTACCATGACAATGATCTGCAGTGACAAATCCTTCAGCCCTATAAATAAATACATTTTTATCTTTGTTTTCAGTTCAGAAGACAGGTTGGCATTTTGGACAGAACCTGTCTTTTCTGTCTACAGATGCTGACTCACTAGCTGTGCATCCCCCAACATTTTTGTGATTTTGTCTCAGACATCATGTTGCCACACACACACACGCACGCGAGAAAAGAT
Source organism: Somniosus microcephalus (assembly GCF_052327205.1). Classification (NCBI taxonomy): domain Eukaryota; kingdom Metazoa; phylum Chordata; class Chondrichthyes; order Squaliformes; family Somniosidae; genus Somniosus; species Somniosus microcephalus. Next base: position 189,957,727 of record NC_140994.1, on the reverse strand, counting down.
TATCAGATCCTCTCAATGCACATTCTATACATATGATGGTGAAACCTCATCATTTATGTAACATGCAAGTAAGATCTTAGAAATCTTTTGGGGGGTCATATTGTGAGGCAACTCCATCACTAATTAAGGATTCCAAATGTGTGCTCCACTCCCAATAGTCTTATGGGCTTGACTAGCAAAACTAGTCAGCCTTATTGAGTGGGGTTTCAGTGCATATCTTTGATTCACCAGGAGTTATTCAACTAAACATCACTAGGTAGACATAGATTTTTGCAGGATGAATGAATCATGCACTGATCTGGGATAAAAACAGAAAATGCTGGAAATACTCAGCAGGTCAGGCAGCATCTGTGGAGAGAGAGAAACAGAATTAACGTTTCAGGTCAATGACCTATCATCAGAACTGATCTGGGAAGTTATACAGTGAGCAGCATAATTTTTTTTTGTACATCACCAAAGATTTACATCTTGAAAGGGTGGATTCCCTTCTTGTTAATAAAAGGCGGCAGTCTCTGAATAACTGTATATTCTACATGGTTGAGCAAGTCCTAAAAGTGCCAAAGCTTTTGCTGCCTTGCTACCAGTTAGTCTTCATTCTTTGAAAAGTGAACAAACCATAAAGAATGCATCAAGAAAACACTGATTGCCTCTTGTAGATTCTGAAATGCAGTGCTCTATACAATGCCAGTGTACTGGTAACAGCCTAAATTGTTAGAAATTATTTGCAGTGTACAAGAAAAGCAATACTACATAAAACAACTGCATCCTGACTGGAGTTGAGACCCGCAACAAAAAATATAGCCTTTGTTTTCAGCCAAAGTCCATTTCTTCACCAACTCAAGACTCAGAAGTATAAAGATTAATGTACGTGTCAGACATAACCTGGTTAACTTTTAACAGATTTTAAAAGATCAAAGCAGGACTACCACAGGAAGGATTGAAAAGGGTAGAGGAAGAGGAGAAAGATTTCTTTGGTGCAATTATAAACACATTCTTTATTCATAGGTTTACGATTCCATTGCAAATAGCACACAGAGGAAATCTTTCCTCCAAGAGGAATTATCTCTTGGGCTTGATGGTTTCTAGAAGAGGGCTCATCCACAGTTTCTGGGGATTAGTTAATTTTTTGTTTCACTCAACTATATCCAGCAGTCCAACCACAGGAATTTTTCATCAGCCAGTTTTGTTAATTAGATTTGAAGCTTAAATGATATTCGAGGATTGTGTAGCAATTAGGAACGGTCCCTATACAGGACTGCTTTCTGTATGGACATGTGTGTCTGTATCTATGGTTAATTATGCGTACACTCGACATTTACTATAATTGCACAATAAAGAATGAACTTGTATTTATCTAGCGCTTTCATGTGTCCAGGATGTTCCAAAGTGCTTCATCATTAGTCAATTACTTTTGAAGTGTAGCCATTGTTGTTATGTAGGCAAATGTAGCAACCAATTTGCCCACAGCAAGCTCTTGCAAACAGCAATGAGATAAATGATCAGTTTTTGGTGGTGTTGGCTTAAGGATAAATGTTGACCAGGACACTGGAAGAACTACCTTGCTCTTCTCCCAATAGTGCTATTAGGATCATCTATGTCTAACTGAATGTTTTAATGAGTCATCTGAAAGTCAGCACATTCAGCAATGCAGCACTCCCTCAATGCAGCATTGATAAAACAGCCTAGATTATATGAAGTGGGGCATAAACCCCATGATTTTCTGACTCAGGTAAAAGAACTGAGCCAAAGCTGATATTTAATAACAATAGTCTTCAGGAGAGGGTTAATAAAATGGTGAGGGGAGAGGGAATTAATATAGATGCCTGAATTTTGAGTGTACGCATAATTAACCATAGAGACATAAATAATGTGGCCGCAAGAGGAGGTCAGAGGCTGGGTATTCTACAGCAAATGTCACATCTCCTGACTCCCCAAAGCCACCACCTACAAGGCACAAGTCAGGAGTGTGATGGAATACTCTCCACTTACTTGGATGAGTGCAGCTCCAACAAAGCAGCCTGCTTGATTGGCACCTCATCCACCACCTTAAACATTCACTCCCTCCATCACCGGCGTACCGTGGCTGCAGTGTGCACCATCTACAAGGTGCACTGCAGCAACTCGGCAAGGTTTCTTCGACAGCACCTCCCAAATTCGTGACCCCTACCAACTAGAAGGACAAGGGCAGCAGGCGCATGGGGATACCATCACCTGCAAATTCCCCTCCAAGTTACACAACATCCTGACTTGGAAATATATCGCCATTCCTTCATCGTCACTGGGTCAAAATTCTGGAACTCCTGCCCCAACAGGAGTACTTTCACCACACGGACTGCAGCAGTTCAAGAAGGCAGCTCACCACTGTAATTATATCAGCAAATAGAGATGGTATTTGCCTGTTCGATTATGATGCCTTAATAGCATGATTGCATGTATTGATTGCTTGTGCCTGACCAGCAGAGGGCATGTGACCGAGAGAAGCAAGGCAGTTAGTTTAGTTTCGGTTTCGTTCTAGATGCATCACAGCATCGTGTCTCCTGTAAAAGCTGTATAAAAGAGTTGAACAGACTTTAGATTAAAACTCATTCTCTTTCATAAATGTCTCATCATTGAACCCACAAAGAAATCAATACATGGTGTCAGAAGTGGCTGAAAGAGATGAAGAGAAAACATCTGAAGTTAAATCAGCTCTCCACAGATTAGCAAGCCAAAAGAGAACATCATTGCTTACCATTAGAGAATAGCTAACGAAGTGAAAAAATGGAAGGTTTACACCCACCGGCGACGCTTCAGTTGACAGGTAATGTGGCTGAAAACTGGAGGAGATTCAAACAACGTGTGGAATTGTATTTATCAGCAATCGGAGCTGACGATAAAAGTAATAAAAAGGAATCGTCACTGTTTTTACATGTCGTGGGTGATGAAGCGCTGGAGGTGTATAATAATTTCACATTCGCTGTTGGAGACAAAATGAAGCTAGATAAAATAATGGAACAGTTTGAGGCCTACTGCATACCTAAATGTAACGTGACGTTTGAGAGGCACAGATTTTTCACATGTGTGCAGAAAACGGGTGAGACTATTGATCAGTATGTGACTGAACTGAGAAACAGAAGCAAATCGTGTGAATTTGGGGGACTGACAGACTCGCTGATAAAAGACAGACTGGTGTGTGGTATTTCAGATAATGGTCTAAGGGAAAGACTGCTAAGAGAGCAAGATCTAGACCTGGGAAAAGCCATAGCACTGTGTAGGGCTACAGAGACTGTGAAGTTGCAAGCAAAGGAGCTGTTCAGTGACACTCACTGCATCCACGTTGCAGCTACTAAGAACGGACACAAACCGTTTAACAAAAAGAGCGCCAATGTGAAAAAAGAGGCGTGGCCAGCGAACGAAAATGAAAGGGACAATCGAAAGTCATGTAGTCGATGGGGTACACAGCATCCACCAAAAGAGTGTCCTGCATATGGTAAAAAATGCAATAGTTGCAACAAAAACAACCATTATGCCCGTTGCTGCAAGAACCAAGCGCAACAAAGCAAGGTCCATGCAGTAGATGAAAGCGACATAGAGGAGTTCAATGTAGATGTTGTGTCTGAAAACAGAAAAGAAAAAAGAGACTGGATGTTGACACTAAAAGTGAATGACATACACATTCCATTTAAATTGGATACTGGAGCACAAGTTAATGTGATATCAGAGACTGATTTTAAGAAAATTAGACCCAGACCAAAGATACATGGAATCAAAGTGAAAGTGACAGGATACTCAGGTACTGATATACCAGTGAAAGGAAGATGCATTGTCAAAGTAACACACAAGGACAGAGAGCACACGCTAGCATTAATCGTGGTGCCAAAGGATGTGCAAGCCATACTAGGTTTAAAAGCCTGTGAGAGGCTGAACCTGGTAAAGAGAGTCCTCGTTGTGGAAAGCGAAGGAGAGACAGTCTATGATGAACTCATGAAAGAGTACAACGACCTATTTAAGGGTCTAGGCTGCATTCCAGGAGAACACACGATCAGAGTAGATAAAAGTATGACACCGGTCATACATCCATGCAGAAAAGTTCCGTTTGCTCTTCAAAAGCAATGGTGTGGAAATGCCGGAGTTGGACTGGGGTGGACAAATGTAAGAAGTCACACAACACCAGGTTATAGTCCAACAGCTTTATTTGAAATCACAAGCTTTCGGAGCGCTGCTCCTTCTTCAGGTGAAGCGGAGAAATGCATAAAGACACAGCTTATATAGTCAGAGAATCATGTCAGATGTTTACAGGTAACCTTTCCAACTGCCATTTATCACACCTCGGCAGAGAGATAATCACAGCAGTCAAAGGTGTGAATGGTGTCCAAACAGGTCAGTCAGGGAAACATTACATCAAAGAACAATGAGGTGGGGTCACAAGGGGTCAAATATTGCAGATGCTGGGGTCTGTATGAAAAACAAAAAAAGACAAAAAACATTTTTTTTGGCTGGAAATCACAGCAGGTCCGGCCGCATCTGTGTAGAGAGAACAAGCCAATGTCGACTCGAGTCTGGATGACCCTGCGTCAGGTGGGGTTACATGTAGCGTGACATGAACCCAAGATCTCGGTTGAGGCCGTCCTCATGGGTGCGGAACTTGGCTATCAGTTTCTGCTCGACGATTTTGCGTTGTCGTGTGTCTCGAAGGCCGCCTTGGAGAATGCTTACCCGAAGATCGGAGGCTGAATGTCCTTGACTGCTGAAGTGTTCCCCGACTGGGAGGGAACACTCCTGCCTGGTGATTGTTGCGCGGTGTCCGTTCATCCGTTGTCGCAGTGTCTGCATGGTCTCGCCAATGTTCAAAAGCAACTGAAGGCAGAGTTGGACAGGATGGAAAGCCTGAACGTGATTCAGAAGATAGATGAGCCAACTGAGTGGGTGAGTTCCCTCGTCGTAGTGGACAAAAAGAATGGAAAGCTCAGAATTTGCCTGGATCCAAGAGATCTAAACAGAGCAATAAAGAGAGAGCACTTCAAGCTTCCTACACGTGAGGAAATCATGGCACAGTTTGCAAATGCAAAATATTTCAGCAAGTTAGATGCATCATCAGGATTTTGGCAGATGAAGCTGGACGAAGCAAGTTCAAGACTGTGCACGTTCAACAGTCCATTTGGCAGATACAGATTCCTAAGGTTACCATTTGGCATTGCCTCAGCTCCTGAAGTGTATCACAAGACTATCCATATGATCTATGAGCACCTGGAGGGAGTTGATATATCAATGGATGACATCATAGTATGGGGAACCACGAGAACTGAGCATGACGAGAGACTGAAAAAAGTGCTGGAAGCAACAAGGAAAACAAACCTGAAGCTGAATAGAGAGAAATGCCAGCTCGGTGTGACAGAACTGACATTCGTGGGAGATATCCTTAGCAGTGAGGGCATCAGACCAGATCCCAGAAAGGTGTCCGCCATTGAGAATATGCCAAAGCCACAATGCAAAAAGGACGTGCAGAGGTTTAATGGAATGATCAACTACATGGGGAAATTCATATCCAACCTCTCAGAAAAGATGGCGCCACTGAGAAGACTCACTGAAAAGAACATAGAATGGGAATGGAATCATGAGCATGAGAAGTCATGGAGCGATCTAAAGAAACTGCTCACAGAGGAACCAGTTCTGAGGTTTTATGACCCAGCGAGACCCATCAGGATATCATCAGATGCATCACAGAGTGGGCTCGGTGCCGTTCTTCTGCAACAATATGACTACTGGCAACCTATTGCATATGCATCGCGCTCAATGACAGACGCGGAGACGCGATATGCTCAAAAAGAAAAGGAGCTGCTCAGCATCACATACGCCTGTGAAAGATTTCACCAGTTTGTGGCAGGACAAGCAATCAGTGTAGAGACTGACCATAAGCCCTTGATTGCATTGTTCCAAAAGCCACTAAATAGCTGTCCGCTTAGAATACAAAGAATGATGATCAGGCTGCAACGCTATACGCTGAATGTTGCGTACACACCGGGTAAGCTGATGTATACAGCAGACACGTTGTCCAGAGCTGTAGACCCAAGTGAGCCCGCAAACACCACAATGGATGACAAAGTGAACGCCTACGTGGACATGATCACAAGTGCACTGCCCATAGCAGATGCAAAAATGGAGCTCATAAAGACTGAGACAAACAAAGATGAAACAATGAGACGACTGAGAAAAAGCATCTTGGATGGATGGCCCAACATGAAGCAAGACTGCTCACCTGATATAGCAGAGTACTGGAACTGCAGGGCGGAACTATCAGTGGTCGAAGACATCATCTACAAAGGAAGTAAAATAGTTATCCCAAAGAGTCCATCATCAAAGACCCTACCCACCCCAGCCACAGTCTGTTCGCCCTCCTACCATCTGGAAGGCGCTACAGATGCATTCGTACCCGTACGACCAGATTTAGGAACAGCTTCTTTCCCAGGGCTGTCATCCTACTGAACTCCACAAATAAACACTAAAGCCTGCACATCTGCCGATGCACTTTATTATGGTCATATTTATGCTAATATATATGTACAAATGTATGTTGAAATGTTTAAGTGTCCTAATCTAAATTGTACACTCTCGGGAGCCGCAAGCCTACATTTCGTTGTACTGCACTTGTGCACTAACAATGACAATAAAAGTTGATTTGATTTGATTTGATTTGATTTGAGAAGAGAGATGCTAAAAAAGATCCATGGAGGACATCTGGGAATCGAAAAGTGTAAGAAAAGAGCACGAGAGGTGATGTACTGGCCACGAATCAACCAAGATGTGACAAATGAGGTGTCAAACTGCACAATATGCCTGAAATATCGAGCAAGCAATCCGGTAGAACCACTAAAGCCACACCCAGCACCAGACAGACCTTACCAGAAGGTAGGCGCTGACCTATTCGTATGTCAAGGGAAGGACTATCTTGTAGTCACAGACTATTACTCCCTGTATCCAGAGGTTTGTAGACTGCACACCACCACTGCAGATGCTGTGATAACATGTATGAAAGCCATATTCTCCAGACATGGCGTGGCAAGCGAGGTCTTCACAGACAACGGACCTCAGTTTTACAATGCAAGTTTCCGACAATTTGACAAAGAGTGGGACTTTGTCCACACAACGTCAAGTCCTCACTTTCCACAGTCCAATGGACTAGTGGAAAAATCGGTCCAGACAGTGAAAAGACTGATGTACAAGGCAAAAGACAGTGGAACTGACTTCTACCAGAGCATGCTTGTATACCGCACAACGCCGCTCGAGTGTGGTATGTCACCAGCCCAACTCCTGATGGGACGTCGGCTAAGGTCAAACCTACCCATCCCGGAAAACCTCCTGAAAACAAAAGAGGGGGAGAAAGTGAGGAAGTTCAAAGAACAGAAAGAAAAGCAGAAGTACTACTATGACAGAGGAACACAAAACCTACCTGAACTCCACACTGGTGACCAAGTAAGGTTCAAAGACAAAACAAACACATGGACTCAGAAGGGAACTGTCCTGAGTGAAGTTCAACCAAGATCATACACCATTCAGACAGATGAGGGTGCTGTTCTGAGAAGAAATCGTCGAGATCTTCTCATGGGACCAGCCACAGCAGGTCAAGAGACTGATACTGTTGAACAACCTGATCACACAGCTGAGAACCAATCATCTGAGGCAACAACTCAGATTCAAGGACAATCAATCAGAAAATCCTCAAGACACATGAAGCCTCCTGAGAGACTCATTGAGCAAATTTAAGGACTATTGTTATAGAAGGAAGTAATGTTATCTTATTCTTTCTTCAAGTTCTAGTGTATTGACATATTTCATGTGAACACACAAAGCAAGGTTAAAAAACCTTGATCATGATAATGATAATGTAAGTTCATTAAGTGTTACAGTTAAAATGCAGATTAATACAAAGAAAACATGTTGTTAGTTAAAAGTAAAATACTTTTGTTTTAAGAAAAGGAGATGTAATGATATCAGCAAATAGATGGTATTTGCCTGTTCGATTATGATGCCTTAATAGCACGATTGCATGTATTGATTGCTTGTGCCTGACCAGCAGAGGGCATGTGACCGAGAGAAGCAAGGCAGTTAGTTTAGTTTCGGTTTCGTTCTAGATGCATCACAGCATCGTGTCTCCTGTAAAAGCTGTATAAAAGAGTTGAACAGACTTTAGATTAAAACTCATTCTCTTTCATAAATGTCTCATCATTGAACCCACAAAGAAATCAATACAACCACCACCTTCTCAAGGGCAATTAGGGATGGGCAATAAATGCTGGCCTTGCCAGTGACACCCTCATCCCAGGAACAAATAAAAAAATATTTTGAAACAGCAGTTAGGATGGAGACAGTCAAACATTTCCTCAGTTTAATGTGAGCAGCTTATTAGTACTAGGCCTTTATAACTAAGAATATTGCTCAGATTTGGAAACTATAGATCTAGAGATTAGGTTCAGTCATTAGGAATATTCCATATATTGGGTATATTAGCATTAAACAGGACACACAACAGCATAATGTATTGTATTATCACAAATATGTTACTCCATTCTGATGTGCAATAACATCCATATACTGTGCTACTGGTGTGCAACTGTAGTTCCCACACATTTAGGTGGGGCGCTTGGTGATTAAGCATTTGATTGTTGTGATATTTAAAAGAGCACCACCCATAGCAACCGTACTCAATTGTGTAGTATCCAGGAGAAACAGCAAGGATGCAGCCACATTGTGAGTTCGAGGTGACATTTGACATATATTTGTGGTAATATAATACATTATGCCCTTGTGCCTTGAAATTCAATTTTAAAAAATATTAATATTTTAATAATTTGGTGTTCATTTAGAGTGGAAAGTTTCCATTCACCAATAAATACTCCGATAAATCTCTCGAGGATATATAGGTGATGCTATAGCCTTTCCTCAATCACCAGTTGAAGTGCTGAATACTTTAAATAAGGCGACGATGCCAGAATGACTCATCATGGTCAAAGTTTATGAAAAATACTTAGTTCCATTAGAGTGAAAAATACACGGATAAGCCAATTCAATCCAAATTTCAAAAAGACAAAAGTAAGATCAGGTTTCAGAGTACAAGAGGACATTGAAATAGTCAATTCAAATAAAATGTTTGCTATTTATGGGGTTTTAAAAAATAAAGTCACTTGGTAAAATCCTGGGAAACTATAATTGCAGCTAATGACATCAACAAAAGAGGAGGCAACAAGGCATCATGAGAGAATGACAATTCTGTCCAAACTGTAAAAAACAAGAAACAACACATAACCAGTTATATGATTTCATGCCCTTTATTTAGCAAACTGAGCAATTTGTGGCTTGTAACTATTTTTAGAGCCCACCGTTAGTGAAGGTTTATTGTAATTAGTCCAGCCATCAAGTGTAGACAACAAACAAGCTGCTACTGTGATACTTCCTCACCTGCCAGAAAAAGCCACGGCAGAATAAGTGGGGGCGGGGGTGGGAGAGGGTGAAGTGAGGTTCTGAAGAAAGGTTTCACCTACTTAACTTTTTTCCAAATGCCAGCTGGCCTGCAGTACATTCCCAGCATATTCTACTATTTTTAATTTCCAACATTTGTTTTTTTCAGAAGTCCACCAAGTAAACCTTAGATCATTACTCGTTAACTAGAATAGCAAAGTGATGACATGGTAGTTGATTTGAGAAGCATGCAAAATATGATTGAACTGGGGGGGGAAGTATGAAGATCTGAATTTTTTTTATTTCATTGCTGATGTATTTGCTAAACGGGACTAAATTGAGAAGTGCAAGAGATACCAACTGTTAGAAATGCTCCAATTGCGAGAATGTGCAGCTTTACACTAGAAAATATTTCAATTTCCATTAAAGTTTTGTGTTGGAATATTCTTTGGCAAAAAAGTTGCATGCATTAACAGACAGATCCATATAACCTAGAGTGTAACCTCTACTATGGCAACTATTCCAATTTCAGAGTAATTTGTTTCCAGGGTGTTCAAAATAAGAATGGATTAGCTCTACCATACAAGATTGTCTGCTTAAGTCTAAGTCACTAACCTGTCTGGCTCGAAGATTATTTAGTTGTACGATATACTGTTGGGGGTCATTGTGCAGATTCACATTATTCAGCTCAGTCATCACTTGAGTCACTTCCTTATCCGCATAGAAGAACTGAGCCAATGGATGTGGGTCGGACCTCTGTGAAAACATACAAAATACAAGTGTCAAAGTATAGAAGTGATCCCGTGAGATCATCCCACTGCAACATCCTATTGTGGCACATGAAAATACACCTAAACTGTAGCAGCGATTCATATCAACAGGAACCTGACTACTTAGTGAATAATCAATAATTACAGGCTCATCGGAATTCATTTTGCAGCAGAGGAATAATGGGAGTAAGAGATTCTGAATAAATGGTACTGTAACTAGTTAGGGTGTTATCTGCACACAAGATTATATACTGTCCATGCAATTTCTGTTCAAGCATTCTCCAAATAATAGCCAACAGAAAAACAGTAATTTAATCCAGAGTTTAAGTGGAGCTCTTGATGTCATCTAAAGCTATTAGTTTGTAGTCTTATAAAAGGCTTATTATTCTCTAGCATTCAACAATTACTTCTTAAAATACTAACCGAAATTACATCAAGGTCATTACTCGTGTGTACTTTACAAATCTACGACATGGAATGTATTGACTGCCAGTTTGTTCAGCAGGTTGTATCAGCAAAGGAAAAGATAGAAAATATTACTGGCTTGTGCTTAATTGCAAATCCTCACCAGAAAAACCAAGAGTAACTGAATCAAGGAATTGTGATGAGAATCTGAACCCGCTCGAATAATCAGTGCGTTTGGGTTTGTACATCATGCAGATCAAGAGGTCAGATAATTGTAGCTTCCTCCAAGCACTTTAAAAATAAACACCCCTTTACTCTCAATGTGAAGGAGAAATAATACCCAAAACTTAATAGGAAATTTAACTAACTATCTCATCTTTTACCTTCCTTCTCATGGCAAACCTGCAGCTCAGCTAGACTTTACAGCAGTAGACAGTAAATTCTTGACTCCCTCAATATTTTAAAACCCCTTTGGCACTTCTTCTCTAGGATGGTGTTTTTATAAAAAAAAAAAAAAAAAAAATGTTGAGGAAGTAGGTTAACAGCATGTTGAAAATTAAAATTTCAAAATGGTGCATCCATAACACCCTTCCAATATCAAAAACAGTGTAGGTAACCATAACATCTCCCAATACTCCAAAATGCAAACCGCCATAACCAGTAATATAATGGTAGCAACACTGTACTAGTACCAGAAATAGAACAGCAGCAGAAAGAACTAGGAATTTCCAGTATTTAAAATAGAAAGATATACCAAACTGCCACTTTTCATAAAAGATTTATAATTGTGTTCATCCCACCATTGATCCCAAAACAGTTTGTTTTCAGTCTTGAAAAGATCAGTCTTCATCATCAGGGTTCAGCCGTGACTCAGTGGGTAGCACTCTTGCCTCAGAGTCAAAAGGTTGTGGGTTCAAGTTCCACTCGAGACTTGAGCACAATCTGTGCCGACACTCCAGTGCAATACTGAGTAAGTACTGCGCTGTCAGAGGTGCTGTTTCTCAGATGAGGCATTAAATTGTCTACCTTCTTAGGTGGACATAAAATGTCCCATGGCACTATTTGAAGAGTAAAGGGAGTTCTACACTCTTTACACTTCAAAAGTACTTAATTGGTTGTAAAGCACTTTGTGACATCCGGAGGTCATGAATGGCACTATATAAATGCAAGTCTTTCTTTTCAATGTGGCCATGGTGTGGACAAATGTAAGAAGTCACACAACACCAGGTTATAGTCCAACAGTTTTATTTGAAATCACAAGCTTTCGGAGCACTGCTCCTTCGTCAGGTGAAGTGGAGAGATGCATAAAGACACAGCTTATATAGTCAGAGAATAATGCCAGATGATTACAGGTAATCTTTCAAACTGCCATTTATCACACCTCGGCAGAATCACAGCGATCAAAGGTGTGAATGGTGCTCACAGGTTAGTCAGGAAAACATTACATCAAAGAACAATGAGGTGGGGTCACAAGGGGTCAAATGTTGCAGATTTTTTTGTCTGTTTTTTGTTTTTCATACAGACCCCAGCATCTGCAACATTTGACCCCTTGTGACCCCACCTCATTGTTCTTTGATGTAATGTTTTCCTGACTAACCTGTGAGCACCATTCACACCTTTGATCGCTGTGATTATCTCTCTGCCGAGGTGTGATAAATGGCAGTTAGAAAGATTACCTGTAATCATCTGGCATTATTCTCTGACTATATAAGCTGTGTCTATAGGCATCTCTCCACTTCACCTGACGAAGGAGCAGCGCTCCGAAAGCTTGTGATTTCAAATAAAACTGTTGGACTATAACCTGGTGTTGTGTGACTTCTTACATTTTTCAATGTGGGGTGGAGAGGTTTTTGAAGATCCCATACAAACATTGTATGAGCCACTTTAAATATTGGACTGGAGGAAGATTTGGGGATCCTGTTGGAAGATCCACAGCTTGAGCACAAGATTTGGTCTTTTATATAAATATATACACCCATTCTTTCAATTGTTTTAAAATGAAATTCCTGCTTTGTTTCATGGAATATATTTGTTTAAAGTTCTCAACGAGGTTTTAAAATCGAGAACAATGTCCAATTGGCAGGAGGACAAAGTATACCGAGCATATTGGTTTTTGAAACAGCTTTATTTTTGTTATACACAGCATTTAAAAGTTGCATTGAAGCACACCTGTTTGTATCAAATCATATAAAAATTACAGCTTGCTTGGTTCCAAGAATCATGTTATGAAAACACTGCTGTATTTTTAACTCAAACTGAACTGGTTACATAAAAGGGTAATACAGTCCATTATGACAATCACTAACGAATAAGACTACATAATTCACAATAGATTTTAATCTCCCTTCCCTCCAATATACATTGTTACCTTTTGGAAATGTAAATAACAGTTCACTACCATTGTGGAACAGATTTAGTGATAAAGGACTAATAATGATGTTAGAATGATCTTATTGAGAGAATAACAGAACAAAGAGCATGAAGAATAATGGGAGTAGGTTAAATGCAGAACTAAAAAAAACTCCCAAATGCTGAAAGTCTAAAACAAAAATCTGAAAAAAAAATTGCTGAAAATACACAGCAGGCTGGTCAGCATCTGTAGAGTGAAAAGACAGGATGACATTTGGGATATATACCCTTCATCAGAACTGAAAATTGAAAACTAAACAAGCGGTTTCATAGAATGGAGGGGAAAGAAGGGGTGGGGAAACAATAGGTTGTCGAGTCAGAGGGGCAGCTAATGGGTGAGTGACCCATCACTTGCTTAAAAAATAAGCATGAAACTGTAAAAGATCTCAGTAAGGGAATGAGAAGACATTAAAAGCACCACAAAGCAATGTACAAATACCTAAGATGGTGGTAGGTCGACTGAAGTATGGGAACCCGTTATGCCCGTCTTCTTGTAGGTTATATGGAATCCTCTCTTCTAATCCTGCTCAGGTCTGTTTCCTGACCTCTCCTTCCATTACATTTATGTTGCTTCCAGCTCTTGAGAATTTCATTAGCTCTGCTTCCACTTTCCACTCATCCCTCAACTTCATGATCCATTTCGGACTCTTCCCTTCCTAAATGTCTCGGTCTCTATCTATCTCTACTGGTGGGTTTTCCACAGACATCTACTACAAGCCCAAATACTCCCACAGAATTAGGAGACCATTTTGCAGAACAATTGTGTTCTGTCCACAGGTTAACCCCGACTTCTCCATGGCTCACTGCTTTAACTCACCTTCTCATTTCCACTCTGACCTCTCGATATTTGGCATCACACTGTTCCAAGCAAGCTTAATGACAGTGTCTCATTTTTCTCCTGGACACTGCAGCCCTCTGGTCTGGATATCGACTTTCCTAACTTAAGACCTTAACTATATGCCCCATTTTCTTCATGGCAATGAATCATTTGGGGGGGGGGGGGGGGGGAATAATTTTTCGATATCTTGGGATGCGGGGGGGCGGAGGGAGGAAGGTTGACTAGGTGTAGACCTTTTGTTAGTTCTGGCTGAGAGGGCAGGGTATCTACACCTTTAGTGTTAGCCTGATTTTACTATTCTGTGATTTTACTCTTCTGTGGTACTAATAAACCCACTGTATGATCTAACACTTCAGTTTTCATTTTAGATTTGTATCTGCAGGCTGTTTTTTTTCCACCTTGCCCTTTTCACTGGGTGGAAGGCTCTCACCGTCTTGGTTATTTGCAGGCTTTTTAAAAAAAAAGTCTCGTCATTGTCTCACGGATATATTTTTAAATTTCCTGTTTTTCTTTTAAGCAGGTCATTCAACACATTCACTTCCTCTCCATGGTTGGAGTATCTGTTATTTCTTTCCTTTTTTCCTGATTTACTAAAATGCTTGTTTGCATTTGAGTTTTCCCTTTTAAGAGGACCAGCTGAAGACCTATCCCCAGGGCTTTACTAACACCATTCTATTGGATGACCAAGGTGAAGATAGCACAAGTGAATGATTGACCTTCATTATGGCTCAGTCCCTGTGGGGAAGGAGAGGGGAAATAACTATCCCACCTGTGTGTTTTTCCTTAGTTGTGCAGTTGAGATCAACAACTTGCCATGTGGGGAAATCATGGCTGGAAACAAACAAAACAATGGCTTTGAGTTCCAACTTGCTGCATATCTATCACCTTCTCAATGATAAATGACAGATTTGTATGTCAGTAGCTAAGTACAATACTCTGTAACTGGAGTAAGACTGTGAACCAGAGAGCCCTCTTACTATAGGTAGTGGAAGATTAAATGTGTAGCCAGTCAGAAAGTGCTGGTCTGTTTTCCACAGGTTTAAAAATAGGACTCCGAACACCAGACTGCAAAACATCCTACAAAAAGAGAACTACACGCCAAAAGAAATTGCCTGGAGTACTTTGGAAGGTTGACAACGGTGTGCTATGTTGTTGAACAGTAAGGAGGTCATTCAAAAGTAGTCCAGGGGTCTTTGTCCAACAATGTTCTGTGCATGACTCCTTCTGCAGCAAGATCTTGGCATATAATTTGGAAACAACAGACAGTCTAGGAATTCTCATACCACTGTGTGTACAAGGGAGACGGGCAGAGCATAGATCCTCATAAAATTAAGTATGAAAATAGTTTTAAAAAATCATGTGATCCAGATGCAGAAATAGCAATTCCTTTTGAATGTTGCCAGTTTGTTTTATTAAAACTCACTACTTGTGCAGTGTCTCTTGAAAACAGGGCCTCTTTGGTGCCCAGCAACACTTCCATACTGCCCTGTGCAACAGAATAGACAGCCTATTTGGAATCAGTAATCACTGGCATCAATCCCCAAAACAACTAGAACCTAAAACATGCATACAATGAAAGCAGTGTCAAAGTATACATCAGAAATTAAACACATAATTACTTAGTAATTTACACCTTTTTACTAAATGACTAAACTTTAAAAGGAGCAGAACACTATAAAGTCACTTAGGGGTTCAGACACACAAATCTTTTTTGGGACAAGTTGATAAAGTTGTGAAGAAACCATACAAGTCTTTCTTTTTCAACTCCATGCCACTGTTAGAATATTCTGTGTCCAACTTTGGAAAGGATGTAAATACCAGAGAGAGGGTGCAGAAGAGGTTCACGAAGGTGCTACCATGTACGAGAGGCTTTAGGAGACAACTAAAGAAACTGGGGTAAAAACAGAAAATGCTAGAAATACTCAACAGGCCAGGAAGGGTGGGGGGGGGGGGGGGAAAGAAAGAAAAGAAAAGAAAAGAAAAGAAAAGAAAGAAAGAAAGAAAGAAAGAAAGAAAGAAAGAAAGAAAGAAAGATAAAAAAGGTTATGCAGGTTTAATATTTTAGAGAGGTGTTCAAGTTTGAGGGGGATTTTAATAAAAGGTAAATAATCAGAAAGGATCTGTACCCAGGGCTGTGTCATAATAAACACAGATGTGTGTGTGTCAGCACAGTGCACCATCCACCACATCCGAGTGGCAGGACATGCATGATTTTATCATCACCGATTCACCATAGCAGGTTACCGAACTTAGCCAAGTCAGGTAAGTGCTAAGCTGGATGCATCTTTTCCTTCAGATATACGAACAATGACGGACAGGTAAAAACCCTCTGGTCCATCCGGTCTGTCCCACACAATTGCAATACTTTGCGTCTCACAATATATACACTCTCCACCCCACCCAAAATCATGTGATCTCCTGGGAGGGGCAAAGAAAAAGATAAAAACCCAGGTCAACTGATCTGGGAAATTCCTCTCTGACCCATCTAGGCAATCAAAATTAGTCCAGGAGATCACTCTGGCCTTGAATTCCCTGACGTACCCACCTTTTATAAAGAGGTGATGTCAACCCCAACCAGAAACAGGTCCAGCTCTCGCTTGAAGGAATTCAGTGAATTGGCGTCCACCGCACGAGACTCTGGGAAAAGAACTACCTCCTGACATTTAACCTAGATGTGGCCTTACACAACTTAAAATTGTGACACCTGGTCCTCACTAACCTATTTAATTGGAACAAGCTGTCAACTGGAACATAATCTAGTCCCTTCATTGTCTTATAAACCTCCATCAGATCACTCCTAAGTCTACTCTACTCTAAAGTGTAGAGTCCCAACTCTTTTAGCCTATCTTGATAAAAAGATGCTTTATACTGGGAATTAGTCTAGTGGCCCTCCTCTGCGCCCTTTCCAATAGTGGAAGAAACTCCCCAAACACGCATGCAGCAATATAACCGTCCCCCAGTTTTCTTTGTGGGGTTGGGGGTGGGGGTAGAATGATTAAAAATCATACACTAAAATCTTAATGGCCTGCATTTTCCGATCCCGATGGGTGTGTACGAGCTGCGTACACACCCGTAGGGACCTCGTAATTGCCGGTTTCAGGCATGCGAAGCGCATACGCTGAAAACCGGCATTTCCAATGTCAAGAATCCACGCCTGAAGAGATCGCACGCCTGCCCTGGAGAAGGGCTTCTGCAGATGGAGAATTCTGCTTTCTGCAGAACCTCCGCCCGCTGAAATCACTTAAAAATCTTAAGCCTGGTAAGGCCTGCTTTTATCAGCATAAGAGAGTTTAAAAAAATAAAAAGAATTTCCACTCATTTATAATTTCAAAATACTTTCAAAAAAGGTACGTTTATTTTTAGCCCCATAAAAACTTTTTTTTTCCCAAAAAATTTAATTTGTTTAAAATATTTAATTTTAACTAATTTTAAAAACATGATTAAAAAAAATTATTTAATGTTTTGATGTGTTTTTGGAGTGATTTCCATTCCTACTTTTGACAGGTCTAAGCCGTCAAAAGTATGAAGGGAGATTCCCTTCTCCCATTGGTTCCCCCATGGCCCACATGATCCCAGGGACGCTTGCGAACCGCATGCGCCCCTGGGAGACGTGGGCCCTGCGCATTTCGTCGTGGAGAGGCCCAAGAGCGGAAAAGGCCGGACCTCGGGAAAGTTCGTAGATTTTTTTCCAGATCGGAGGCCTTGCACGCCGGAAGCCTCCGATCGGAAAATACGGGCCATTATCTTAATAACTATTTAAGAAAACCATTAAGTTTAGTTTTTTTAAAAAGTCAATGCTCCAGAGTTGACAAGCAACTAGTGGGACAGAGCCAAGCTATGTTTCAGGTTTGCTTTTTCATGGAGTCTTCGGCATACCAAAGATGTTCTTGAAGCTAGTGCGCATACACCAAATCTTGAAGTTGAGGTCAGTTTCAAAGGTGGAATGATGGAGAACACGGCCAGTCCGCCATCATCCCGACCGCAAAGTCCGGGCTAATATCTTTTTTTTACATCAGAATTATACACACCCTGTTCTTTGTCTAAAAAAATTATCTGCAACCATCAGGTCAAGCATCATTACACCGCAAACAACTGAATGCATACAAACTGCTTGCAATGCTATTTTTCTGACGTAAAACAGACACACAATAGTAACCTCTTTCCACACCCATAGTATGGATCCATCCTGTTACAAAAAGACATACTTCCTCTGCAGGCTGAAATCGAATACTGTAGTATTTGTAAAGATGTGGGAAGGAAAATGCCACCATGAGTTTATCAAATCACAAAAGTTAAACCCACCTGCATCACTAGCAGCCTAGAACCTATTTATTTAAAAAATAATACTGCTTGAACTTCTCCACACCTCATAATACAGACCTTACACATTCTAGTTCCTATCTGCTTGTGCAAAATACTGGTTTACAGAGATTGTTTAGGAGAAAGGCCTCAGGGCAAATGCAAGGCAATGAAGTGGAGATCACAGCCATTAGAATCTGACAGGCTCTTGGGAATTGACAGCTCCTTGGGAATTGACAGCTAGGGAGCTTTTCCACTTTCACACACTTGGGGAATCAAGACCAACTCATGGCTATATAAATTGTTCAGTTCAAAACAGTTGTTCCTCTACATAAGATTGTTAAGGAGGTATGTTGGTAGTCCTAAAGGCTCAGAACTATTTCGCTTACTGCATGACAGCCCATCCTGGACACAAGCAGAGGATCACAGAGGAAGGTTTTGACAACGTTGGTACATCTCCACTGTGTGAATGCGAAGCAGAGCATGTAATATAACCAGAGGTGTCAACCAGCTCCCTCTTTCTCTCCTCCCCTGTCCCCCCCAAATGTCAAAGTAAAGCAAAACAAAGTGTTATGCCCAAACTAAGGAATATCCAACCTTTGGAAATGGAATTTTCAACTACTCTCAAGATCAGGTACAGCCCATGCCAGGTGTATTACAAGATGGGGCTTCTCTACGGTTCCAATGTGATTTAAAAAAATATTATTTTATGGGATGTGGACGCTGGCAAGGCCAAAGTTTATTGCCCATCCCTCGAGAAGGTGGTGGTGAGCTGCCTTCTTGAACCACTGCAGTCTGTGTGGTGAAGGTACTCCCACAGTGCCGTTAGGGAAGGAGTTCCAGGATTTTGACCCAGCGACGATGAAGGAATGGCGATATATTTCCAAGTTAGGATGGTGTGTGACGTGGAGGAGAACTTGGTGATGGTGGTGTTCCCATGTGCCTGCTGCCCTTGTCCTTCTAGGTGGAAGAGGTTGTGGGTTTGGGAGGTGCTGCCGAAGAAGCTTGGCGAGTTGCTGCAGTGCATCTTGTAGATGGTACACACTGCAGCCACGGTACGCCGGTGGTGGAGGGAGTGAATGTTTAAGATGGTAGATGGGGTGCCAATCAAGCAGGCTGCTTTGTCCTGGATGGAGTTGAGCTTCTTGAGTGTTGTTGGAGCTGCACTCATCTAAGGCAAGTGGAGAGTATTCCATCACGCTCCCAATTTGTGCCTTGTAGATAGTGGAAAGGCTTTGGGGAATTAGGAGGCGAGACACTCGCCGCAGAATATCTAGTCTCTGACCTGCTCTTCTTGCCACAGTATTTATGTGGTTGGTCTAGTTAAGTTTCTGGTCAATGGTGATCCCCAGGATGTTGATGGTGGGGATTCAGCGATGGTAATGCCATTGAATGTCATGGGGCGGGGGTTAGACTCTCGCTTGTTGGAGATAGTCATTGCCTGGCACTTAAGTGCCAGGTAGCATTCACGCCACAGATCAGCCCAAGCCTGAACGTCATCCAGGTCTTGTTGCATGCAGGCATGAACTGCTTCATTATCTGAGAAGTTGTGAATGGCACTGAACACTGCAGTCATCAGCGAACATCCCCACTTCTGACCTTATGATGGAGGGAATGTCATTAATGAAGCAGCTTATGATGGTTGGACCTAGGACACTGCCCTGAGGAACTCCTGCAGCAATGTCCTGGGGTGGTGATGATTGACCTCCAACCACCACAACCATCTTCCTTTGTGCTAGGTATGACTCCAGCCAGTGGAGACGTTTCTCCCCGATTCCCATTGACTTCAGTTTTACTAGGGCTCCTTGATGCCACTCTCGATCAAATGCTGCCTTGATGTCAAGGGCAGTCACTCTCACCTCACCTCTGGAATTCAGCTCCTTTGTCCATGTTTGGACCAAGGCTGTAATAAGGTCAGGAGCAGAGTGGTCTTGGCGGAACCCAAACTGGGCATCAGTGAACAGATTATTGGTAAGTGCCGCTTGATAGCACTGTTGATAACACCTTCCATCACTTTGCTGATGATTGAGAGTAGACTGATGGGGCGGTAATTGGCTGGATTGGATTTGTCCTGCTTTTTGTGGACAGGACATACATTTTTCCACATTGTCGGATAGGTGCCAGTGTTGTAGCTGTACTGGAACAGCTTAGCTAGAGGCACGGCTAGTTCTGGAGCACAAGTCTTCAGCACGACAGCCGGGATGTTGTCGGGGCCCACAGCCTTTGCTGTATCCAGTGCGCTCAGCCATTTCTTGATATCACGTGGAGTGAATCGAATTGGCTGAAGACTATCTTCTGTGAGGGTGGGGACCTCAGGAGGAGTCCGATATAGATCATCCACTCAGCACTTCTGGCTGAAGATGGTTGCAAACGCTTCAGCCTTGTCTTTTGCACTCACGTGCTGGGCTCCACCATCATTGAGGATGGGGATATTCATAGAGCCTCCTCCTCCAGTTAGTTGTTTAATGGTTCACCACCATTCACGATTGGATGTGGCAGGACTGCAAAACTTTGATCTGATCTGCTGGTTCTGGGATCGCTTAGCCCTGTCTATAGCATACTGCTTCCGCTTTTTAGCATGCATGTAGTCATGTGTTGCAGCTTCCCCAGGTTGGCAACTCATTTTTAGGTACGCCTGGTGCTGCTCCTGGCATGCTCTTCTACACTCTGTATTGAACCAGGGTTGGTCCCCTGGCTTGATGGTAATGGTAGAGTGAGGGATATGCCAGGCCATGAGGTTACAGATTGTGGTGATGTTTACCTCTTCTCACACCAGCCATGCTTTGTGACCTCTCCAAGTGAGATTTCCAATTTAGTGCCCACTGCAACTGATTGTGCTATGGGCTCTGACTGCTCAGTTTAAATTACCCAAACTAATTTTTTTTTTTTTTTTTTTTAAAAACAAGGCCCTAAAAGCCATCAGTCTGGACTAGATTCAAACCCAGGTCCCAAAGCACTGTGGGAGTACCTTCACCACACGGACTGCAGCGGTTCAAGAAGGCGGCCCACCACCACCTTCTCAAGGGCAACTAGGGATGGGCAATAAATGCTGGCTTTGCTAGTGACACCCATATCCCAAGAACAATTTTTTTTTTTTTTTTTTTAAAAAGGTCAATGTGTTGCCCAGTCCTCAGTAAAATGTTGATTTTTAAATACTTTTGATGAAATTGATGAGGTGGAACCAAACTCAAATGATAGAATCCTTATTTTAGTAAATACATTGGGTATTTCCTCTTTATGTCTCAAAAGGTTTGAATTTGGTACATGCAAAATATGATATACTCCCACTTAATACATTCAAGAAGGCACAAAGATGACATGTAGGCAAATGCAAAAAATCATTTTTTTCCTTATGTGCCACCTAGCATTTGCCCACTGCCCTGTATGAGGAAAGGAGCTTGAAATCATGTGACATATTTAAATTTTCACAATCGACTTGGGTAAGCTTGGGACAGGAGTAGCTAATTCCTAAACATGTCTCATTGGGTACAATTATTATATTACACACAGAAAAACATACAATCAACTGGCTTGACACATTCTTCTGACCAGTCAATAACAGAGCATGATGCATCACATCTGTGGAAAACTTTGTAATGCCAAACCATTTGGCCTTCCTTCCCAACAGATGTGCCGACACAATAAAACAATGAACAAACTGGCTTTAAATGTTCTTCAACCACGGGTTTCATAAACCAATACTTGTTTTGCATTGTTGAGAATCTACCCCAAGGTGTTTCAACAATTTCTGCACCAGCTTGCAAGAGGATTGGTTACACCATCAAATAATGACTGCAAGATTGTCAGGACCTGCGCAATCATTTCATCCCCAGAAAAGTGATTCAGAACTCACCACAGCAAGAGACTAGTAATCATCAGACCGCCTACTCAGATAGTATTCTGCAGACTTCATAATGATTAACCAAAAATGCCTATTGTTTGACTAATGCCCCCTTTTCCTTAGAGTTGCCAGAATATTGTCAGAGGTAAGCGAGGATCATAAGCAACTTATCTTGACTCCTATTCCCCACCCCAATCCAGTCCCTACCCACCTACATCAATCATTCTTCTGATGCTCTCTCCCTCTAACAACTTCTAGTTTTCTGGACCCACTTGTCTCTTTTTTGGTATGGTTGTACAGTTGTTCTACACCTCCATCCATCACCAGGCCAGCCCGAGGGCCTCCCATTTCTTGTTTCAACAGCGGCCCAACTAGTCCCTATCCACTACCCTTGTCTGCCTGGCTGAACTGGTTCTCACCCTGAACAACTTCTCACTTCCTCCACATAAAAAAGGTCTTGTAAACCCATATGGGTCCTAGCTATGTCTATATTTTTATGGACATGCTGAACACTCTTCACTGCAATTCTGACTGAAACCCTTTTCTGCTGTTACATTGATGACTATGTTGGTGCTGCTTCCTGCTCTCACCCTGATAGTTAATAAAATTCTGTCAATGCTTGAAATTTCCACTCAACCTTTACCTTTATGTGGTCCATCTCTGTTGCTTGTCACTTCAATTTCCCCTCCCACTCTGACCTCTGGAATAGTATAGAAGGTCAAAGACAATGAAACTCAATCCAAACTTGAGGAACAGCACTAAATCTTTCCATTTGGCACTCTGGCTTTAATATTAGACATTAACATTAGCTCCTACTAGTTTTACAGCTGGAGATGTGGGTGTTGGCATTTTGGGGGCGGAGGAAGGTGAATATGCACTTAGGCTAGGGACTGTGTCAGAACACCGTTGGTGGAGCAGTCTGCACTCTGGGTATTCACCTGTTCTTTTCTTCTCAGCCTCCAGTGGCCAAGAGCATGGGGCCCCATGAGTCACCAGGAGTCATGAAGCCACTGCTTCTTGACTACCAGAACACTACTACACATGGACTATTGTTGATTTACAGGTTGCATTAGAAATGTTTCCACTTCTGCAACCTGCCTTGAAAGACAGCCCAGAGAATAAAGGCCTTGAATCTCCCCTGACTGTACAAGAGTTTGGACATTCACAGCCTAGTTGCTCATGGGTGAAGGCCAACAATGCAAAACTCTCCTTATTTTTCCAATAAGAAAGCAATCTAACTCAAAAGGCCACAAGAGTGGCTGATATGGGAAATGAAAACACTACAATGGTGCATCTGGGTGTGCTCTTTACAGTTTGATATGACACCACATTGTTGGGGAGGAATAGGAGGTCATTTGCTGCTAATGAGTTACCTGATCTGGAAAAGGATTTTGCTGACCCTAGAATCAGAATGCAGTCCCTTCCCTAGCACCAAAATTCCTCCCCTTAATAAGCACCCAATTTGCCAAAAGCTATGAATCACTAAGCTGAACTGTTTCAAGATTGTTTTTAAATGCAGGTTGGAGAAATGGTGCAATATTCCTTGTGGGATGCCAGTCATTGTCTACTGGAAGTGGTTCTGCAATATGCTCAGGAATCCACCCCATTTACATTGCAGTGCAGATTGCTGAGCAGCAGCAGCAATGGGGAAACAACTGTTCACGCACAGTTGAAGAGTCCTGCTTGCGACTTTAGGTTTCCGCTACCGATTTTTCCAACTGTCAAGGGAAGGTCTGTACATGCTAAAAATGCATGCAACCCATCTACAATGAGAAAAGTGTAGTGGCCTGTGGCAGGAGTCCAAGCAACAACCTTTTATGTTTGCAACAGCCTTTTATGTTTGCAATCAGCAGTACTGCGCCTCTGGCAGTATGACAGAAAGTTACCTTTTATGGTAGGTCACGAAGTCACCTCACATATTACAATGCTGCAATATTACAATAGCAGTGTCTTAATATATATGCAGCTATAAAGAAAGACTTGCATTTATATGCCTTTCACGACCTCAGGATGTCCCAAAGCGCTTTACAGCCAATGAAGTACTTTTTGAAGTGTAGTCACTGTTGTAATGTAGGAAATGCGCCCAGCAAGCTCCCACAAACAGCAATGTGATAATGACCAGATAATCTTGTTTTAGTCATGCTGATTGAGGGATAACTACTGGCCAGGACACCTTGCTCTTCTTCTAAATAGTGCCATGGACCTTTTATGTCCACCTGAGAGAGCAGACGGGACCTCGGTTTAACGTCTCATCCGAAACACGGTACCTGCGACAGTGCAGCACTTGCTCAGTACTGCACTGGAGTGTCAACCTAGATTTTTGTGCTCACGCCTCTGGAGTGGGATTTGAACCCACAACCTTCTGACTCAGAGGTGAGGGTGCTACAAACTGAGACATGGCTGACACGTTGTGAATCAATTGCAATAAGAAACCAGTTTATTTGCATACAGCCAAAATTATCATACTAATTTTCTTGCAGAAAATCTAAAATCTATCACTATAGAATAGTGCAGGATTCTATAATTCTATACCCAAACAGGATTTCCAGATAACTGAGTTACACGTAACTGGATTTGACTGCAATTTTTTTTCAGACAATACCGAATCACTTAATGTGGATCAAATCTTATTTTAAATGATGTATTTCAGCAATTATTCAAGAAGCTTCAGAATAACTACATTTTCCTGCTTGAAAGACCATAACTAATTTTTGTGCAGCAATTGAAAAAAAGATTGCAGTGTGTTAAAATATCTAATGTTGACAGTAGAGGGAAAGTTAAAACAAGTCAAAACAGAGCATGGTTGGTCACTGCCTACATAAGCACTATTAGTTTAGATGAGTAACAGGTCCTAGTTACATGTCAAGTAATTGTGCAAGTTGTATTAAAAGGAACTTAGAATCAGACCAAAATTGAATTTATTTTACTTTATCTCAATCTGTACATAAAGAATAAGAAATTATTGTACTGTAGGTTAATTATGGCCCAACTACACAATCTATTAAAATTTCACTTGGACTGTATTGGAATGCAACTTGTTTGCCTTTAAATGGCACACACTACAATTGGCCTCAGCACTCCTAGGACAGGGAGGAGACAAATCATGAGGTTACAGCTCTCAAATGTTATTCAATAGTACCAACTGGGAAGTGCATAATGTGTAGATGTTGGGTGAGAACAGGATTTGGTTTGGCTATGAGGCCCTCCATGGTCAGCTACCCTGTGACACACATCTTTGGCTCACACATGGAAGATTACTTTAGGGAAGGTACTGAGGGCCTGTTGTTGCTTGCCGAACTCTGCCCAAGCAAGACAAGGGAGGAAAAAAACATTGAGAAAGCTGGTTGCTTTGGTTTAGTTAAAATGAAACAACAAAGTAAACACACATTTTATAATAATGCTAGACGTGCAGTGACCAACAAGACAGAGCAGCTGTATAGACACATACAGTAATCAAATTCTTCCACATATCCCCAACCTAGTCAACTAAGTTCACTAAAAAGTAAAAGATCACAAATTAGACAACTTTCCCTAGTACACAGTGGCCCGGATATTCCGATCCCTACGGGTGGGTACGCATTCTGTACCCACCCGTAGGGACATCCGAAATATCAGTTTCAGGCATGCGCTGAAAACTGGCATTTCCGATCGATCGGACACCTGCCCTAGAGAAGGGCCTCTGCGGGCAAATAGTTCTGCTTTCTGGAGCCCCTCCGCCCGCAGAAAATCTTTAGAATTCTTACGCCTGGTAAAAGCAGGCGCAAGGCCTACGTTTACCAGGATAAGAGTTGAAAAAAGTTTTTAAAAAAAACGTTTTTTTCCAGTCATTTATCATTTTAAAATACTTTAAAAAAAAAAGTAAGTTTATTTCTAGCCCTGTAAAAAACTTTATTTTTTCAAAAAATTTAATTTGTTTAAAATATAATTTATTGTAATTTCAACTAATTTTAAAAATGTGATTTAAAAAAATTATTTAATGCTTTGGAGTGATCTCCATTCATATTTTTGACAGGTCTATCTGTCAAGTGTATGAAGGGAAATTCCCTTCTTTGATTGGCTCCCCATGGCCCATGTGATCCCAGGGACACTTGCGAACTGCATGCACCCTTGGAATACGTGGGCCCTGCACACTTGGAGTTCGAGAGGCCCAGCATCGGAACTATACGCATCTTGGGAGCCCTCAGGTAAGTGCGTAGATTTTTTTCCAGATCGGAGGCTTCCGCACGCGGGAAGCCTCTGATCGGAAAATACGGCCCATCATGTGCAAAAGACACAGAATGAAGAACCATGGTAGATGCTTCATATACGGCAAATGGGTTAATCTGATAACTCTCTAGCAAGTTCACTCATGAATTATGGTCAGGACTATGAATGTGATAGAAATCACTATGTGCTGTCAAATGTAAATTATATTAGGCAAGCAGCTGATATTATTAAGAGAAATAGATGCAAATATTCACTTAATTGCAAACATGGATTGCAGACTGGTTCCAGTGAAGTCACTGTGAAATCTCTTCCTCTCGTCTTATCTCAGATGTGACATTACCTCCACTAAGTAGGGATACTATGTTGTGAATGACATCCTAAAGTGCATAAAAATAAAATTAATTGGCTTCAAACCTTCCTAAAATAAAGTAATTGCATTTGCCAGTTTAATTTATAAACTACAAAAAGGTGATGCAGCATGCTGGAGTTCCAATGCATTACTAAT
Organism: Somniosus microcephalus; assembly: GCF_052327205.1. NCBI lineage: Eukaryota > Metazoa > Chordata > Chondrichthyes > Squaliformes > Somniosidae > Somniosus > Somniosus microcephalus. The sequence continues at coordinate 189,931,022 of NC_140994.1, read as the reverse complement.
CAAGATGAACATACTGAAAGCAGTCCAGGCACTTCCCAACAGGAGAAGAGGAGGCAGATAAAAATAAAATAACGAGCTAATAATCTCTGGCTGCTATGACACACCCACTAGAGCGTGCCAAGGGATAATTTGAGGAGTTTTTTTTTTTTAAAAGGAAACAAAAAATTAAATTGCCCAGTAGCTGCTATACAGAAAGTCAAATCTAAGTCACCATCTTTGAAGTAGATTGCTAATCAACAGATATTAGAATTCTAATTGTGAATTTAAAAATAAAAAGTAGTTGAAAGGCCAAAGTCATTAGAAAAAGGACAACAAAGGTAGAAATATCTATAAGCTTTTAAAATTATTTCTGGAGATGAATGGAATGGTAAAGAGTGGGAAATTTGAGTGCAGAATATGCACTGTAGAATAGCCTCTTACTTTGGGTTTGTGGAGCCATCGCTTCACTACCGCAGGCAGCATATTCAGTTGCTCAGAGCTGCTGTGCATTCAAAACTGACACTTTAAGCAGCTGGATCCACAATCCTGACTTCTGTTGCTTAGGATCTGCTTCAATTGTTTTTATACACTTTCTCAAGCATGGTGACATCTCTCTATCACATCCATTGGCATATCTCAGTCCTCTCTCTCTCACACACACTGCGACAGGCTGGTAATTGTCTCTCCCTTCGATAAGCTGGTAATTCTTCACTTTCTTTCCACGGGCAGGCTGGTTATTCTTCAATTTCTCTCCATGGTAACTCTCCACTTTCACATGGGCAAACTGCCAGTTCCCCTCTCTCTATCACAAGCAGGTTGATAACTCCTCACACTCTCCCTTGACCAGACTGGTAATCCCTCACTTTTCAGTGGGCAGGTTAGTAATTCTTGATCTGATGAGACATGTTCTCTTCTCAGGTACAGTCCCCTACCTCTCGAGTACTGTGCCGTTTCCTGTTCAGGCACTGCAATGTCTCAACCGGCTGTTAACTCCTCTGAAAAAAGTTTCTTGTGGTGAAACTGGAGTGAACCTGGCCTCTCACTCCATCTCTATCGTTCCCCTCTACTCTCCCATTATCTGCTCAACCCGCAGCCGCCAGTCCCTTCCAGCTTCGCTCTGCCTGTCTCTCCCTACCCACCTGACGCACTTACCTGTCTTAATCATAATTTACGTGCTGACGCGCTCAATTTGGCCCCGCCTTTCCGTGCACGGCTCCGCCCTCCAACCAGTGGCCCCGCCCATAGACCGTCCAGGTGACGGCGCAGTGCTGCCATATTGGTAAAGGGAAGCGTCCCAACACCTGGAGTTTGTGACTTGGTGCTTTCAACGTAAATATTTAGGCAGCAAGTACTTCTGCTGCAGTTTTAATAATAAGACAAGATGAATCACCAAATCTGTAAATAATTAATCTTCACATCAGTATGTGTTTCTTTTTATTATTTACCTGGCAACTGCCATAAAGACAAGAGAATTTCCTAGTGTTTTCATAGACTGCTCGATAAAGAAGCTGGGTAATAGTGATATTGCAGTCAGCCTAATATACTTCTATAAATAACAACAGAAAATGCTGGAAAAACTCAGCAGGCCAGGCAACATCCATGGAGAGAAATTAGAGTCGACGTTTCGGGTTGAAACCCTTCCCGAAACGTCGACTCTAATTTCTCTCCACGGATGTTGCCTGGCCTGCTGAGTTTTTCCAGCATTTTCTGTTGTTATTTTGGATTTCCAGCATCTGCAGTATTTTGCTATCATACTTCTATAAATGATACCTCACAAAAGGAGCACGAGTACAGTCAGATAATCCTCCATCCACTGCCTTTCTAGTGAATTGGCCAAAGACAGTGTGACTCAGGAAACATATTAATGATATAAAAACAGAAAATGCTAGGAATACTCAGCAGGTCAGGCAGCATCTGTGGAGAAAGAAACTGAGTTAACGTTTCAGGTCGATGATCTTTTGTCAGAACGGGAAAAAGTTAGAGATGTAACAGATTTTAAGCAAGTGCAGGGGCAGGGAAAAGGGGAGGGGGAGGGGAGGGAACAACAAACTTATTAATGATGTGGCTTAAACATCTGACATGTACAATGTATAACAGATGGAGACTCGAGGCCTTCCGCTACCAGTGGGCACCAGAAGGACTGGAGTGCATTGTTGACACAGGAAATAATATTCTGATTTAATTTATTAAGTTTTTCTTTGTTTTTATTTATTATTTGAAGTTTATTGCTTGTGCCACTTTAAAAAGGGAGCACATTTGCTAAATTGCTTTTCATTGATGACATTCTCAGCCTAATTGGCAATTAAGAGTCAAAATCTGTTTTAAAAAAAGAGATGGAGATATCCCAATCCTGCTCATTCTGTGTTTTCACTGTGCTCTTTTCAACAGCTGGAACTCTGCTCAAATTTTACTTCCTGGGCTCCGGGAATCCTCTGCCATCAGGATTATGTTGGCCTGCTGGATGATACTGAAACACTTGACTGACATGATTCTGCTCTGCTACTCAGTCATTTCAAGTGTTAAGGCAACCTGTTCTAGCTTACTGTGCCCATTCCTCACATGTTGCTGTTATCTACTGAGCTTCAGGACTGCACTTAAATGCACTGCTAGTTTCTCAGATTTACTCTACTGCTGTGTCGGGTCCTGAACAGAAATCCACTTTCTCCTGGGCTGGAGTCCATTTCCTTGCTGACTTCTGGACTTTATAGTGACCTCCACCACTGCTTTTTCTTTCTACTGAGACGGTATCTTCTGCAGGACTGCCTCTATTCTAATACCTGGTCTGCTCCTGCATCCTCAATTTTCTGCTCCTTTGCTAGGAATTTTTCACTTTTTGCTGAGCTAGCTCTGCTCTGCTCTGTTCTTGCGAGCTCTCACCCTGCTCTGGATTCTGCTCCATTGCTGCTAAATGACTTTTGTTTTGCTGCTTTCTGCTTGTTTCCTGTGGCTGCTGAATCCACTTATCCTTCAGAACTTCTCCTCACCCTTCTGTAGATTGGGTTGGACTGGCTCTTCAAGCTCCTACTGCTGCTTCCGATCTTGTGTGCTATTTACCTCCATACAGCTGCTCCTCAGACCAGCTCCCTCATCTGCAATGATCCTGTGGATTAATTTTTCACCATTCCCTGGCTCCTTGGTCTTGTCTGTTCTCTGTCCTTGAGTTTCACTTCGACTGCTCCACACTTCGACTGCTCCACACTTCTCTGCTGGTATACTGGATCCGCTAGTGTGCAATACTAACTACTACTCACTTCTGCTGGACCCCTGGATCAACCTCTGCTGGCTCATGGTCAACTCTCCGCACCTCTTCGACTCTTTTTATTTACTACTGAACAACCTCCAGCAGTGGGCACACTGATACTCTGCCCCTCAAACAGATCCTGCACTCACTCGCCCTCCACAACTATCTCCAAACCTGGACATCGGCTCATTGATGTTTGAAACTGACTCCACCTTGAACATGAGTCAACTACATCCCAACACAGGACCTCAGACTTTAACGTTGGACTCTCTCATTGTCTCCTCCCTATCCTCTGTTCACAATCAGGAGATGTCTCTCATAGTCTTTGCCATGCTTAAATAACCTGAATTCCCTCTATGTCCATTTGTGTGTGCATTTTGGCTGCCACTCTTGTCTCCTTCCCTTCCTGTCATGACACCTTTCATTTTCCCCATTTCAGGTACTTTACTACCCTAACCCACCTTCGCTCCCTCGAGTCCAAGAGTTCAGACTACAGTGTATCCGACACACAACTGGCTTAGTCATACATCATCAGATCTGGCTAGACTACAAAAAGCACTATTGAGCCTTACTCTCCTCTTCCAAAACCATTCAGTACTCCAGGATTATCCTGGTGAGCAAATATAACCCCTTGTTCCTTTTTCCCACTACCGATTGTCACCTTAAGCCTCTCTCACCTACTACATTTAACAAGTGCAAGGAGTTCATAGACTTCTTTGACACTAAGGTTGAGCCCCTTCACCTGCCTCTGCCACATTCGCCCTTCCCCTAGCTTCACCCAAGGTTCAATCTTATCCTAGCCCTGAACCCATGTCTTTCTCTAATTTTGATCTAATTGCCCCTCCTGCCCTCTTCAATCTCATCTTGTCCATGAGACCCACTTTCAGCTCTCTTGACCGAATTCTGACTAAACTACTGTACACCCAGCTTCCATTCCTGACTTCCATGCTAGCTGGCATTGTAAATGGTTCCCTCTCCTCGGATACTGTCCCTCTCCCTTTCAAGACCACCATCATCGCCACCTCCTCAAAATTTCCACCCTCAATCCCTCTGTCCTCACAGACTATTGCCCCATCTCCAACCTCTCCAAAGTCCTTGAACATGTTGTTGTCTCCCAAATCCATGCCCATCTTTCTTGCAACTCCATGTCTGAATTTGTCCAATCAAGTTTCTGCCCCTGCCACCACACTGAAATGGCCCTGATCAAAGTCACAAATGACATCCTCTGTGACTGTGACCATGGTGCACTGTCCCTCCTTGTCCTTCTTGACCTGCCTGCAGACTTTGACACAGTCGACCACACCATCCTCCTTCAATGCCTCTCTTCCATTGTCCAGCTGTGTTGTACTGTAAGTTATGTTGTTAAAAAACCTAATACAAATCATCACCAAAAATATAAAAAGCTCCCAAATCCTCTCCATGTTTAAACAATCATATTTACCAAATATAAGCTGTCAACAACATATCAACAAAACCATAATTTACTAAACAGGAAGTAAATATCCAGGTGTGGCAGGGGTGGGGGAAACAATGGCCTTGAATGGCATTAATTTTTGGAACTAGATTATATCTAACAATTCCTTGCACCAGAATTAAGTCTTAGAAGTAGGTTACTTGACAGTTGAACTGAATTTCCAGGACTAAAGGCAGCTGGCACAAGGTCTGCAAAAATTTATGTTGTCACAAAAACTGCTAAGGAAAAAGATTACGTTAAGCCTACAACCAAGGAGAGCAATTGAGTGATGATCCCAGGAATGGATGGAGCTTGCTTTAGCTGAATGTAGAGTGTTGTGGTATCTTGAAGTGGCCATTGATGGAGACGGACACCGGTTAACTCCGTAACATGGTTTAATCAACACTTGCACATAAAAGCTTCTGCCATGAGGCAGCAAAAACAAAGAGTACCACAGTACAGATCAGACTTAACTCAGGAGAGCAATTGCCACAGCACCGCCTGGTGGATCAGGTTACTCATAACCTCCCAGGTTACTACACTCCTCCCCCCTTAAGATTGCCGTATGCAATTCTTAAACAATAACCCTTACTAGGTACTATGTTTTAATTAACCAGTATGCTCTAACCATGGTTAACCCCTGACTAATTTAACAGGTTTGTATAAGTCTTTCTGGTTGCTTGCGAATCCTTTGTGAACGTCTTAATTCCACTTGTGGTGGATTCTCAGATTCATTCGCACTTGAGATTGGAGTAGTCTCTGATGTTGGTTTTACTCTGTCCTGCTGTGGCCTGGCAGTACCAGTGTCCACTGGCACCTTATAAGCCGTGCTGGGTCCTGGAACAGCCTCCTCTACTGCCCTTTGTTCCATCTGAGGCAGATCCCCCTGCTGCCGGCTGAAAAGCTGATCCACATGCCGACAAACACCTCGACCATCCCCTAGTAACACGGAGTACAACACAGGTCCTGTAATGTCCTGGATTAGTCCTGGTATCCATTTAGGTCCATAACCAAAGTTCCGGGTGTACACAGAGTCCCCTATGGCGAAATGGCAAGCTTTAGTATGTTTGTCATGGTACGCTTTTTGGTTTGTTTGTTTTGTCTCAACCTTACTTTTGAGATCTGGGTGTATCAGGTCTAACGTGCACCGCAACTTTCTCCCCATCATCAACTCAGCCGGAGAAAGCCCCGTGGTAGCTTGGGGTGTTATACGATAACTAAACAAGGCTCTATTGAGCTTGGTCTCCAGGGTGTCACCTGAGCTCTTCCTCATGAGCTCCTTAAAAGGCTGCATGGCTTGCTCGGCTAACCCATTTGAGGCTGGGTGATATGGAGCCGAGGTGACATGTGTGATTCCATTCCTTACCATGAATTCTTTGCTCCCTTCACTAACAAAACACTGTGCATTGTCGGATACAATCATTTCTGGAATACCATGCGTGCTGAAGCTGTTCCTGAGACAATTCAGTGTGGCATCAGTCGTTGCAGAGCTCACTGGATAAACGTCGATCCACTTTGAGTTAGTGTCAACCAGCACCAAAAACATTTTGCCCATAAAAGGTCCCGCATAGTCTATGTGAATCCTCCTCCAGGGTTTGCTGGGCCACTCCCAGGGATGGAGTGGTGTACCGGCAGGTGCTTTCCTCTGTTCCTGACATATAGTGCATGACTTTACCTTTGACTCAATTTCAGCATCCAAGTTAGGCCACCACAGGTAGCTCCTAGCCAGTCCTTTCATTCTAGTCATTCCTGGGTGCGATTGATGCAACTGTTCCATCAAAGTAGAGCATCCCCACTCTGGGACTATGATGCGTGCTCCCCATAGCACACATCCATCTTGGACACTGAGCTCGTGCTGTCTCTGTCTGTACGGCGTGAACTCCGGTCCCTCACGGTGATCTGGCCAGCCTTTCAACACATACTCATGGACCCTTGACAGAACGGGGTCCTTGGCTGTCCAGCCCTGGATTTGCGCTGAAGTCATCAGGGGACTGATCTCCTGATCCAGCATCAGGACGTGCTCCTCAGGGGAAGTACTGCGAGGAGATTTTGAGAGGGGCAGACGGCTGAGAGCATCCGCGTTCCCATTTTCCTTGCTGGCTCTGTACGTGATCACATATTCATAGGCTCTTAGTATTACTGCCCATCTCATTATTCTCTGTGATGCCATTTGAGGCACCGCTTTCATCTCATTCAGTAAGCTAATAAGAGGCTTGTGGTCAGTACTGATTACAAACTTCCTCCCATATATGTACTTATGGAATTTTTTTACTCCAAATATAATGGCCAACCCCTCTTTATCAAGCTGTGAATAGTTCTTTTCCGCAGCTGTGAGCGTGCGTGAAACAAACCCGATGGGCCTTTCTGCTCCATCTGGCATGCGGTGGGCCAACACTGCCCCCACTCCATAGGGTGATGCGTCGCAGGACATTATCAGCTCCTTCTTCTCGTCGTAATGCACCAACACCCTGCTGGACTGAAGTAGCTCCTTTGACTGCTGAAACGCTTTCGCTTGCTCTGACCCCCAACGCCATGGCTCCTCCTTTCTCAGCAGTCTGTGCAGGGGTGCCAGCAGCATCGATAAGTTTGGAAGAAACCGGTTATAATAATTCAGGAGCCCTAGATAGGCTTTCAGTTCAGTCACTGAGGTGGGTGCAGGTGCATCCTGCACTGCCCGCACTTTCCCTGGTAATGGATGGAGGCCTGTGGCATCCACCCGATGTCCCAGGAATGTAACTTCCTTCTCCATGAAACTACACTTACTCCGTTTCAGGCATAGCCCCGCCTCTTCCAGCCACTGTAGCACTTTGTCCAGTGTTTTTAAGTGATCCTGATCGTCACTTCCTGTTAGCAGAATATCATCTAAGTACACGGCCACCTTTGGAATGCCCTGCAGAATGCCCTCCATAGTCCGTTGGAATATTGCTGGGCTAGAACTGACACCAAATGGTAACCTGGCATACGTGAACAGCCCCTTGTGCGTGTTCACCGTGACAAACTTTTTTGATTCTTCATCAAGCAATATCTGCTGATACGCAAGACTCATGTCCACTTTGCTGAATCTTTCTCCCCCAGCGAGCGATGTTAACATGTCCTCCATTCTTGGAATGGGGTACTGTTCCAGTGATGATACTCTGTTCACTGTTAACTTATAGTTACCACACACCCTTACGTTACTGTCGGGCTTCAATACCGGGACTATTGGTGCCGCCCAGTCTGAAAATTTCACTGGTTCTATTACTTTGTCCCTTAGCAGGCGATCTAGTTCCGCCTCAACCTTGGTTTTCATTGCAAAAGGTACCGACCTTGGTTTAAAGAAACGAGGCGTGGCATCACTGGCTACATGAATCTTGGCTGTGGCTCCCCTTGAGGTGCCCAGTTCGTCCTTGAACACTAACTCATGCTTCATCAGCACTTCTTGCAGTGCCTCTGTACTGTCCTCCATTTTATTCATTGCCTGCCAGTACACACTCAACTCACTGATCCACCCTCGCCCTAACAGGTTTGGCCCTGACCCTGCTACCACTACCACAGTAAGCTCTTTGGTGACTCCTTTGTGTTCCACTTGTACTTCGGCCGCCCCCAAAATGTCCACCTTCTGTCCTGTGTAGGCTTTGAGACTAATGGGGCATGTACCTAGCTCTGGTACTTTTGCTTCCCCCCATAGCTTGGGGTACTCAGTCTGCGACATTATGGTTACACTACATCCGGTGTCAATCTCAAACTTTACTTGACCTCCGTTCACTATCAAATACTGAGTGAGAGGGGGTACGTTGGGCCTTGAAGTGTCTATACTGTATACAGTGAAAACCTCCTCACTAGACTCACAAGACTCTTCCTCCTCTTGTATGTAATTTGCCCGCTTTGTGTACTTCTCCCTCCCCCCTTTTGCATGCTTTGCCCCTTTAGCACTGCTTCTCTCACTCACTGCCCTTTTACAGACTTTCTTTAAGTGCCCTATTTTTCCACAATTGTGGCACTTTGCCTTTGCAAACCTGCAGTCCTTTGCATAATGGCTCGTCCCGCCACATCGGTAGCAATCCCCAACCCCGACTGGTGGACTTTTCGCACCAGCTTCCATCTTGAAAACAGCTCCTCCCACTGGTTTACTCCATTTCTCCTTGCTCATACTGTTTAAGTCCTTAATGTCCTTGTTAGCCGTCTCCATGGCTTGTGCTTTTTTAAGTGCCGTCTCAAACGTTAATCCTTCTTCTGACAGCAACCTTTGCTGTATACTGTCATCGTTAACTCTGCATACTAGTCTGTCCCTTAACATGGCTGTGAGCGCATTTCCAAAATTACAGTCCTGTGCGAGCTTCCGAAGCTCCTCCACATACTCAGTAACGCTTTCTTCCGGCCTCCTAATCCTCGAATTGAATTTCCATCTCTGTACTATTTCACTAGGTTTCGGATTGAAATGATTCTTTAGTAGACTCACCAACTCGTCAAAAGATTTTTCTCCTGGCCGCTCCGGGCTCAGCAGATTCCTCATCCGTGTATAGGTTTGCGCTCCCACACAACTCAGTAAAATGGCCCTTTTCTTTTCAGCACTGTCCACCTCGTTTGCCATAAAGAAATGGCTCAATATTTCAATATACTCCTTCCAAGACTGCGACTTGCTGTCAAAAGGTGCCACGGAGCCTACCGTTCCTGTCATCCTTGGAGTCCGGTCACTTCAGCCAAAAAATCAAACTCCGTTTCGACTCCCGCGGCCTAGCCTCGTGCTTTTCCGACTAGTTTGCTAACCAACCCGAGCACCTCTTCCGAATACTCCCTAACTATGACTGATCCACCAAAACTTTTCCGTCCTTTATTCTCGTCGCCATATGTGGTATCTTGAGGTGGCCATAGATGGAGACGGACACCGGTTAACTCCGTAACATGATTTAATCAACACTTGCACATAAAAGCTTCTGCCATGAGGCAGCAAAAACAAAGAGTACCACAGTACAGATCAGACTTAACTCAGGAGAGCAATTGCCACAGCACCACCTGGTGGATCAGGTTACTCATAGCCTCCCAGGTTACTACAAGTGTTGTGCAACTTTTCACTGTTGAAAGCTTGGAAAAGGGTTGGGAAAGTTGAGGTGAAAGCTTTGAGAAGTAAGTGTGCTAAGTGTTTTCACAGGGTGGGGTAGAGTTTAACTTTTGGTTGGCAGACTGGAACAGCAAAGAGGCAGGGGCCATTTTGACACCTGGGTCTCAATGAAATAGAACTGCGAAGCTACTGGCCCCACACAGCCGTCCTGGTGCAGCTCGCTGGCTTCGGGCTGGTGCAATATCAGCAAGGAATGGCCTGGAGAGGGGGGGAGTCAAGATCGCAGAGGGGAGAAGCCCAGTGTGGCAACAGCCCAAATTATTTTTGTGGAGCCCAGAGAAGCACTCCTGCTCCTCCTGGCCCCACAAAAATAATTTAACGCTTACCTTTCTAGGGCCTCTTCACCTCTATCACCAGTAAAATTGGTTGGAGATTACATGGTGCTATTCTGTCCCAAAATGGCAATCGAGGTCCTATGCACATTATAGGACCTCGATTTGCATATTAAAAGGGGCGTACTGACTGAAATGGGCAACACTTTGGCCACCCAATAGTAGGCTCCTGTAAAAATGGCGGCAGCCAGAGCGTTGGCATTAATGGAGCAGTGAGTCTACGAACCCCATTTTGTGGCCATTACCACCACGGTGTTGCCAATTACAGCAAGTTATAAATGGCCTCAGTATGTGTAGAACATATATCAAGTTTTGATTGCTATTAACTTCTAGCATAAAATTAAAATCGAAAATATAGAGGGGTACAATTTTAAATTAAATGGAAAGAATACACTAACAATTAAATTAATAAATAAAACAAGGTGGATGAGATGATTAACTCTGAATACAAAAATGAAATAAATACAGAGTGGTGGGAATAAAGAAATTCAAAACCAATAAAAGAAGAAAAAAATAAACGATTGTTATAAACAGTTATTGTTTGAGGAGACTGCCAATGGGTGGATTGGAATTTTCACATTTGTAATGAGCAAAGGAATAGCATAGGGGAAATGTAAATTGGGGGGGGGGGAGGGGGGCAGAAGGTCGAGAGGTTAGTTGAAGTGACATCACTGACAGGAAAGCCTGAAGAAACAAGAAAGAAAATGGAACCAGCAGACCAACAAAAGGACAGAACAGGTATAGAAACACAGAAAGGAAACAATAAGAAGAAAGAGCTGGAAAACAGAGAATAAATGCAAACAAAATATTAAAAGAAAAATTGAATTAGATGGTTTGAAAAACTAAGCAGGTAAAACAATGAACTATAAAGCTGACAAGACAAAGTCCATCAATCAAGATAGAATTAGATAACTAAGAACCAACACGAATTCACATTAATGTATATTAGAGAGCATTAGAGATAGTCAACCAGGGACAATCAAAGAAGTAAAGATTCAAAGAGAGGAAAGTAATGTTTAATGAATCAGTTACTTTGTTCATTAATATAATAGAGCTGAAGATTAAAGTCTCCACAAGAAATCCTTTTGTGCATGAATATGCCAATTATGGGAACCAGCTGGGAAACTTATTCTGCACCTAATGAAGTAATTACCATATTTGTACAGAACTTAATTGTAGTTCTGTGCAAAGGTAATACTTTATTAGATAGCTCCAATTTAATCTTATGAATAAATTCTAGCATTAGCCTTATATTTGAGGACATTTCTTCAATGATTAAATATGTTAAAAGCAGATGACTACATACAATAATTACTGTCAAATCAGGACTTGTAACCAAGACCAATGGAAGAATGAAAACTGAAGGACCAGCAGTATAATATTCTTTGTTTATTACATTCCAGAACATAAGATTTTTTAGGTACAGGAATAAGCCAGTTGGCCCAAAAGTACAGGATGTTCTTTCAATTCCTTCCTCCCCTCCTAACTCCCCCCCCCCCCCGCCCCGTCTCTGCACCTGCTTAATATCTGTTACATCTCCAGCTTTTTCCAGTTCTGATGAAGGGTCCCAGACCTGAAACATTAACTCTGTTTCTCTCTCCACGGATGCTGCCTGGTCTGCTGAGTATTTCCAGCATTTTCTGTTGTTATTCCACTTATCTGCATTGGGCAAGATTTCTTCTATGTGTAACCCCTTTCACGGTTCTCTAGATATATGTGAGATGTGGTCTCTGTTGTAGACAGTATTCTATAGTCCAGTAAGGAGATCACTACTACAATGGCTTAATTCTAATTATCTTACTTTATAGTTTTAACATCAGACAGTATAAGAAGATTACAGGTCAATGAACTAAATTAGACATTTGCATGCATTAGAATGAATCTAGACATAATAAACATACATTCTCCATTTACATGGCTTCAAAGGAGAATCTGTCCCTGTGTCCAAATTCGAGTGCACTCTTTCGTTGGTGCGCTTAAGTTGGAGCTCATGGTATGTATAATGTCTGCAAGACTTACGACTCCGAACCCCTTCGTTGAATTCTCTTCACGATCACTGAATCCCACTTTGAGTTCTGGATGCAGAGCACACAGCAGCAGCTGGAGTTGGTGACTCTCTCTCTCTCTGCAGCTTTTCCAAGTAGCTCCCCATCAGCACGAGGCAAGCAGCTCTCCCCAGACCTCTGCCTTGCAGATCTGGGTTCAGACAACGATCCCCCGGTACTGGTGACTTGCAGCCAGCCAGTTCAGGATGCAGTGCTACTAATACGAAGGGCGGCGGCCGATTTTGGAAGCCCGGGACGGGATGCGGCAGCCATTTGCCTCCTGAGCCCTCTTTTCAGAGCTCCTGCCCTCTTCTCTTCCAGTCGCTCTCTGCAGCTTTTCCCGCTCGAAAAACCCGACTCCACCCCTTCCTCCTGGGGTTTCTGCCTGGAGACTGCGCAGCCTCACTGTCTGCAACAGTTGATACTGGTGCAGAATTATGGAAAGTATGCTCTTAGTCACATTGTGTCCTTAAAAGTTCTTGCCGTACCTTCACATGGGCAACTTTAACCCAGGGATTTATAACAATGATAATACAGTGTCTAAGTTAAAGATTGATAACCATACTTAGCGTACATAACATTTCCAGTGGGTATTACACTCCACCCCTACCAAATATAGGCATGTCCCCATGACTAATGAACTTTACACATAAGTGGTTGCACATGTATAAAGGGAGGTAACATATCGAACCGTAGGGGCTATCATTACACTTGGCACTCCTAGTGTACTGTATGTCAATCTTTCAGGAACCTTCTTAACTCGCTGTGATGTCCTTATTTCGGATACCCGGTCTTCAGTTCCTTCAACTATGTTGGAGGCGTTGGTTCCTTTGTTATCATGCCTTTCAGTCTCTTTTATCTCCTTCTCGGAAGCATCTGGTTCTTCCCAGAACATGTCCAAGTCTGAGCCAAATGGTTCAGACAATTCATCCAGATTCTGTCTTATGCGTCCCTCTGGGAGGTCGTACCATACACCCCATTCTTCATCTTCCGACTCATCAGGTTCCTCATGATCCACACACTGTGTCATGGGTTTTCTGTCTTCTGGAACAAAGTTTTCCTGGTTTCTCGTTTTTTTTCTTCTCCTTCTCTGCAGGGTTCTCCTACTAGATGTCGGCTCATTATCCGCTGGCGGATCCAGACGCACTTGCTGTCCCAATGGCAGGATATGATTCCGGTGCAGTATTTTTATGGGTCCATTCCCACCTGCAGGTTTTAGCCGAAACACAGGTAGTTGTGACATTTGACTTTCAACAATGTAAGGTGTAGAAGCCCAGCGGTCTGCTAACTTATGTTTCCCTTGAAGTCCTAGGCTCCGTATGAGAACTCGGTCACCAGGCATGAGTTGGGAAAAACGGATCTTCTGGTCATACCTCTGCTTATTTCCTTTATTCTGTTTGGCAGAAACAGACTCAGCAAGTTCATAAGCAGCTTGCAATTCCTTTCTCATGTCAGATACATACTTGAGGTAAGTTCTCTGTGATGTGCCATCACTGGATACTTCGAAACACAAATCCACCGGCATCCTCGCTTCACGTCCAAACATGAGGTAGTACGGTGAAAAACCAGTAGCGTCATTTCGGGTACAATTATAAGAATGAACAAGATGTCCAATGTGCCGACTCCACTTGTTCTTTCGCTTTGAATCCAGCGTTCCAAGCATGTCTAATAAAGTACGGTTAAACCGCTCAGGTTGAGGATCTCCCTGAGGATGGTATGGAGTTGTTCTTGACTTCTCAATCCCGAGCATGGACAACAACTCATGTATAAGTCTACTTTCAAAGTCTCTACCTTGATCACTGTGTATTCGCTTTGGCAGTCCATAGTGGATGAAGTATTTCTCCCACAACACTTTGGCAACGGTGGATGCTTTCTGATCCTTTGTGGGAATAGCTTGGGCGTAGCGAGTATAATGATCTGTAATGACCAAGACATTTGCGGTATTGCTGGAATCGGGTTCGATGGACAGAAAATCCATACAGACAAGGTCTAGAGGTCCATCACTTTGCATGTGAAACAGAGGAGCAACTCTTTTAGGTAAAGTCTTTCTCTGGACACAACGCGCACAGGACTTGCAGAACTCCTCAACCGCAGACTTCATACGCGGCCAATAGAATCTGTCCTTGACCAACCCATAGGTCTTATCTACTCCCAGATGACCTGCGTCATCATGCAAAGACTTCATCACTATTTCCCTGTACTTTTCAGGCAGGACCAACTGTGAATGACACGGTTTAGTGGGTGGGTGAGTGATTCTACACAACACTCCCTCTTTAATTTCCAAGTGGTCCCATTCTCTTAGGAGCAGACGACAGTCAGGATGTTTTGATTTGTCGATCTGTGTAATATCACCCAGACGGAGAGCTGAAAACACCTCATGAATACAGGGATCCTCCTGTTGTGCTTTGGATATTTCAGATGAACACAACATGGGTAAGTTTTGTACATCCAAACTGGAAAGGTTGCAAAATGCCTGGGGAACAGCATGCATTGACGCTCCCAAGTGGTCAATCTCTCGGGCATGAAATGAATTCTTTGGTCCAGATACCATGGACATCTGACACATTACTTTCACATCTGCTGAAGCAACATCTTTCCACTCTGGTTTCTGGTAGTGTGGGCGACGAGACAGAGCACCTGCGTCAATGTTCTGGTTCCCAGGTCTGTGCCTGAGACTAAAGTCGTAAGCAGATAGTGCAGCAAGCCAGCGGTGGCCGGTGGCATCAAGTTTTGCCGAAGTCAACACATAGGTTAATGGATTATTGTCTGTCCTCACTTCAAACTTCGCTCCATACAGATAATCCTGCAGCTTATCCACCACCCCTCACTTCAACGCCAAGAATTCTAGCTTATGAGCTGGGTAGTTACGCTCTGATGGCGTAAGACTGCGACTGATGAACGCTACAGGTCTCAGCCCTGCTCCTTGGTCCTGATACAACACACCACCCAACCCTTCTTGACTGGCATCCACGTGTAGCACATATGGCAGCTGTGGGTTTGCAAAAGCCAACACGGGGGCTTGAGTAAGACTTTGCTTTAAGGTGTGGAAGGTCTCTTCGCATTTCTCATCCCATCTAACACCAAAAGGCTCAGAGGGTTTGAAGTAGTCCTTGTTCTCTTTACCTTTAGCCTTTTTCTTCCTCTCGGCTGGTGGGAGGTAACCAGCCAGCAGCTGATTCAGAGGATGGGCCACTTTGGAGTAATCCTGCACAAAGCGCCTGTAATATCTGCAGAACCCAAGAAATGACCGCAAGGCAGTCACTGTGTTCGGTTTGGGCCATGTGGTAACAGCTTCGATCTTGGATGGATCTGTGGCTACTCCATCCTGTGATACAATATGCCCCACATAGGACACGGATGTTTGGCAAAACTGACACTTGTCCAATGATAGCTTGAGACCTTCATCCTCCAGGCGACCAAGCACTTTCAGCAACCGAGCTTCGTGTTCTTCAAGGGTTGCCCCAAACACAATGATATCATCCAAGTACACCAATACTTCGAACAAGTTCATGTCCCCAACTGTTTGTTCCATTATTCTTTGAAAAGTTGCTGGAGCACCTGAAACTCCCTGTGGCATCCTTTCAAATTGGTAGAACCCAACTGGACATATAAAGGCTGTCTTTTCTTTGTCCGATTCACTCATCAGTATTTGGTAGTATCCACTTCTGAGATCCAACACACTGAACCACTTGCTTCCATTAAGACAAGCCAGTGCATCCTCAATTCTTGGAACGGTGTATTGGTCGGGAATAGTACGTCTGCTAAGCGTCCTAAAGTCCACACACATCCGAATCTTTCCATTCTTTTTCCTCACCACCACTATAGGAGATGCATAAGGACTCCTGGACTCGGTAATGATCTCAGCTTCTTTTAACTGCGACAGTTGCTGTCTCACTGCTTCGACGTCAGCTGGTGCCAGCCGTCGAGACCTCTCCTGAAAGGGTTTATCCTCGGTAATTCTGATAGAATGGCGAGTACTCTTACTACAACCAACATCAAACTCATGAGTAGAGAAAACTCCTCTCCGCTCCATCATCTTCCTGACTAATCAGTCCTTCCATTCTTTAGGAACGAGTGAATCTCCAAAGTTGAAGGAGGAGGGTGTCAGATCTCCGGTTGAGTTAACTTTGGACTCTTCCTTCACATGTGACGACAGTACATTTACAGGAAACAGATGCGCAATCGACATTCCTTTCCTTAATGTGATTCCTTTGCCTGACATATTCCTCACGGTCACTGTAACTCTCCTTGACATCACAGCTGTCGAGGTCTGCAACTCTGGTCTCACCAGAAGCTCATTTGGAAACCGTGACTCTTCTGCAGGATCATCAGGTGACTCTATCAGAATGGCTTCAGTACCTGGCGTTCCAGGGAATTTTGGTATCCCAGGGATTCTAGCCACTCCTCCAGGACGCAGGGTGATAGGTTTGGCTCGAACGTACCACACAGTTCCTCTTTTGCTATCATCTACGTCGGAAGAAAGTTCAGGCAGTTTCTCAAAAGCCTTTTTGAAAACAGGGTGAATGTGTCTGGTGCTCAAGAAGTTTTCACCTCCCTGCTCTTTGCAGCTTGTCAGGAGTCGTCTCACTATGGGTGTATTACTGCCAACCAGTATGGAAACCTCACCTTTCACCATGGGGTCAGGGCAAACCAACACAAGTGCACCAATGGTCTCAGTGGTCCCTACATCAGCTTCCAAGAACTCCAACCTCAGCGACAAATAGCCATCATATGGGTAATCAGCAGGACTAAGGCCCCAGATCTGCAGAAGACTGATTGGGGTTAACGGCAAATGCGTCAGGTATCGGTCATAGAAGGATCTGTACAGTATGGTAACCTGAGAACCCGTGTCGAGGATAGCTTTAGTATAAATGCCTTCAATCTGTATTGATACAGCAGAACTCGGCCCTACTAAACCTTCAGGTATGATGTCTTTCATATCCCCTCGTCTATTATTGCACTTAGCGGAACGTGTCTTAACTACAGGGACAGCAGGCCATTCCATTACTGTGCCCCTTTGTAGTTTCCCGACTTCTTGGTAAGTTTTATGAGACGGTCATTTACTTTTTTTAGATTTTCCTCACCTCTACATTCTCGCTTGAAATGTCCATCCTTTCCACAGTTATAACAAAAGACTCCAGGTCTATCTCCTTCATGGGGATATCCTTTAGAGGAATCATTCATTTTGCTGTTAGACTTCGCAGGGTGTTCAACCTTTTGCACCCGTGCGTCATCCCTTTCTGTGTTGGGCTTAGACCGAAAATATGCCATCTCGGCTCTCATGACATTTATTTCCTTCTTCAGCTGTTCCATCTCAGGGTTGACATCACCCTTAGGAGTAGGAACTGTAACAGGAGTCACAAGCTTGGACACCACAGCACTCTTTGCTACATTCCGGGCCTGAAGCATATCCTCCTCCTCTCTGACTTCCCTTAGCAGCTCAGTGAAGGTAGGTGGATCTCGCAACTTATGGGTCATGCGCATGTGAAGAGCAGTCACGTCTTCGAGCAATGCACCTCGCACAACCTGTTCAATGCGGAACCGATTCATTTCAGGCAACTCAATCCCTCTTTTCCGTAACATACAATGCAGCAGTTTGTCTATTCTCAGCAGATAACTGGACAGCTTCTCTCCCTCACACTGGAATGTGCTTCGGAATCTGACCATCAAATCTGAAATGGCTTCAGTAGTTCCAAAGGCAGTTTCTAGAGCCTGCATGTAGTCAAAGGAAGTAGCAGAGGTGTTCTGCGCCTTTAAGAATCTTACAATGTCAGCAGCAGGACCCTTAAGGCTTTCTACTATTCTCTGCCTCTTCACATTGTCACTGCACTGCCATTCCTCTAGCAGAGGCAGGGTCTGCTCAGCCCAGGCGTCGTACTCCTCTTCCCCACTGGGAGTTGATCTCACTCCTGAGAACATACGGAGCTTACGGTATCCCTGAGCCTCGAAGGGCAGATTGGTGCATTTATCCACCAGAGAACTAATGGCACTGACCAACTAAGTGTTCATATCCAGGGCCGAAGGACCTATGAGACCTTTGACATCAGCAACAGTCTTTCCTTCTTGTCTCAAGAATGACAACAACTTGGTCTGAAACCCTTCTTCTTCCTTAGTAGTAATAGGGACAAACTGAACTGGCCAGGGACCAGCCTATTCAGAAAGCCCAACTGCCTCAGGTAAACCATGACCTCTCAGGTTCTCTGATGTCTGGATCAACACAAATTGCTTCTTGGTAGCTGTATCCAAGCAGCGCTCAACTATCCTAACCTTTCCAAAGGCTTTGACACAATTCAGAGCCCTTAGCAAGACCTCATCAGGGTCATCGTTAGCAACACCATTCAGCACAATGGCACGGGTAGTAGCTATCTGCTTCCGTTTGCACCAAGCTTCAACCTCAATAACATCCATCTTTTATGCTCAAACAGCCCAGTAGAAACCACAAACCACTCTCTTAGCAATGAGCATTCAATACTATTAGTTTACTGACATAAATAGACCACAATCCCGGACGAGCCCCCAAAATGTAACCCCTTTCATGGTTCTCTAGATATATGTGAGATGTGGTCTCTGTTGTAGACAGTATTCTATAGTCCAGTAAGGAGATCACTACTACAATGGCTTAATTCTAATTATCTTACTTTATAGTTTTAACATCAGACAGTATAAGAAGATTACAGGTCAATGAACTAAATTAGACATTTGCATGCATTAGAATGAATCTAGACATAATGGCCTAGAAATTCACTTGGGCGCGGGCAGCTCGCTCACGCCCAAAAGTTAGCGCTGGGCGGGGAGGCATTAGCGCACGCCGTATATTCGTCTTCTGCGCCCCAATTCGGAAGCGGGCGCTATACCAGGGTGTGCCCGCCTCCGTTTGGGGCGCTGCAATTGAATATCGGCGCGCTAGTTGCCGCAGCGCCACCCGATGCGGTGCGGCAGGCTGCGGTACTGCAGGCCTCCTCCTTCTCTTAAGGGGGAGGTGCCTGCAACGGCCGGAGCCCCGATCGCGAGTGCCGGCAAAAGAGCCCGGCACAACGGAGAAGTGCCGGGCTCCACGGAAACCAGCCGGCAATGCCGCGGGGGGGGTGGAGGAGGCCGGGGAAGGAGGTGCGGGCAGGCGGCCGCCGAAAAAGCGGCCGGCTGCACCTTCCGCTTTAAAGCGCCCCACTATGGCAGCAGGACGGCCCCGTTTTCTGGTCGCTGTTTGCGCCCGCTTCGGAGGAGGCGGCCGCAAATAAATATGGGGTTCGGCGTGGTTTCGGGGCGTTACGGGCCACCGCGCACACCGACATCATAAAATGCCACTAATCTATTATCAACCCACACCCTAAACTGTACATTCTTCCTCCAACAGCATCATAGAATCATACCATTACCAAAGGGGACTCACAGGAGCCATAATCAGGAATAAATAAACACTTGATGAGGAAAAACTACAAGTTTGGGGGAGGGGTGTGGTTTGTGGGCATAAACATCAAAATATACAAAACTGGGGCAGGCATCAACTTTAAAGGAATCTATCTAGAACATAGTTCACAGTCCATTGGAGCTCCCTCTAATAAGTTTTCAAAATATTACAGCACTGCCAAGATTTTCTACCTGCTAATTTGAATTAAGTTCTGTAACAATTCGGACGCACGAGCTGGTGCTATTACTTGATCACATAGTGATTACTGAGGAGAAATTAGCTGAAATTGGCAATCTCGTAGAACATCATTATGACAGTCTAAAGTGCAAATGTTTGATTGCAGAGTTCTATATCAGAGATAGTACTGTGAGATGGCAGACTACCTCACGACCATCAGAGACACAAAACAGAGACAGACCCTCACCAGGTACAGACTAAGCGACCACCAACTGGAAATTGAAAAAGGCAGATACAAGAAATCCTGGCAGCCTAGAGAGAATAGAATATGCGATCAATGTCTGGCCGGCGAGGTTGAAACAGAAATGCATTTCCTCCTAAAATGCGAAAAATTCAACACATCAAGAAACATATTATTCAACAAGCTAAGCCAAACAACCCCAGATTTCAAAAAATTGGATGACCTGTCAAAATTGAGATTAGTCCTGGGAGAAGGAGACAGACCATACCTTGGGGCCAAATATGTAACAACATGTCACAACCTGAGGACTGTTTAAAATTAAGACTGTTTAAAATTAATATTGAACGTACCAAATGAAGTACAAAGACTGTTTAAAATTAATATTGTTTAAAAGTAATATTGTATGTACCCAACAAATGTCAAATCGATTGACACCTACAGAATGTTGGAAAACTGTACCTTTTTGCTATGTAAGCTTTGGCAATATGGTTCTCTGTAAACTTTCATGCCAATAGAGCATTTGAATTGGAATTGGAATTGGAATTAATAACAGATTTTTTGAATCTGGTAACCAGCATCATAAAAGCAGCTTTAATGCCCAGGTGCAGAGATTCATGACAACGTCAAGCAAATTAATGGAAATTACCATAGCAACTATCATGTTAGGCGGTTCTTCTTTTCCTGGAGCAGAGTGGACCTGTGGAACAGGTTTCCAGCTTGTGCGGTGAATGCTGATTCACTGTATATCTTTAAGTGAGAGCTGGACCTGTTTCTGGTTAGGGTGGAGATCAACTTGTACAAGAGGTAGGTATCCTGTAACATAAATCAGAGCCAATGTGATCTCCTGGACTAGTTTCGATCACCTAAGGGGGTCAGAGGGGAATTTTCCAATTTTTCTTGTCACTAATTGGCCTGGATTTTATTTGGTTTTTTGCCTCTCTCAGATGATTACATGGTTCTCGATGGGTGGAGAGTGTCTGTATTGTGATGCATAAAGTGTCACAATTATATGGCAGAAGCTGAATGGACCAGTAGGTCTTTTTCTGTCAGTCATTGTTGTATGTTCGTACAAAACAATATTGGACCAGAATTTATGCTGGGTATGACAGCATACTCTCAAAATATGCCGTCATACTGCCTGATGTAAGAAAACTACTAGGCACTTGGTCTAAGCGTTAAACAAAGCTTTAATCAACTGTTTTACAACATGGAGGTTTAGTTGTGTCCTTCACTAGTTCCTGTTAAGAATGTCCTGCGCAAGCTGGGCCCGTGCCCGAGTATTTATACTCTCCCTGGACAGCGCCACCCGTAGGCCGCTCAGTATTATTTCATAAGTCTTTCTTTCATGAATGACTGATTCATGTCACTGCCTTTGAAAGGGACCGCAAGCGAAATCTTGAACTTGCAATCTGTCAAGTTACTTGACATGTGTTCCGCATTGACAGGGAAATCCTCATTGCTGGTGCAGAGTTGGGCAAATTGGTCACCAACTGCCCAGCAATTACGTACAAAAATTTTATGGCTGATGCAAACAAATCTGGATTACTCTTGCAAGCCCTTGAGTTAAAAAACACTTGCAGAATTTGCTTGGATAAACTCAAGCATGTCTTCTCCCATGGCAACCTCAGTATTTGCCATTTGAGGGGTTGATTGATGTTGGCACATAAGTTGATTGTATCTCCATCTTTTCAGTATTGGAATCATCCCCTTATCCTTGGAACTGGAAAAAAGAACAACTACTCTCTTGAGTTTAATTCACAAGTCTTCTGTTTATAAATATACTGAATCATAATGCACTCTTCTTCTGCTGAGCCCACTGACTACCTTAGAGGAGGTCCTTATATTACTGGCACTACAGATGAGTTATCCATCCTTAATGTCATGATAAGGGCAATGCTCATTTGTTGAGTCTGTCCATCCAAGTGAGGGTGTCAAGCAAAAGACTTACTTGTGCATGTGTTCAGCTGTTCAAAATCAACTGATATTGCCTTTGGGTCTTCATCAAAAATAATGACTTGTACTATTAATAACAACAATAATTTCAGAAGCTGCAGTTGAAGTTCTGTTGCCTAAAATGACTGCTGTAGTGCAGACTAGTGGTAACTGTAAATTTACTGTTTATTTTGTGTAGGATCCAAGAGTTGGGCTCCACTCGGACTTCCAACCAAGTGCAAAAAGGTTTTGTGCGAATATACAGCCTTCACAGTGGGAGGGTGTTGCAGAAACAAATATCTGGTTATAAAATGGAAGCAAGCTGCATCAGAAGATGAATGTCTCGAACATGCCAATATGGCCAATCAAAATGACAATAGGAAAACTACTGCATGCGCACCATGGCATTTCCTTGAGACCAGTATCAGGAAAAGGAAAGCATCTAACCCAAAGGCAAGCTTAGTGGAAATGAGAAAGATTTTTAAAATGAAATGCACTCATATCAGCATTGGCTAACCCTAGGGAGCTATTGTAATGTCTTGCACATCTTTAGCAAAATTAGCATGGCACACCACCACTTGAATGGTTTACAGGAGGGAGTTGTTCCCAAGTGAAGTCTACTTGGTTTAATTTGGAAGCTGAGGAAAACCCAAAGATGTTCTATAAATACATAAAGAACAAGAGGATAACTAAATAAAGAGTAGGGCCTATTAGAGACCAAAAAGGTAACCTGTGTGTTGAGGTGGAAGACATGGGTATGGTTCTTAATGAATACTTTGCATCTATCTTCACAAAAGAGAGAGACGATGCAGACATTGTAGTTAAGGAAGAGGAGGAGGAGTATGAAATATTAGATGAGATAAACATAGTGAGAGAGGAAGTATTAAGTGGTTTAACATCTTTGCCAGGCACAGATGAAATGTATCCCAGGCTGTTAAGAGAAGCAAGGGAGGAAATAGTGGAGGCTCTGACCATCATTTTCCAATCCTCTCTGGCTCCAGGTGTGGTGCCAGAGGACTGCTAACATTGTACTGTTGTTTAAAAAGGGAGAAAGGGATAGGCTGAGTAATTATAGGCCAGTCAGCCTAACCTCGGTGGTGGGCAAAATATTGTAAAAAATTCTGAGAGACAGTATTAATCTTCATTTAGAAATGTACGGATTAATCAAGGTCAGCATGGATTTGTTATGGGGAGATTGTGTCTGACTAACTTGATAGAATTTTTTGAGGAGGTAACAAGGAGAGTTGATGAGGGCTACGTGTTTGATGCAGTCCACATGGATTTTAGCAAGGCTTTTGATAAGGTCCCACATGGCAGACTGGTCAGAAAAGTAAAAGCCCATGGGATCCAAGGGAAAGCGGCAAGTTGGATCCAAAATTGGCTCAGTGGCAGGAAGAAGAGGGTAATGTCCGATGGGTGTTTTTGTGACTGGAAAGCTGTTTCCAGTGGGGTTCTGCAGAGCTCAGTACTAGGTCCCTTGCTTTTTGTGGTATATATCAATGATTTAGACGTCAATGTAAGGGGCATGATTAAGAAGTTTGCAAATGATACAAAAATTTCCTCTGTGGTTGATAGTGAGGAAGGAAGCTGTAGACTGCACGAAGATATCAATGGGCAATGTCAGGTGGGCAGAAAAGTGGCAAATGGAATTCAATCCGTAGAAGTGTGAGGTAATGCATTTGGGGAGGACTAACAAGGCAAGGGAATACACAATACTGTAAATGGTAGGATACTGAGAAGTGTAGAGAAATGGAGGGAGCTTGGAGTGCATGTCACAGATTCCTGAAGGTAGCAGTACAGGTAGATAAGGTGGTTAAGAAGGTATACGGGAGGGACACTATCTTTTATTAGTCAAGGCGTAGAATATAAGAGCAGGGAGATAAATGCTTGAATTGTATAAAGCACTAGTTAGGCCACAGCTAGAGTACTGCGTACAGTTCTGGTCACCACATTACAGGAAAGATGTGATTGCACTAGAGAGGTTACAGAGGAGATTTACGAGGATGTTGCCAGGACTGGAGAATTTTAGCTATGAGGAAAGATTGGATAGGCTGGGGTTGTTTTCTTTGGAGCAGAGAAGGCTGAGGGGAGACTTAGTTGAGGTGTATAAAATTATGAGGAGCCTAGATAGAGTGGATAGGAAGGAACAATTTCCCTTAGCAGAGCATCCAGGAGAGCTTTTTGAGCCAGCATGTAGAAGGTCCTACAAGAGAGGGGGCGGTACTGGACCTAATTCTAGGGAATGTGGCCGGCCAAGTGGAAGAAGTGCTAGTAGGTGAGCACTTTGGTGACAGTGACCATAATATGGTGAGATTTAAGGTGGTCATGGAAAAGGACAGGGATGGGCCGGAAATAAAGGTTCTAAATTGGGGGAAGGCCGATTTTAATAGGATAAGGCAGGATCTGGCCAAAATGGACTGGGATCAGCTACTTGTAGGAAAATCCGCATCGGAGCAATGGGAGGCTTTCAGAAGGGAGATTGAGATCATACAATGGCAACATGTTCCCGTAAAGGTCAAGGGTGGTTCCAAAAACCACAGGGAACCATGGATGTCAGGGGATATACGAGAATGGATTAGGAAAAAAAGGAGGGCTTTTGGCAGATACAAAAGGCTAAAGACGGAGGAAGCCCTAGAGGGGTACAAAAAGTGCAGGGGGGTACTTAAAAAAGAAATTAGGAGATCAAGGAGGGGCCATGAAATAACACTGGTGAGCAAAATAAAGGAAAATC
The DNA here is from genome assembly GCF_052327205.1 of Somniosus microcephalus. Classification (NCBI taxonomy): domain Eukaryota; kingdom Metazoa; phylum Chordata; class Chondrichthyes; order Squaliformes; family Somniosidae; genus Somniosus; species Somniosus microcephalus. The sequence continues at coordinate 189,906,385 of NC_140994.1, read as the reverse complement.
CTAAGCTGTTTTATAAGTATATTAAGGGTAAGAGGATAACTAGGGAAAAAATAGGGCCCATTAGGGACAAAAGTGGCAATCTGTGTGTGGAGCCGGAAGATGTAGGAGGGGTTCTAAATGAATTTTTTGCACCTGTTTTCACTATGGAGAGGGACGATGTAGACATAGAAATAGGGCGGGGGGACTGTGATATGCTCGAACACATTAACATCGAGAGGGAGGAGGTATTGGCGGTTTTAGCAGGCCTAAAAATGGATAAATCCCCAGGCCCGGACGAAATGTATCCCAGGCTGCTGTGTGAGGCAAAGGAAGAGATTGCGGGGGCTCTAACACACATATTCAGAACCTCTCTAGCCACAGGGGATGTGCCAGAGGACTGGAGAACCGCTAATGTAGTTCCATTATTCAAGAAGGGGAGTAGGGAAAAACCGGGGAACTACAGGCCAGTGAGCCTAACATCAGTGGTGGGAAAATTATTGGAAAAAATTCTGAGGGACAAAATCAGTCTCCACTTGGAGAGGCAAGGATTAATCAGGGATAGTCAACATGGCTTTGTCAAGGGAAGATCATGTCTGACTAATTTGATTGAATTTTTTGAGGAGGTGACTAGGTGTGTGGATGAGGGTAACGCAGTGGATGTGGTATACATGGATTTCAGTAAGGCCTTTGATAAAGTCCCGCACAGGAGACTGGTCAAGAAGGTAAGAGCCCATGGAATCCAGGGTGCCTTGGCACGTTGGATACAAAACTGGCTTAGTGGCAGAAGGCAGAGGGTGATGGTCGAAGGTTGTTTTTGTGACTGGAAGCCTGTGGCCAGTGGGGTACCACAGGGATCGGTGCTGGGTCCCTTGCTGTTTGTGGTCTACATTAATGACTTGGATATGAATGTAAAAGGTATGATCAGTAAGTTCGCGGATGATACAAAAATTGGTAGGGTGGTAAATAGCGAGGAGGGTAGTCTCAGTCCGCAGGACGATATCGATGGGTTGGTCAGATGGGCGGAACAGTGGCAAATGGAATTTAACCCGGAAAAGTGCGAGGTGATGCACTTTGGGGGGACTAACAAGGCAAGGGAATACACAATGAATGGTAAGACCCTCGGCAAGACGGAGGGTCAGAGGGATCTGGGTGTGCAAGTACACAGATCCCTGAAGGCGGCGGAACAGGTGGATAAGGTGGTAAAAAAGGCATATGGGATACTTGCCTTCATTAGCCGAGGCATAGAATATAAGAGCAAGGAGGTTATGATGGAGCTGTATAAAACATTGGTTAGGCCACAGCTGGAATACTGTGTGCAGTTCTGGTCGCCACACTACAGGAAGGATGTGATAGCTTTGGAGAGGGTGCAGAGGAGATTCACCAGGATGCTACCAGGGCTGGAACGCTTCAGCTATGAAGAGAGACTGGGCAGATTGGGTTTGTTTTCCTTGGAGCAGAGGAGGCTGAGGGGGGACATGATTGAGGTGTACAAAATTATGAGGGGCATAGATAGGATGGATACTAAGGAGCTTTTTCCCTTAGTAGAAGGGTCAATAACTAGGGGGCACAGATTCAAGGTAAAGGGCGGGAGTTTTAGAGGGGATTTGAGAAAGAACTTTTTCACCCAGAGGGTGGTTGGAGTCTGGAACTCACTGCCCGGAAGGGTTGTGGAGGCTGGAACCCTCACAACATTCAAGACGCATTTGGATGAGCACTTGAAATGCCATAGCTTACAAGGCTATGGACCAAATGCTGGAATATGGGATTAGATTAGACAGGGCGTGATGGCCGGCGCGGACACGATGGGCTGAAGGGCCTCTATCCGTGCTGTATAACTCTATGACTCTATGAGAGGTCAATAACCAGGGCATATAGATTATAAAGTAATTGGTAGAAGGATTAGAGGGGAGTTGAAGAGAACCTTTTTCACACAGGGGGTGGTGGGGACCTAGAACTCATCGCCTGAAAGGCTGGTAGAGGCAGAAACCCTCATCGCATTTAAAAGGTACAAGGCTACAGACCAAGAGCTGGAAAGTGGGATTAGTCTGCATAGCTCTTTTTCGGCTAGCACAGACACGATGGACTGAATGGCCTCCTTCTGTGCTGTATATTTCTATGAAGACCAAACCCACCTTCCAGATGCCAAATTCGCTAGAAGGCCTTCTTAGACCTTCCCTTCCTTAGCTTTACATTCATACAGAGCACAAAGTATTAATTTATACCTATATACACAAAGCTAATTTTGCCTTTGTCTACCAATAAACACTAACCAACATCCATGAAATGTATGCAAAAGTGAGGAGCACACTCACCTTCTTGGTGCTGATACCAGTACACTTCTTTTTAACCAGGTACAAGGGAACTAGGTGATTGCATTGACTCGGTTGGAAATTTCCCTCCATGAGGCTGGCACCCATGCTGGTGATTACCCCCAAACAGGGTGCCCCTCTTTGGTGCACCACCAGCAGCAGGGCCTCTAAATTTTCAGTGTCAGAGGGACCATTGTTGCCCACATGTTACCTCTGTGCCAGTGTAAACAATTAGTCTACTTTTCTGGCACCACAACTTTCCTTTTTATGGTGAGCTGCAGCCCTTTAAGAACTGCTACCTCGCTTGGTGTTACAATGCCAAACCAAGCATGCTACAGGCTAAATTCTCTGGGTAGGCTTTTCTGTGCCCATAGCCTTTTCAAAAGGAGGGCGACACCTTAGATCGCAAAATTCTACAAGCAGAGATAAACCTGGTCAATGCAATCCCATTTTTGCCTATCTCACAAAATAGGTGCTCAAGAGTCATCTTAATCATAACTATAATCAGAGAAGGCAAAAATTGATTGCAAACTACTAACCTCAAAAGGATCATAGACTAGAATAGTAATTCCCAGGGTTAGATGCCACAGGAAGTAAGCTTCTATCCTGCTATCTGTTCAAAGTATTGGTGGGGATGTGCCAAAGCATGCTGTTAACTAGCTGGAGGGAAATGACATGAAGAGAAAAAGATTGGTGAAGTCAAGCATAGGTCCCTTCCAGTCAGAATCAGGGGAATTTATAATGGGAAACAAAGAAATGGCAGACCAATTAAATACATACTTTGGTTCTGTCTTCACAAAGGAGGACACAAATAACCTCCCAGAGATGTCGGGGAGCATAGGGTCTAATGAGAGGGAGGAACTGAATGAAATCAGTATATGTAGGGAAATGGTGTTAGGGAAATTGATGGGATTGAAGGCCGATAAATCCCCAGAGCCTGATAATCTACATCCTAGGGTACTTAAGGAAGTGGCCCTAGAAATAGTAGATGCATTGCTGGTCATCTTCCAAAATTCTATCGACTCTGGAACAGTTCCCATGGATTGGAGGATAGAAAATGTAACCCCACTATTTAAGAAGGATGGTAGAGAGAAAACGGGGAATTATAGACCGGTAAGCCTGACATCGGTAGTGGGGAAAATGCTAGAGTCCATTATAAAAGATGTAATAGCAGAGCACTTGGAAAACGGTGACAGGATCGGACAAAGTCAACATGGATTTACAAAAGGTAAATCGTGCTTGACTAATCTACTGGAATTTTTTGAGGATGTAACTGGTAGAATAGATAAGGGAGAACCAGTGGATGTGGTGTATTTGGACTTTCAGAAGGCTTTCGATAAGGTCCCACATAAGAGATTAGCGTGTAAAGTTAAGGCACATGGGATTGGGGGCAAGGTACTGACTTGGATAGAGAACTGGTTGGCAGACTGGAAGCAAAGAGTTGGAATAAACGGGTCTTTTTCTGAGTGGCAGGCAGTGACTAGTGGGGTACCGCAGGGATCGGTCCTAGGACCCCAGCTATTCACAATATATATTAATGATCTAGACGAGGGAACTAGATGTAGTGGCCCAGAAATTCGGGTCGGAGGCTTCCCGCGGGTGCAAACCTCCGACCTGCACTTACCTTGCGCGCCGGCCGTTGAGCTGTGGGCCCCCGTGGAATTCCGATCCTGGGCCCGTTCCAGCTGCCGGCGCGCAGTGCTTGCGTATCCCAGGGGCACAGTTAGTTCGATGCGTCTCCTGGGATCACGTGGGCCATGGGGAGCCAATCGGAGCAGGGAAATGCCCATTCATAAGTCTGACAGGAAGAGCTGTCAAAACTTAGAAATACTACGGGCCCCAAAACATCACTAAATCTTCAAATAATTTTTTTTTTAATCACATTTTTTAAATAAACTATAAATTACATGAAATAACTATTTTAAACAATAATTTACATTTTTGAAAAAAATAATTTTATTTTCTAACGGGGCTAAAAATAAACTTACCTTGCTTTAAAGTATTTAAAAATAATTAACCTGTTGAAAAAATGTTTTAATTTTAATTAAATCACCACTTACCTTGTAAAAAGCAGGCCTTATGCCTGCTTTTTAAATGTGTAACTTCTGCAGACTTACCCTCCTGGGAAAACCTGTAAAAAAAAACTAAGTTCGATGCGCATGCGCAGCCTCTCCCGCACACGCGTTCGAACTCTGAACCCCTTCGTTCAGGGGAACGGAAATGCCGGTTTCCCGCACATGCGCAGTGCATGCAGGAAACCGGCACTTCCATTGGGCCTACGGGTGAGTACCCCGTGCATACGCACCCGTGGAGACCCGAATTTCTGGGCCATGATCTCCAAGTTTGCAGATAACACAAGCTGGGTGGGCGTGTGTGCTGTGAGGAGGATGCCGAGAAACTCCAATATGATTTGGACAGGTTGGGTGATTGGGCAGATGCATGGCAGATGCAGTATAATGTGGATAAATGCGAGGTTATCCACTTTGGTGGCAAAAACAGGAAGGCAGATTATTATCTGAACGGCAATAGATTGGGAGAAGGGGAAGTGCAACGAGACCTGGGTGTCCTTGTGCACCAGTCGCTGAAGATAAGCATGCAGGTGCAGCAGGCGGTTAAGAAGGCAAGTGGTATGTTGGCCTTCGTAGCGAGAGGGTTCGAGTACAGGAACAAGGATGTCTTGCTGCAGTTGTACAGGGCCTTGGTGAGACCACACCTTGAGTATTGTGTGCAATTTTGGTCGCCTTATCTGAGGAAGGATGTTCTTGCCATGGAGGGAGTGCAGCGAAGATTCACCAGACTGATACTCGGGATGGCAGGAATGACGTATGAGGAGAGATTGGGTCGATTGGGCTTATACTCGCTGGAGTTTAGAAGAATGAGAGGGGATCTCATTGAAACTTATAAAATTCTAACAGGACTAGACAGACTAGATGCAGGAAGGATGTTCCCGATGGCAGGGGAGTCCAGAACCAGGGGTCACAGTCTAAGGCTAAGGGGTAAGCCATTTAGGACAGAGATGAGGAGGAATTTCTTCACCCAGCGAGTGGTGAACCTGTGGAATTCTCTACCACAGAAGGCAGTTGAGGCCAATTCATTAAATATATTCAAGAAGGAGTTAGGTATATTTCTTAAGGCTAAAGGGATCAAGGGATATGGGGAGAAGACAGGGACAGGGTATTGAGTTTGGATGATCAGCCATGATCTCATTGAATGGCAGAGCAGGCTCGAAGGGCCGAATGGCCTACTCCTGCTCCTATCTTCTATGTTTCTTTGAAAAAGGCTGAATCTGGTTGTGTAATTTTTTTGTACCATTTGCTGACAAACCATTTCTTGGTGATGGTGCCAGTCATCGGGGAAAAGATTGCAAGCCCAGCTGTTCTTGGCCAAGGATTTTCAATCTGGAGTGCCTCAAATCATTCCATACTGAAGGTCAGAGAAGCATGCCTACTGGTGGAAAGCTGTGTGTATTGCACAGGCTTAGCTATAAGAGCATGCATGTCGATGAGAAACTGATATTATTGCACTATCCTGCTTGTAGGAGGATATATATTAATGAGAAACTGACAGCATTGCAGCCATTGCATTTTAGGTGGATACCTTTGGAGGATTAAGTGTGTCACACTGTCTTGGCTGGAGGATGTCATCTATAGTGGTGAGGTTAAATGGACTGGCAACTGTCTCACTATTTGCAATCATAAATCTTACATAATTAAAACTTTGATGCCAAAAGCCCTTTGCAATTAGGTAGTTTTTCAGAGTGGTTGAAAGTGGGTAGTGGTGTCACACAGGACTCAGTTTTGGGGTCACTTCTGTTCACTGTGTATATCAATGATTTGGATATAGACCTAGAGGGAATGGTGCTGACATATGCAGATAATACCCAGACTTCAAGGGTTAAGTTTCGAGGAGAGATTACACAAATTAGGGTTGTATTCGCTAGAATTTAGAAGGTTAAGGGGTGATCTGATTGAAGTTTTCAGGATATTAAGGGGAACAGAGAGGGTAGATAGAGAGAAACTATTTCCGCTGATTGGGGATTCTAGGACTGGGGGCATAGTCTAAAAATTAGAGCCAGACCTTTCAGGAGTGAAATTAGGAAACACTTCGACACACAAAGGCTGGTAGAAGTTTGGAACTCCCTTCTGCAAATGGCAATTGATGCTAGATCAATTGTTAATTTTAAATCGGAGATTGATAGCTTTTTGTTAACTAAAGATATTAAGGGATATGGGCCAAAGGCGGGTATATGGAGTTAGATCGCAGATCAGCCATGATCTCATTGAATGGCAGAACAGGCTCGAGGGGCTGAATGGCCTACTCCTGTGCCTATGTTCCTATGTACCAAAATAGGAGATATAATTAATTCCTTATAAAAACAAAGGAAGCTGCAAAGAATATTGATAAAATGGGGGAATAGGCTAAAAAGTGTAGATGGGATTCGGTAAGTATGAAGCGATGCATTTTGACAACGGTAATTATGCTCTGAATGGAAGTAGGCTTAGGGCTGTGAAGGAGCAGAGGCATTTGGGGTACATGTTCACAGATAGAAAGAAAGACTTGTATTAATATTATATGGCACTTTTCACAACCTTGGTATGCCCCAAAGCAATTTACAGCCAATTATGTACTATTGAAGCGTAGTCACTGTCGTAGTGTAGGAAACGCGGCAGCCAATTTGTGCACAGCAAGCTCCCACAAACACCAATGTGATAATGATTAGATTGACTAGATGATCTGTTTTTAGTGATGTTGGTTGAGGAGAACTCCCCTGCTCTTCTTTGAAATAGCGCCATGTGATCTTTTGTGTCCACCTGAGAGGGCAGACGGCGCCTCAGTTTAACTTCATGTAAGCATCAGCCTACATTTTGTACTCAAGTGTTTAGAGTGGGACTATGAACCCACAACCTTTTAACTCCGAGACGAGAGAGCTACCACTGAGCCATGGCTGACACCAAATTAAAGGACAAGTCAGGTTGATAAGGCTGTGAAAAAAACCTAATGGAATTCTAAGTTTTATCATGAGGTATAGAATATAAAAGCTAAGAGGTAGTGATGAGCCTATATAAAACCTTAAGACCTCAGGTAAGGAACTATGGGGGAAAAATTGGGTATCGCCCATTTTGGGGCGCTAATATTGGCCAGGCGCAAAGTTTAGTGCCCGGCGCTAATTATTGCCTCCGACTGCAAAGTCTGCCTCTATCTCTCCTGGAGGTGATTTGAGTGCTAAATCAAGCGCTACACACCTCTCTTAAGGCGCTAATGTCGGGGAGCGAGGCGCTACTTCAGAACACTACCGAAGCTCAGGCGATGTCAGTTACCGTGGAAGCCAGACAGACTGGCGCCATTCAGTTCTTAAAGGGGAGGGGCCATCTTGCTGACCAGCCGCACCCTGCTCATTGCAGACTTGAATCTCGACCTGGAGAGACCTCTAAAGCAATGTGTTGGAAGCACTAATGGATAGGCTCAGGGAAAGAGCTCGGCGCTTAGGAACCTCAAAAGTGGTGCTGAGGGTCAAAACTCCTTAGGGCAGCGTTAAATCTCTCCAGACGTCTCTCTCCCTCTCAACCTGTGTGTACCAAAAATTTTGCCGATGAGAAAAGGCAGGAAGCACCCACCTTTTAAATAGTGCTCCCCCAGCCCCTTCCCGACTTGAAAACGTTCCCCTCTACCTGTCGTTCCTAGTGTCAAGCGCTAAGGCAGGGGGCGCGACTCAATTTCCGGTCCGGGGCGCTACCGGGGCATTGCACGCTTGCATGACGTCACAATCTGCAGGTGCAGGAGATCGTGGCGGTAGTGTTTAGCGCCAGCGCAAAATGACTGGTCAATTTCGTGAGCGGCGCTAGCTGGAAGCGCTAACCAACCGAATTTTCCCCCTTATGTGTAGTATTGGGCTCCACACTATCGGAAGGATAGTTACGCTTTAGATAGGGTACAATACAGAGTCACTAGAATGCTGCCTGGTGTGTTGAAATACAAATATGAAGACTTGAAAAATTGGGGCAATTGTATTAGAACATTGCAGATTACAGAGTGATATGATATAAATTAAAATTATGAAAAGATGGGACAGGATAGATAGAAGCCGACTGCTTCCAGTAGTTGAAGTATTGAGAATAAGGGGCCATAAGTACAAAATTAAACGTAAGAAATTTAGATCTGAGTTAGGAGAAACCTCTTTTATACAAAGTTGGGAGGCTGTGGAATCACTTCCATGGTTAGTGGGTGAGATAGAGACTATGCCCGCATTCAAGGTTAGATCAGATAGGTGGTTAAAATGAAAAGGGGGGGATAAAGGATTATGGAAAGAGCGTGTGTAATGTGATTAGGACCATTCACTGCATGGCGGGTAAAATTACCGACATTGACTGGTTGGACAAAATGTTTCCGTGTTGTAACCTTATGCATCTCTATGTATGCAAGCTTAATTTAAAGCACTGACAAAACCTGCAGCTGGATGGAGCCACCTGCTGCCAGCATGAAAGATGGCGGCAACCGCTCTACATGTACTTGTGACAGATGGGGTACCTTGTTTTGCCTGCTTCCGGTTGACATCTGCCCTCCCTCTCTCTCAGTGCCCGTTGTCCGCCATATTGGATTCTGTTTCCCTGGAGCGCGAGCGGTTTGTGGCGGAGCCTCGGGCGGAGCGAGCGAGTGAAACCGGATCGGAGCGGGAGGAAAGCGGAGCGACAATGAGCTGCGCCGAGGAGAAACGCGTCGCTGGCCGAAGGAAGAAGAACAAGCGGGGATCCGGCGGTAGCGCCAGCGCGGTCCCGGGAGAGAGCCGCAGCCCCAGCCCGTCTGAGGAGGCGCCGAGCCCGGCGCACGGCGAGCAGCCGGAGCCGGGGACGGGCCCAGGCTGGGCCGGGGAGCAGGTGAGACCCTAGGCGAGGAGACCAGGAGGGGCCGTGTGTTGGGATGGGCAGTGGATTGCAGTGAGCAGCCCCCCCTGGGCCGCGGCTTAGCAGCATTTGAATTTCTTTCAGTGTGGATGATTTTTGTGCTGGGAGCTGGGCGGGCTGTCAGCTGCTGTGCAGCTGGGGGTGTGTGTGTGTGTGTGTGGTGTGGGGGGGAGGTGTGTGTGTGTGTGTGTGGTTGGGGGGGGGGGGGTGTGAGGTGTCTCTATTGAATGGCTGGGGTCAGGGCCTGGACTCGTCTGTTAACTGATGGAGAGAGCCCGCATCTAGCTGCTGCAAATGGAAACGATGCTGCTGCTCAACATTGTACCTTTTAAACCACTTCACCGTTTAAATCTGTTGAATATTATTACATAGACATTAATGTTATTCTTTAAAATGCTATTAACTCAATGTTTTTGATAAGTAAAGGTACTAGTGCCAGTAACCGGTGGCTGGCTGTCCTGTGTAAAAACTATTGCTCTACAAAAATAATAGAAACTGAAACTGTACTCTCTCTACCAAGTACACTAGGTGTGCCTTTCAACTTGTAAAGTACACACAAGTGTGGTGATGGGATGTATGCATTGGTCCACTCAATGGTCATTCCCGTTGTCATTACGTTGACATGAAACTGACTGGTCTTGAACCATTGGCGCACTCCTGCCCATCGGTGTGTTGATAAATGTAGTTTGGTGGAACAGTCTTGCTTACTGTTGTCAATTCATTATCATGTTGGTCTAGGTTCGCTTGAGCAGGACAATCTTCAGATGATCAGCCAGTTACTAAATGAATTAGGCCCTTTCATTGCACTGCTAGTTGTGGATTATTTATAATAGAACTGTGGATTTTGAACCCTGCAAAGCATACTGCTTTGGATTGGCAGAACATGATATCCATGGTAAGAAATAAAAACACAAAAGGTTGGAAATGCACAGCAGGTTGATCAGCATCTAAAGTGGAAGGCAGGTTGATGTTTTGGGTACAGGCCTTCAGAGCTGAATCACCAATTCTAATGATGGCCTGTACTCAAATATTAACCATTTGTTCTTTCAGACACATTATTCAATACTGTCTGTTTCCAGAGTTTTTTAATTTTGAATTTGTAGCACTCATAGTTTTCTTTTTTGCTTCTCCATATTCACATGGATGTTAATGTGCAGAGGTAAATGAAATTGTAATGGGCATCATCTAAGTATTTCCTTTGTTACAAATACCCTTGCTTGTGGACAGTATGTAGTGCTGCATGTTATTCCAGTACACTATTGAAATTACGGTGTGTGCAAAGCCTCCTTTTTAAAGGAGTGGAATACTGTAAATGGAGCCTCGTACAGACTAGGTAATCTATTGTATACGGCTTCCCTGGAGTGATTGTAAATATGGTGAACTGAATATATTGTACATTAAATATTTCCTTTTCAGCATTGATTAATGAAACTTGGCTCTACATGAACACAAGGTGATGTTTCACTTGTCATAGCCCACTTCTGTATGAGTTGGGGGGTTTATCTTTTTTCTCTCCCCTCCTTTGGCTGGTGTCTTTTGTTCTTGTGGCTTTCTGTTTTCATTTGCTTGATTAGTGGCTCATTTTCATTTATTTCCTCTGGGGTTTTGTCATTCTCAACTTTGTTGTGGTTCTGCCATTTAATGTTTTCATTTGATTTTAACCCTTTTAATTTACTTGGATTCTCTGTCCTGTCTTTCCTTTCTGGCCATGTCCTGATCATCTTAGCTGGGCCTCACGGTTGCATGTTCTAACTTCTGTGATCAAAGCTGCCCCAGTGAAAACCAGAAAACTGACAGGTGGCTGTAGATATTTGCACAATGGATAAGAGGTTGCTTTCCTTGTCACAGAAACGAAGCTTAATGCTATTGGATGTGGTGTTACTAGATCAGCAAGTGTCAGCAATGAGTTACATAAAATTGCGTAGAATATACAGCATGGAGAGAGGCCATTCGGCCTAACCATTCTGTACTGGTGTTTATACTCCACATGAATCTCCTCCCATTCCATTTGCCTCATCTTGGCCTTTCAGCATAGCTTTCTGCTCACTTTTCTCTCATATACTCATCTAGTTCCCTTTTGAAGGTATCTAAGCTATTTGTCTCAACCACTTCCTGTGTTGCGAGCTCCACTTTCTAACCACTCTCTGCGTAAAGAAATTTCTCCTTATTTCCCTATTGGATTTATTAGTAACTATCTTGTATTTATTTATGGCCCAGAGTTTTGGATTCTCCCACAAGTGGAAACACTCTTTCCACATCTACCCTGTCCAACCCATTCATAATTTTAAAGACCCCTATCAGTTCACCTCTAAGTCTTCACTTTTATAGAGAAAAAAGCCCCAACCTGTTCAGTCTTTCTCGATAGCTGTAATCTCAGATGACATTCAAACTCTCTGCTCTGTGCCTTTCCTTCCTCCCCCTTCCCTGTAGCTCCATTTATTTGATGGATCTTCCTCGTAGTTGTGAGGAGCTCTGCAATCTTTCAAAATGGCTGAAAGACGAGCAGTACTGATGTTACTGGTAGTGAAGGTGCTGAATTCTGCAGTGAACCTCTGTAATTGATAGAACAGTAGTGTGATGGCTACAAGGGATACTGGCCCTTTAGTTCTCAGCAGGTATTGTATGTTTTTGATGTATGAAATTACAGGTGTGTGGTGGTATTAGTTAAAATTTGGCAGTTGGTTTAAAGAAAGAAATAACAAGCACCTTTAACAACCTCAGGACATCCCAAAGTGCTTTACAGCCAATTAAATACTTTTGAAGTGTAGGAAAGGTGGCAGCCAACTTGAGCACAGCAAGGTCCCACAAACAGCAATGAGATAATGACCAGATCATCTGTTTTTTGTGATGTTGGTTGAGGGATAGATATTGACCAGGACACCGGGAAGAACTCCACTGATCATCTTCAAAATAGCGCCATTGGATCTTTTACGTCTACCTGAGAGGGCAGACTGAGACTCTGTCTCATCAGAAAGACGGCTCCTCTGACAATGCAGCACGCCCTCAGTACGGCACTGGAGTGTCAGTCTATATTTTGTGCTCGTCTCTGGAGTGGGACTTGAACAACAACAACAACTTGCATTTATATAGCGTCTTTAACATAGTAAAACGTCCTAAGGTGCTTCACAGGAGTGTATAATCAAACAGAATTTGATACCAAGCCACAAAAGGACACTTTAGGACAGGTGACCAAAGCTTTGTCAAAGAGGTAGGTTTTAAGGAGCGTCTTAAAGGAGAGAAGTTAAGGAGGTGGAAGTAGGCGGGCTTGGTGATGAAGAGGATATGGGGTCGGAAGCTCAGCTCGGTCAAATAGGACGCTAGAGTTGCGAATTTTCTGGTTCAGCCTCAGAATGGCCAGGGAGAGGGATGGAGTGAGTGGCAGGGACCAAAGAGAGCGGTTCGGTCTTGCCAATATTTAATTGGTGGAAATTTCTGCTCATCCAATACTGGATGTTGGACAAGCAGTGTGACAAATCGGAGGCAGTGGAGGGGTCGAAAGACCTTCCAACTCCGAGGTAAGAGTGCTACCAGTGAGCCACAGCTGACATCTTAAGCAGGTGGACCATGAATCTGTTAAGTCTTTCTCTTCCCCTCACAGATATTAGTTTGACAAAGTACCTGATGAGAACTGTTAACTTGGACTGGCAGAATGTAAAATGTGAAGATGGAGGATTAATCCTTAGAGCCAGTAGGTTGAACATGTAACATCCTTCTTGACGTGTTTTCCTGGAATCCTTAATTTTCAAATCATTTAAACCACAGGTTTGGATTCTACAATATTATATTGAATGTTTACAACAAAAATGTGGTCTTTGCCGAAACTCCTTTCTCTTTTCTATCCCTGCGCCCCCCCACGCACACATTAGTCAGTCATTTGACATTTGTTGCTTTTAGGTTACTAAACAAATGGCAAGCAACCTGTTGAATATCATGGCACATAGGGTATGATAATTGGAGTGACCATAGGGAAAAATACACATGAAAATCCGTCAGTGAATCATTCAGGAATGATTTCAAGTCAGAACTTGTGGCCAGAAATAAGGGGACAGTCATTCTGGTTGTCTGGTTATGGATGTTACAAAATTAATGAGTTCACAGCAGTAACTTGTAATTGAAAATTTCACAAAATAATAAAAGATTTTCTTTTTGCTCTGCTAAGATTCTCTCAAGTGAACCTTTTGCAACATGTACTTAAACCAGCCAAGCAGACTATAGACCTGTTCCCGGGTCTCTGCCAGTGCCGTTCTGTAACTGGATACTGAGAGAGGTGTGCAACAGTGTCATGGTGTTAAGGGTATGAGAAAATGTAGTGTGTCGTATTTTCTGGACTTTGAGATCAGCCTGATGGACCATAATATTTCTAATCCTGTACATTCCTACGTTCTCTCCCCTCATCCCTAGTTTGAAGCACTTGGTCTCTTCCTCATCATGGAAATGAGATTAAGAGGGTTTTTCAGGGGTTGGAGGATTGTGAGTGTGACCCATATCATAGCATAGCATACCATGCTGTGTACTGGCTTCACCCATGTCCCATCTTATTTGTTACACTTTAGCTTGTTACTGTCACTTTAATAATGAAAATAGATGACTTCTGTTTTTAAAGTTTAGCCAAGTCAATAAAACTGGTAAAGGAATAATGAATTGGCTTACTGAATTTAGATGTTTGCCTGGTATTGTGGCCATGCTCTGAACTTGCCATTGTGTCTGTTTATTGTAGGACGATGGTATCCTGTAAGTCTAATATAACCAGCTTTGCTGTCTTGAATTAGCATTCTAAACCGAAGTGACTGAAGTAAAGAATCTGCAGGTATTTGCCTCTCTGCTCCATGACTAAAGGTTAGGGTGACTGTTGCTAGCAAATCCAAATTGTCTGACAGTCAGGTTGCTGCCTGCATCTAAATGGAGACAGCCTTGTGTGTTGACCAGTGAGAATCTGTGTAAAATTCTTCTGCATTATGTATGCAGAAACTCATTTTGTACATTAATTGAATAATTACACACCCGCTTTGATTTTTAAATCCTGTGTAAATTCTCTGCCATAGTGGGTTCCCATCTCTGGGTGGGTAGAAACCTCTGGTCCCGAGTTATAGTATGCACAGAATTGGTGTGTGGCAAAATAAACTTGGTATCAATTGATTGGTCTGTTTCAGATTGGGTATAGTTTTTTAGCTGATGCTGTGTAGCTGTTGAATTGAGCTAGTAAGACCCAGGTTGATTTTCTGTTTAAATTTGCCTATGCCATACATGTGCTATAGTTAAGGCAAGTGATCTGTCAGGGAAGGTGCAGCATCCTTCCCCAGTTTTCACAACTTAAGCACAGTTTTTGCAGCATTCGTCCCCAGCAGCTTCTCTACTCACTGGTATTTTAATCAGTGAGTGATGTGGAGCTGTGTGCTTGCTGACTGTAACGCCAGCTGGTTACCACAACAGCTGGTCTGGCAGACTCAACATGTTTTGTCCATACACTTTAATTCAAACTCTAACTTTAAAAAAAAAATGCCGTGGAGTGCGGTGTAAATTGAACCTGTAGGTTAAGTTATGATTTATTGATTGAAACTTGAATGCCGACTCTTGATTTTAAACTGTGCTGCAGTACCGTCATTGCTGATTGTAAGACCAGCTGTACCAGCTGATAACTTTCCTTGTTGTTAGGTTGGCAGAGAGACATGGAAGAGTGGCACTTCAAAACAAGAGCCTGATTAAAATGAGGTTGCTGTTGATTGGAGGACCTGACTGACACTGACCAACACCTACAAGAAAAGGATGCTCCATAGCTGCCTTCTGACTTTTTGCCTTATTGTGCTGTGTTAAATCACTTGCTCATCACGTTGGCCTGCATTCAGACCTTTGCCAATGCTTGTATGAGCCAGCTGTTGGAATGTGTGTCACAGCAACATGGGAAAGAATCACCTGAGTTTTTCTTTGGCTGTGAGGAGATACCTGGCTTCTGCTTAACAACTTCTTACAGTTCGGAACTCTGAGATTGGCGATCGAACCAATGTTCCTCTGCTGTTGCACCATGGATTGGTGTTCCAAAGCACAAGACAGGTGTGGGCTTTACCTAGTGATGGGATGATGACACAAAGCTAGTCTGGGACAAGCATGGTGGGTATATAGTTGGCACCTGGTCAGCTATATTCAAATTGGTTGTCTCAAATTTTTGACTGGATTGGTAACATCAAATCAGAGACCACAAGTTTGGTTCCACTACCTTTAAATCTGTATATAGAGATTAGTTTCAGTTCAGTAGCCAGTCTTTTAGGGGACCAAAATTAAACTTTGTTTTCAGGCAGTGAAATGTTTTGCAAGGGGCAAGTGTGCATTACTTTTTTTTTTACGAAGTCGATACAAAAGCTACATTTACCTTGTCCACAAGGATGCGATTGAATTGTTGCTTCTGAGCTAAGAGCTCAGCCTCCCTGTTAAGTACAAGTGGTGGTTCCTGGTATATTGAAGCAGAATCTAAACTTTGTTTTTGTGCAAGTTTTTATTCCTCTACGTTCTGAGTCTTGGCAAAACATGTACCATCTCTACTAAAAGCATGGGATGGAAACTTCCTCCCGGTCCTCAGACAATGTCGCAATATAGTATAAAAAAGATCAGTGCAGGAGAGCAGTCTGTGGTGACCCTGTATTTTTGTGGGTAAGCACCTGGCCTTTTTGCAGCACCTTCCAACTTCTGAAAACTTGGCTGAAACCAGGAAATTGCATAGGTCCTCCCACTCTATGGTACAGGAAACTTTGGGTTTATCTGGAGGTTAACTGTCCGGAATGCTCGAGCCACCGGCAAAAATCAGGAGCCGTTTCGTTAGTTTTTTTTTCTTTTCGTTGCTTTTTTTTCACCAGTCAGGCTCTGCAAGGTCTCACTGAAGCTGCTGCTAAGCTACAGAGACGCTTGCAAGGTACGGCCGACTGTTTAGAAGCTGTTGCTAAGCAACAGGGTTTGTTGCCAGATACGGAGCTCAAAATCTCCGTATGTTTCAACATTAGCGCTGGTTTGTCTGGCAGTTTTGATGGGACGGCAACAGCTCGGTGCCGGATAGCACAAAGTTTCCTGCATAATTTGTTCCTGCTTGAACATACCATGCCCTAGTCCTAGTGTGTATATTGAAAACGAAACCAAACTTTGCAGAGTGATTGCTGGCATCAGATCTAACGTGCAAGGAAGGAAGTAACTTGATATGTGCTATTTATGTTGTGTGTGGGGGTGGTTGTGCAGTGGGTGGTGTCTAATGATCAGCAGGGGAGGGTGGAAACAATAATTTTAGTGTATTTCTTCCATACTTAGAAGAAATCACCTGCAGGTAATTGTTTTGTGCCTGCTGAGTTTGGTTTGGGCATTCAACAGAATAACTAATTAAATGAAACCAATGTTGAAATGATCCCAACCTTTAATTTGTTTGGAAAGTGAGGATTTTAAGAAAATAAAAATGTTATGCATAATTTACAGAACCCCATAGTGTAACCTCTGAAAGATTAGTGGCTCATTAGTGATGCTCAACCAACATCTGTATCATGCGATCATACATAACTTTGGATTTCAGAATGCTAAAGTATGGTTGGTGTATTGTAGTCACGGTCTCTTTTGTAGAGAGGTCCTGTGACATAATCTTGACTCAGTGTTTGAATTGGCCCAGGTTGTTTGAGTACAACTTAATTATTTAAAAATGGGTGTAATTCTATTGTTTTCTAATCAATCTCTAAATGTGCTTGCATCAGTTGTGTATATGCAATGTTGGTGCACATGCAGATGTTTACAGTTTTGTTCACATATCCAGTGGTGGTCCAAGCACTGAGTGGTGGAGGAAAAGCAGTGAATGAGAGGAGGAGTGTTACAGCTGGTCTGGGGCCATTTAACTGTCCAAAATGGCATCAAAGAGAGACTTGCCGCTGAATTGGGTCTAGCTGACTTTGGGATTTTTAATGGCACGCAGAGAACAGATTTCAGATCGACCTCTGTTGACCATTAATTACAGATTGCTGATCCTGTCACTGTAATGAGGGTTCTGGGGGATATCTGGCCTGTTTTCACATAATAAGATATTGAACATGCACTGCCTGACATCCACCCTAATAAAATGTCACATTTTGTGGCTTGTAATTGAAAAGTGTACTACAAGAGTTGAGATGCACAAATGCTGTTTTACTGTTCTTAAATGAAGGTGTGAAGACTCCATTCTTCATGCACATGGTTGTATTTGAGCAGCAGCATTACACACACTTAATGTAGATCACAGACTTGTGAAATTTTCATTCCTGAATGAGAAATCTTCAAGTCAATGCTTGATCTATTGTTAAAACTCACCAAATGAATGTCTTCTGCAACTTAGTGCTTTGGGGAAAAAAAACAGGTGTTCAAACAATGTTCTGTGCTCGAGGTACCAATTGTGTTGGGGTTAACTCGATGACTGATGGTTGAAGGACCAGTCTTTAGTGGAACTTATATGGGTTCACTTCAGCTGTTATTTTCAAGTGTTTTCTCAGGGGAGGCAAAACTTTCCATCCATTGTAGTGCATTTGGTATTCATCAATTCTAGTGAGAGGTGGTAGAGAAAGTGAGGGCAGGGGTGTAGAGATACTGAGTGGGAGGGGGAGAGAACAGGTGGTTCACCCACCTTATTTCACTACTGTGTTTTCTCACAGGTGGAGAAGATGATTGTGGTGTTGTTAATGGTCCGGAATTTGCGGTCCCGATGACAGCGTACGCCATCATAAGTCTTCTGAAAGGCCCCGCAAGTTCCGGGTTTCTGCATGCGCGAAAACCCAGAACTTGCGATCTGTCAAGGTACGCCTTGACAGATCTACCGAACCGAATAGAAATTCACTTTCGCTATTTGCCCAACTGCTGCCCAGCAAATGTCCATGAAACTCTTACGCCTGGTTAAAGCAGGCGTAGGGCCTGCTTTCACCAGCATAAGGGTTAATATAAATCTTAAATTAAAAATAAAAAATGATGCACAAACACTTAAAATTAGTTTACGCAAATTTTGGCCCAGATTAAAATGTTTAGATATTTTTCAAAAAATAAAGTTATTATTGTATTTGCTGTATTGAAGGGACTTTTAATTAAATTTGAGAATGAGAACATTTATTTTTATTGCCATTGTCTAAATTGTTTAATTATTTCGGGATTCCATTAGGGTTTATGGGATTCCTTTCGTAAATGGAATCCTCCTTTCTCATTGGAGGACCCGGCCTACGTGATCCCAGGGACGCTTCCGGACTGCTTGAGTTCCATGGGCCTTTACGCAGGCGTAAGCCTGCAGGCCTAGGACCCGAACTAGCTGTAGCTTTGAAGACAGGAGGTAAGTTTGTAGTTCTTTCGTGGGTCGGAGGAGTACTCCGGAGGTACGCCTCCGACTGCAAATTCAGGGCCATTATGTACAGTAGTTGTAGGGATCAATTCACTTTCATATTGGAGATGGATAATAGGCTACCAAAAATGGCACTGGCCACACAAGAAGGGGGCCCAAGTTATGTTGGCTCGACTTGCATGGCAGTTATTTTTTCCAGAAACCCAGTGAGTTCCAGTGTAATAAAAACAGAAAATGTTGGAAATACTCAACAGGTCAGGCAGCATCTGTAGCGAGAGAAACAGAGTTAACGTTTCAGGTCGATGACCCTTTGTCAGAACTGGAAAAAGTTGGAGATGGAACAGGCTTTTCAGCAAGTGTAGGGGCGGGGAGGGGAAAAAAGAACAAAAGAGAAGGTCTGTGATGGGATGGAAGGCAGGCGAGATTAAGAGACAGAAGGGATGATGGTGCAAGGCAAAAGGAGATGGTAATGGGGCAAGTTAAGAAACAAAAGATGACCAGATGAAGTGTAAATGGCAATGGCAGAATGATCGACAGCCGCCATGTGAGAGAGAGAAAAAAAATAATGATAGGGGCAGAGGTTATGGTCTGAAAAGTGCCTAATCAAAAGATGGGGTGCTGTTCCTCGAGCTTACGTTGAGCTTCATTGGAACAGTGCAAGAGGCCGAGGACGGAGAGGTCAGAGTGGGAGTGGAGCAGAGAATTAAAGTGACAGGTGACCGGAAGCTCGGGGTCACCCTTACGGACGGAATGGAGGTGATCCGCAAAGTGGCCACCCAATCTGTGTTTGATCTCCCAAATGTAGAGATCGCATCGTGAGCAGCGAATACAGTATACTAGATTGCAAGAAGTACAAGTAAATCACTGTTTCACCTGGAAGGAGTGTTTGGGGCCCTGGACAGTGGGAAGGGAGGAGGTAAACGGGCAGGTGTTGCATCTCCTGCGCTTGCACGGGAAGGTGCCAGGGGAAGGGGAATCGACCTGAAACGTTAACTCTGTTTCTCTCTCTACAAATGCTGCCTGACCTGCTGAGTATTTCCAGCATTTTCTGTTTTTATTTCAGATTTCCAGCATCCGCAGTATTTTGCTTTTGTATTAAGAGTTCCAGTGTAAACCTTGTTTATGTACCAGCAGAACGTCCATTAATGCCATTCTGAATTTTTGTGGAATAAAGACTTGCAGGTGACGTTGCCATGTTGTACAGTCCACTAACATCAATTTTCTCCTGCCTGACACAAATTTGCATCACAGCAAATGAAAGTTTATATTCAATTTATTTGTACTGTATTTCTCTTCATTCCATCGTGCCTGATAATGCTGTTCCATATGCGTAAGAGCAACATTTGGGGATTCCCAATTCCATTATGCACCCTGGTGCATAATGGAGTTTTCATTATACCATACTGTGACTTTTTTTTTACAGATCCCGAAAATGACTTTTTATTCTGTCGGGACTTAATGTCACAAAAGGCTGCTATTTTTTCCTGTGGTAAGAGTTGCAGTAATGAGGTGAGTGTAGTATGGAGCTGGTGGACATATGCAGATCAGTAGAAATAAGCAGACAATTCTCAGAACAATAAATTAATAAATGATTGAGACTCCTGCCAAATCAATGGATGAGTCAACAGTAAACTTAAAATGACAAAGATTAAATCATTGCAATTGTTGGTGTGATTTAGGTTGCTTTAAGAAATTGCCGTAGTTTTTGCATGTGTGCATCATGTGATGTGCAATTTTGAGATTGAGTGCTGGCTTCAGCAGTAATTCACAGCATATGAGGGATTTTTGATTCAAATATATACCATCATGTCTTGCACATTGATCTTTAAAGGTCAGAGTTTTCTTTTGTGCAGTTTTGCAACTCCGGAAAATCCCAAAAGAATGCGTAGCAAACTGGGCTCCCAGGATCCTAGGAACCCCAAGTTGATGAGATTTCTTTCATGGTTGACTTAATAGAATATTATTTCTATTGCTACATACTTTTGGGCAGCTGACAGTCTTTTGTAAGTTAGGATGGCTGGAGGGAGGGAGGGGCTCCCAGGAGTTGTTTATAGGATGCCCTCACACAGAAAAGTTTAAAAGCCACTGATGTACAGTACATTGGCGAAGATGGTCGCCCAACCTCAGATGAATCCTGTGACACATTCAGGTAAATCAAAGACTTCTCTCAGAAATGGGTCCAAACAAGGGAAATTAGGGATAGCATAAGATCCAAGGAGAGGACATATAATTTGGCCAGAAAAAGCAGCAAACCTGAGGAATGGGAGCAGTTTAGGATTCAGCAAAGGAGGACAAAGGGATTAATTAAGAGGGGGGAAATATATTATGAGGGTAAGCTTTCAGGGAACATTAAAAACTAACTGTAAAAGCTTCTATAGATAAGTGAAGAGAAAAAGATTGGTAAAGTCAAGCGCAGGTCCCTTGCAGTCAGAATCAGGGGAATTTATAATGGGGAACAAAGAAATGGCTTACCAATTAAATACATACTTTGGTTCTGTCTTCACAAAGGAGGACACAAATAACCTCCCAGAGATGTCGGGGAACATAGGGTCTAATGAGAGAGAGGAATTGAATGAAATCAGTATTTGTAGGGAAATGGTGTTAGGGAAATTGATGGGATTGAAGGCCGATAAATCCCCAGAGCCTGATAATCTACATCCTAGGGTACTTAAGGAAGTGGCCCTAGAAATAGTAGATGCATTGCTGGTCATCTTCCAAAATTCGATAGACCCTGGAACAGTTCCCATGGATTGGAGGATAGCTAATGTAACCCCACTATTTAAGAAGGGTGGTAGCAAGAAAATGGGGAATTATAGACCGGTAAGCTTGAGATCGGTAGTGGGGAAATGCTAGAGTCCATTATAAAAGATGTAATAGCAGAGCACTTGGAAAACAGTGACAGGATCGGACAAAGTCAACATGGATTTACAAAAGGTAAATCATGCTTGACTAATCTACTGGAATTTTTTGAGGATGTAACTGGTAGAATAGATAAGGGAGAACCAGTGGATGTGGTGTATTTGGACTTTCAGAAGTCTTTCGATAAGGGCCCGCATAAGAGATTAGCGTGTAAAGTTAAAGCACATGGGATTGGGGGTAAGGTACTGTCTTGGATAGAGAACTGGTTGGCAGACAGGAAGCAAAGAGTTGGAATAAACGTGTCTTTTTCCGAGTGGCAGGCAGTGACTAGTGGGGTACCGCAGGGATTGGTGCTAGGACTCCAGCTATTCACAAATATATATAAATGATCTAGACGAGGGAACTAGATGTAATAGCTTCAAGTTTGCTGATGACACAAAGCTGGGTGGGCGTGTGTGCTGTGAGGAGGATGCAGAGAAACTCAGTACGATTTGGACAGGTTGGGTGATTGGGCAGATGCATGGCAAATGCAGTATAATGTGGATAAATGCGAGGTTATCCACTTCGGTGGCAAAAACAGGAAGACAGATTATTATCTGAACGGCAATAGATTGGGAAAAGGGGAAGTGCAACAAGACCTGGGTGTCCTTGTGCACCAGTCGCTGAAGGTAATCATGCAGGTGCAGCAGGTGGTTAAGAAGGCAAATGGTATGTTGGCCTTCATAGCGAGAGGATTTGAGTACAGGAGCAAGGATGTCTTGCTGCAGTTATACGGGGCCTTGGTGAGACCACACCTTGAGTATTGTGTACAGTTTTGGTCGCCTTCTGAGGAAGGATGTTCTTGCCATGGAGAGATGCAGCGAAGATTCACCAGACTGATATCTGGGATGGCAGGAATGACCTATGAAGAGAGATTGGGTCGATTAGGCTTATATTCGCTAGAGTTTAGAAGAATGAGAGGGGATCTCATTGAAACTTATAAAATTCTAACAGGACTAGATAGACTAGATGCAGGAAGGATGTTCCTGATGATGGTGGAGTCCAGAACCTGGGTCGCAGCCTAAGGATAAGGGGTAAGCCATTTAGGACTGAGATGAGGAATTTCTTCACCCAGAGAGTGGTGAACCTGTGGAATTCTCTGCCACACAGGGCAGTTGAGGCCAATTCATTAAATATATTCAAGAAGGAGTTGGATATATTTTTTGAGGCTAAAGGGATCAAGGGACATGGGGAGAAAGCGGGGACAGGGTACTGAATTTGGATGATCAGCCATGATCTCAATAAATGGCGGTGTGGGCTAGAGGGGCTAAATGGCCTACTCCTGCTCCTATCTTTGTTTCTATACTTCCTTATTCAAGGATCCTCTGGTACTTTGTTATGGAAACCACCTCTTTACAATGGTGTTCACAGAAGTGTTCTTTACCTTTGCGCCCCACCCCCCCCTTTTCTGCATCTCAGTATCTCAGTTGTAAAGCACAGTCAGTGCAGCATACCTGGAGGAAATCATGGCGCCAGTCAGCACTCATCACCAGGTTATGGTATGGCAAAGTTGAAAGTTTTATTTTTATTTTTAAGGAAATTACAGTAATTCTATGTAGCTCACATGGTTCAAGGTATGTATTCTGTGTGGGGAAATAAGCAAAATACAATTTTGCAAATGTGTATGCACATAGTATAATAAAATATTCCCATAGGTTTAAACTTGTGAACTGAATTATATTTATAGAATTAAATAAACAAGTCATCTTGTTGCTAATTGGGTTCAGAGGTACTATAGGTCTAACAGACTGAACAACCAATACACTTAACAATACTGTGGGATAAGTCTACTGTGTTAAACTGAGCTCAGTACACCAGCAGTGGCTCGTGAATGTAAGCATGTTTCATACTTCTCCCACACACACGGAAAGTTTTTTTTTTTAAATAAGAGTGCCTAGACCAAAAACTAATGCAAGACGTTTTTTCTATATGTTGGCTCAAAGGATTGTTTGCAAGTCCATTGCCATAGTCATTTTGATTAACTAGTCATTAGCTAGTAAAATGTTTTAGCCAGATCAGAATTTTATCAACAAGTTATGAATGACTAGCTGGCTTACACTGCATACATACAGGATGCCATGCAGGCCCCAGTATACAGGAAACTTTGGTTTATCCGGAGGTTAACTGTCTGGAATGCTCGAGCCACCGGCAAAATTCAGGAGTCGGTTCAGTAAGTTTTTTTTCTTTTCGTTGCTTTTTTTTCACCAGTCAGGCTCTGCAAGGTCTAGCTAAGGCTGTTGCTTAGCTACAGAGACGCTTGCAAGCTACGGCCGGCTGTCTAGAAGCTGCAGGGTTTGTTGCTAGATACGGAGCTCAAAAAGCTCTGTATGTTTTAACATTAGCGCTGGTTTGTCCGGCAGTTTTGATGGGACGGCAACAGCTTGGTGCCGGATATCACAAAGTTTCTTGTATTATGTTAATGTAGTGGGTGGAGTTTAATGGTGCATGCAAAGTAACAACTGTGTTCACAGTTGGGTACATGAGTTGTGTAAGTGCCTCACATTGCGATCTGTGGTATTTTCCTTTTCCCTTCTCTTCTGTCTCCAAAACACCCCCCCCACCCCATTTTTTTCTTGCGTCACCTGAAGGTGCTAACTCTTGCTAGGTTATGATTCTGCAGGTACCAGTAGTCCTCTGGTACCTCAACTAAGTGGCCACACTTTGTGTAAAAAAACCTAGAGAGTGTGGGTACACTATTTAATCATGTAGGCATCACAGTGGAGTCCAAATCACCTGGTGCTCATGCAGGTGCATTTTCCAGGAGTGTTACTAGCTAGCAATTGAGATAATTTCATATTGTATTTTTCTTGCCCCTCCACCCACCAAAACCAAGCATAGAAACCTAGGAGCAGGAGTAGGCCATTCGGCCCCTCGAGCCTGCTCCGCCATTCAATGCGATCATGGCTGATCATCCAAATTCAGTACCCCTTGATCCCTTTAGCCTTAAGAAATATATCCAACTCCTTCTTGAATATATTTAATGAATTGGCCTCTACTGCCTTCTGTGGTAGAGAATTCCACAGGCTCACCACTCTCTGGGTGAAGAAATTCCTCCTCATTTCTGTCCTAAATGGCCTACCCCTTATCCTTAGACTGTGACCCCTGGTTCTGGACTCCCTGACCATCGGGAACATCCTTCCTGCATCTAGTCTGTCTAGTCCTGTTAGAATTTTATAAGTTTCAATGAGATCCCCTCTCATTCTTCTAAACTCCAGCGAGTACAAGCCCAATCGACCCAATCTCTCCTCATACGTCATTCCTGCCATCCCAGGTATCAGCCTGGTGAATCTTCGCTGAACTCCTTCCATGGCAAGAACATCCTTCCTCAGATAAGGCGACCAAAATTGCACACAATACTCAAGATGTGGTCTCACCAAGACCCTGTACAACTGCAGCAAGACATCCTTGTTCCTGTACTCGAACCCTCTCGCTACGAAGGCCAACATACCATTTGCCTTCTTAACCGCCTGCTGCACCTGCATGCTTACCTTCAGCGACTGGTGCACAAGGACGCCCAGGTCTCGTTGCACTTCCCCTTCTCCCAATCTATTGCCATTCAGATAATAATCTGCTTTCCTGTTTTTGCCACCAAAGTGGATAACCTCACATTTATCCACGTTATATTGCATCTGCCATGCTTCTGCCCAATCACCCAACCTGTCCAAATCATCCTGGAGTTTCTCGGCATCCTCCTCACAGCACACACACCCACCCAGCTTTGTGTCGTCTGCAAATTTGGAGATATTACATCTAGTTCCCTTGTCTAGATCATTAATATATATTGGCCCTGAAATTAGGATCGGGAGCTTGCCGCGCGTGCAAGCCCCCGATGTGCACTTACCCGGCGCGCTGACATTTGAATCGTGGCCCACATTGCATTTCCTCTCACTGGCCCGCTTGAGGTCCTGCCGCGCTGTGCATGTGTGACCCAGCGGTATACTTAGTGCAGTGAGCCGGCTGGGATCACGTGAACGCAGGGCAACCAATGGGAGGTTGCAAAAGTTCATTCATGAGTTTGACAGTAAGAGCTGTCAAACTCATGAAAACTCCTGGCCCCAAAACACTACTTAAACTTGAAAGAAAATTTAAAAAAACATTGCACTACTTAAATGAACCATAAATAACTGTTTAAAAAAAACTATTTTAAACAATAATTTTAAAATTTGAAAAAATTATTATATAAAAAATCAGGGCTAAAACTAAACTTACCTTACTGTAAATTCTTTAAAAATAATAAACCTGTGGAAATTTTTTTTATAAATTGTATTAATAGACCACTTACCTGTAAAACTAAGTACTTACGTGTGGTTTTTCAATGCGTAAAAACCGGAGGCCTTTACACATGCGCAACTCTCTTTATTAAAAAAAAATAAAAAAAATAAAGGAAATCCAAGTCGCACGCGCAGACTCCTGCGCGCACGCGTTCAGCCTCTTAACCCCTTGGGTCAGAGGAGAGGAAATGCCGGTTTTCCCCGCATGCGCTGTGCATGCTGAAAACCGGCAATTCCTCCGGGCACACGCGTGAGTACCCCGTCCGTACTCGCGCGTTGGGAGAGGAATTACTGGGCCAATGTGAATAGCTGGGGTCCATGGACCGATTCCTGCGGTACCCCACTAGTCACTGCCTGCCACTCGGAAAAAGACCCGTTTATTCCAACTCTTTGAAAAGCCCAGGTGAGGTGAATGTTAGCACTCAACCGCTACCCTAATTGAGACTGAATTGAAGGCCTTTTTTGGCTACACTGGGAAATGCTTTCACCCACCTGAGAAAATGGAAGATAAAATGAGCTTTATTGGATTATTTTGAAATGTAAGTTGCATGAAAAGTAACTGCGGCATATCTGGACTTGGGTACTCAGTATTCATAATACTACTTTTAAGGCAGAATAAATTGGAAAGAATACAGTGAAGACACTAGGGATGGTGCAAATTAAATGTATACCACATAGAGCTATATAGATAAAATGGCCCTGAATTTCCGATCGGAGGCTTCCTGTGTGCGGATGCCTCCAATCGGAAAAAATCTACGCACTTACCTGCTGGCTCCGTAGGTTCCGAGACTTGCGATCCTGGGCCTCTGCTCTACAAAATGCGCAGAGGCCCAGGTATCCCAGGGGCTAATGCTGTTCACAAGTGCCCCTGGGATCACGTGGACCATGGGGAACCAATCGAGGGGAATCCCCCATCGCACTTTTGACAGGTCTGGCAAAAGTATGAATGGGGATCACTTAAAAAAGTTAACCATTAAATAATTTTTTAAAAAATCACGTATTTAAAATTAGTTAAAATTACATTAAATTAAATATTTTAAACAAAAATTTACTTTTTGAAAAAAACTTGTTTTTTACGGGGCTAAAAATAAATTTAGCTTTTAAAATTTAAAAAGTATTTTTAAATTATAAATGAGCGAAAAAAATGTATTTTAAATTTAAAAAAAAATTCTTATGCTGGTAAAAGCAGGCCTTAGGCTTTTACCAGGCGTAAGACTTTTAAAGATTTTCAGCGGGTGGAAGTTGTGCAGAAAGCAGAACTCTCTGCCTACGGAGGCCCTTCTCCCGGGCATGCAGATGATCTGTCGAGATCGCAGTGCTGGGTTTCAGCGCACACCTTGTACGCACCTGGTGGGGGTCGGAAGATCTGGCCCAATGTTAACTCTTAAAGGTAAACTGTTTAAATAGAGGCTTGGAGCAACTATAATGGAGTAAGTATAAAAGTAACGGGGGGGAAGGAAGATTAATTTTATATTGTATATTTTTCATTATTAAAACTATAATGGAGGTAAGAAAGAGACCCAGGAAAACAAATTCTAGTAGGCACTGTGGAAACCAAATTCTTGGTGAGAGTTCATAGCAGATTCATGAAGGTTTCATAGAATTATATAGAATTTACAGCACAGAAACAGGCCATTCAGCCCAACTGTTCTGTGCTGTTGTTTATGCTCCACAAAAGCTTACTCCCAACCTACTTCACCTTTCTGCATATCTTTCTATTTCTTCCTCCCTCATGTACTATTCCAACGCACTCCTGGTTGGCCTCCCACTTTCTACCCGATGTAAACTTAAGGCCGTCCAAAACTTGGCTGCCCATGTCCTAACTCACACCAAGTCCCGTTCACCCATCATCCCTCTGCTTGCTGACCTACATTGGCTCCCGGTTAAGCAACGCCGCGATTTCAAAATTCTCGTCCTTGTTTTAAAATCCGCCCGTGGCCTCTCCCCTCCCTATCTCTGTAATCTCTTCCAGCCCCACAATCCCCCTGAGATATCTGTGCTCCTCTAATTCTGCCCTCTTGAGCATCCCTGATTATAATCGCTCAACCTTTGGTGGCTGTGCCTTCTGTTGCCTAGCCCCTAAGCTCTGGAATTCCCTGCCTAAACCTCGCTACCTCTCTTTCCTCCTTTAAGACGCTCCTTAAAACCTATCTCTTTGACCAAGCTTTTGATCATCTGCCCTCATTTCTCCTTATGTGGCTCGGTGTAATATCTTTGTCTTATAACACTCCTGTGAAGCGCCTTGGGACGGTTTACTACTTTAAAGGTGCTGTATAAATACAAGTTGTTGTTGTTCTCCTTAAAGGCATCTATGCTATTTGCCTCAATTACTCCATGTGGTAGCAAGTTCCACATTCTGACCACTCTCTGGGTAAAGCTGTTTCTTCTGAATTCTTCATTAGATTTATTAGTGACTATCTTTTATTGATCACCTAGTTTTGGACTCGCCCACAAGTGGAAACTTCTCTTCTCTTCTTAGGCAGTCCCTCGGAACCGAGGATGACTTGCTTCCACATTAAAAATGAGTTCTCGGGTGACTGATGATTCCAATGCGGGACCTACAGTCTCTGTCATAGGTGGGGCAGACGGTGGTTGAAGGAGCGGTGGGTGTGGTGCTTCGGTTGACGTGCGCTCCTTGCACAGCTTGTGCTTGCTCCTGGCGAAGAGACTCTAGGTGTTTGGCGCCTTCCCGGATGCTTCTCCTCCACTTTGTGCGGTCTTGGGCCAGGGATTCCCAGGTGTTGGTGGGGATGTTGCACTTTTTCAAGGAGGCTTTGAGGGTGTCCTTGAAGCGTTTCCTCTGCCCACCTGGGGCTCTCTTGCCATGTTGGAGCTCCGAGTAGAGCGCTTGTTTTGGGAGTCTCATGTCGGGCATGCGGACGATGTGGAAACACAAGTGGAACCATTTTTTTATGTCTACCCTATCAAACCTCTTCATAATTTTGAAGACTTCTATTAGGTCACCCCTCAGCCTTCTCTTTTCTAGCCTGTTCAGTCTTTCCTGATAGTTATAACCTCTCCGTTCTGGCACCTTCTCCAGTGCCTATATATCGTTTTTGTATATGGAGACCAGAACTGTGCACAATACTCCCAAGTGTGGTCTAAACAAGGTTCTATACAAGTTTAACATAACTTCCCTGCTTTTCAATTCAATTCCTCTAGAAATGAACCCTAGTGCTTTGTTTGCATTTTTATGGCCTTCTTAACTTGCATTGTTACTTATAATGATTTTTAATGTGTACCACAAGATCCTTTTCCTCCTCTACCCCATTTATACTCTTATTTTCCAAGGAGTATGTGGCCGCCTTATTCCTCCTACCAAAATGTACCACCTCACACTTATCTGTATTGAAATTCAATTGCCATTGACTCACCCATTCTGCAAGTTTGTTAACGTCATCTTCTATTTTGTCAGTCTTCCGCAGTATTATCTATACCTCCCAAATTGGTGTCATGGTTTCATAAGAACATAAGAAATAGGAGCAGGAATAGGCCACTTGGCCCCTCGAACCTGCTCCGCCATTCAATAAGATCATGGCTGATCTTGGGCTCAAAGATACTTCCCTGCCCGCTCCCCATAACCCTTCACTCCCTTATCTTGCAAAAATCTGACTCCACTTTAAATGTATTTAATGACCCAGGCTCCATGGCTGTCTGGAGCAGAGAATTCCACAGATTTACGACCCTCTGAGAGAAGAAATTCCTCCTCATCTCAGTTCTAAAAGGGCGACCTTTTATTCTGAAACTATGCCCCCGAGTTCTAGATTTCCCCACGAGGGGAAACATCCTCTCTGCATCTACCTTGTCGAGCCCCCTCAGCATCTTATATGTTTCAATAAGATCACCTCTCATTCTTCTAAATTCCAGTGAGTATAGGCCCAGCCTGCTCAACCTTTCTTCATAAGTCAACCTCCTCATCTCAGAAGTCAACTGAGTGAATCATCTCTGAACTGCCTCCAATGCAAGTATATCCTTCCTTAAATAAGGAGACCAAAACTGTACGCAGTACTCAAGGTGTGGTCTCGCCAATATCCAGTACAGTTGCAGCAGGACTTCCCTGCTTTTATACTCCAACCCCCTTGCAATAAAGGCCAACATTCCATTTGCCTTTTTGATTACTTGCTGTACCTGCATGCTAACTTTTTGTGTTTCATGCACAAGGACCCCCAGGTCCCTCTGAACTGTAACATTTTGTAATCTCTCTCCACTTAAATAATAATTTGCTTTTTTATTTTTCCTGCAAAAGTGGATAGCCTCGCACTTTGTCACATTATACTCCATCTGCCAAATGTTTGCCCCCTCACTTAGCCTGTCCATATCCCTTTGCAGATTCTTTGAGACCTCTGCACAACTTGCTTTCCCACCCATCTTTGTATCATCCACAAACTTGGCTACATTACACTCGGTTCCTTCATCCAAGTCATTAATATAGATTGTAAATAGTTGAGGCCCCAGCACTGATCCCTGCGGCACCCCACTAGTTACCGTTTGCCAACCTGAAAATGACCCATTTATCCCGACTCTCTGCTTTCTGTTAGTTAGCCAATTCTCTATCCATCCATGCTAATTTTTTACCCCCAACTCCGTGAGCTCTTATCTTATGCAGTAACCTTTTATGTGGCACCTTAACGAATGCCTTCTGGAAATCCAAATACACCACATCCACTGGCTCACCCTTATCCACCCTGCTTGTTACATCCTTAAAGAACTCTCTCTGCTGGCTCTGAGATTTTAGAGTGAAATGAATTTAGGCTGCCTGATCCCAGTTCTTTTTTGGTATGGGGAGACAGCACAGATGTGCCTACAATTTGTTGTGTAACTTAAAAATCTTGCTCAATCCATAAGGCTAGCTCATGTGGGATATGGGTGTGTTTTTTAAGTTGTGACAAAGTTAGGGGAGATATATTCTTTAACCTGTTAACTTATAGGCCCAGAAATTTGGGTCGGAGTCTTCCCGCAGGTGCAGGCCTCCGACCTGCACTTACCTAGCCCACCAGCCGTTGAGCTGTGGGCCTGCGTGGGATTCTGATCCTGGGCCTGCTCCAACTGCCGGCGAGCAGTGCTTGCGTATCCCAGGGGCGCAGTTAGTTTGATGCGTCCCCTGGGATCACGTGGGCCATGGAGAGCCAATGGTAGCAGGGAATGCCCATTCATAAAATTGACAGGAAGAGCTGTCAAAACCATAAATACTATAAGCCCCAAAACATCACTAAAACTTCAAATATTTTTTTTTTTAAATCACATTTTAAAAATAACTAAATTATATAAAATAACTATTTTAAACAATAATTTAAGTTTTTGAAAAAATTAATTACATTTTCTAACGGGGCTAAAATAAACTTACCTTTCTTTAAAGTATTTAAAAATAATAAACCTGTGGAAAAAATGTTTTAATTTTAATTAATTCACCACTTACCTTGTTAAAAGCAGGCCTTGCACCTGCTTTTTATATGTGTAACTCCTGGAGACTTACCCTCTCGGAAAAACCTGGAAAAAAACATAAGTTCAATGCGCACGCGCTGCCTCTCCGGTGCACGCGTTCCACCTCTGAACCCCTTCTTTCAAGGGAACGGAAGTTCCGGTTTCCCGTGCATGCGCAGTGCATGCATGAAACCGGCACTTCCATTGGGCCTACAGGTGAGTAGCCTGTGCGTACTCACCCGTGGAGACCCGAATTTCAGGGCCGTTTTGTTTGCTGTCCAGGTAAAACATTTTCAGGAGCACTGGTATCCTACAACTTGTATTCATAGCTAGATATTGCGACACTTTTTAAATCTTCGTCCCCCTTGTGGGTGGAAACCTACCACGCACTTCCAATTTGACTCTTTATTCCCTTCGAGCAATCGCAGAGTTCCTCAGGGATCTAAGATGCTCCGAGCTAGCAGCGAAATCAAGTTTTTCACCATTTGGCCAAGTGCTTGGTGATAGGCCACAGCTGCCCACTTATTTGTTCATACATTATATCATTGAACATGATCATTTCACTGGAGGTTAAAGGGACATAACCAAACAATAGGTTATTGCTAATAGTCCTGTGGTCCATCTTTTCCTCTCTCAAACTGTTGGGTATATTCACTCCATCTGATCAGTGCACAATCGCCCAGGCACAAAGCTTTAAAAAGAGTGGCGATATGTTTAGGTAAACTCATTAACAGCAGTATCTCAAACAGAATCAATTTTGTCTCTCTCTCTCCCCCCCCCCCCCCCCCCACCCCCCCCAAACTTGGGAGAAAAAAAATTAGAAGCATCATCCCAGTTATTGGGTCGACATGTACATAATAGAAAAAAATACATAGTGGGCTGTTATGAAAGAAGCAATTCAGTATAATTTACAAAGAGTAAGGGCAGTTAATCCCACACAGTTTTGTGAAAGGTGAATCATGCCCAATGCGTTTAATGGTGTTTTTTTAAGAGGTGAGTCAGTGGATGGAAGTTCTGTGTCTTAATTTGCTGTGGCAGGGCATCTAACGATGTTAGACTTGCCCTCACACATTTAATTTTTTTAATTTTTTGTGTGGCAAGTTGCTGAAAGTGCTAGCTGATAATGTCACAGCAAGGGGAACCGGGCATCTGGGACCTGAGTGAACAGGGCAAGCAACTGTGTGTCTCATTAACCAGTCAATGCAGTAATCATGGGGGACTTTAATCTACATATAGACTGGGCAAACCAAATTTGCAGTAATAGTGTGGAGGACGAATTAATGGAATGTATGCAAGATAGTTTTTTAAAATTCATTTTTGGGATGTGGGTGTCGTGGGCAAGGCCAGCATTTATTGCTCATCCCTAATTGCCCTTGAGAAGGTGATGGTGAGCCACTTTTTTGAACCGCTGCAGTTCGTGTGATGAAGATACTCCCACAGTGCTGTTAGGTCGGGAGTTCCAGGATTTTGACCCAGCGACGATGAAGGATCGGTGATATACTTCTAAATCAGGATGGTGTGTGACTTGGAGGTGGTGGTGTTCCCATGCACCTGCTGCCCTTGTTCTTCTAGGTGGAAGAGGTCGTGGGTTTGGGAGGTGCTGCCGAAGAAGCCTTGGTGAGTTGCTGCAGTGGAGGGAGTGAATGTTTAAGGTGGTGGATGGGGTGCCAATCAAGCGGGCTGCTTTGTCCTGGATGGTGTCGAGCTTCTTGAGTGTTGTTGGAGCTGCACCTATCCAGGCAAGTGGAGAGTATTCCATCACACTCCTTACTTGTGCCTTGTAGATGGTGGAAAGGCTTTGAGGAGTCAGGAGGTGAGACACTCGCCGCAGAATACCTAGCCTCTGACCTGTTCTTGTTGCCACAGTATGTGATCAGTATATAGAGGAACCAACTAGGAAACAGGCTATTTTAGATCTAGTATTGTGCAACGAGAAAGGGTTAATTAATAACCTTGTAGTAAAGGGGACTTTAGGGAAGAGTGACCATAATATGATAGAATTTTGTATTAAGTTTGAAAGTGACTTTGTTAAATCTGAAACTAGGTCTTAAATCTAAACAAAGCAAACTACGTAGGTATGAGGGGAGAGTTGGCTATGGTAGATTGGGAAACTACATTAAAAGGTATGACAGTGGACGAGCAATGGCTAGCATTTAAAGAACATAGGGCCGGATTTTCTGATCCCCACGGGCGCGTACGAGGTGTGTACGCACCCGTAGGGGCCTCAAGTGTCGGTTTGCGCTAAAACCCAGCACTTGCGACCTGTCAAGAATCCTCTTGACAGATCATCTGCCTGCCTGGGAAAAGTGCCTCTGCGGGTGGTGAGTTGCGCTTTCTGCACAACTTGTCTGCTGAAAACCTTTAAAAATCTTATGCCTGGTAAAAGAAGGCGTAAGGCCTGCTTTTACCAGCATAAGAGTTTAAAAAAATATTTTTTTTCACTTGTTTATAATTTTAAAAATAAACTTAAAAAAAAAATTTTTTTTTTAAAGTTTATTTTTAGCCCTGTAAAAAAACGTTATTTTTTTCAAAAAATTAAATTTTTGTTTAAAATATTTAATTTAATGCAATTTTAACTAATTTTAAATACGTAATTTAAAAAAAAAATAATATTTAACTTTTTAAGTGACCCCCATTCATACTTTTGCCAGATCTGTGCGTAGAGACCTGTCAAAAGTGTGAAGGGGGATTGCCTTCTTTCATTGGTTCCCCATGGCCCACGTGATACCTGGACTTCTGCGCATTTCGTAGAGCAGAGGCCCAGGATCGCAAGTCTCGGGACCTACGGAGCTAGCAGGTAAGTGCGTAGATTTTTTCCGATCGGAGGCATCCGCACGCAGGAAGCCTCCGATTGGAAATTCAGGGCCATAGTGTACAACAAATATACATTCCTTTTAAGGTACAAAAACCCCACAGGAAAAGTGATCCAATCGTGGCTAACAGAAGTTAAAGATAGCATTAGATCAAAGGCAGAAGCTTATAATGTTGTTAAAAAGAGTAGTAAGCTTGAGGATTGGGCAGATTTTAGAATTCAGCAAACGAGGACCAAGAAATTGATAAAGGGAAAATAGGATATGAGAGTAAACTAGCGAGAGAAATAAAAACAGACTGTAAAAGCTTCTATAGGTATGTAAAAAGGAAAAGATTGGTGAAAGTAAATGTGGGTCCCTTACAGACTGAGACAGGAGAAATTATAATGGGGAGTAAAGAAATGGCAGAGAAATTAAACAAATGCTTTGTATCTGGCTTCACAGAAGAAGACGCAGAAAACTTCCCGAAAATGGTGGACAACCAATGGTCTAGTGAGAATGAGGAACTGAAAGATATTACTATTAGTAAAAAAGTAGTACTGGAGAAATGAATGGGACTGAGAGCCAATAAATCCCCTGGACCTGATGGCCTACATCCTAGGGTTTTGAAAGAGTTGGCTATAGAGATAGTGGATGCATTGGTTGTCATTTTCCAAAATTCCACAGATTCTAGAATGGTTCCTGCAGATTGGAAGGTAGCAAATGTAACCCCACTGTTTAAGAAAGGAGAGAGAGAGAAAACGGGGAACTACAGACCAGTTAGCTTGACATCAGTCGTAGGGAAAATGCTAGAATCTATTATTAAGGACGTGGTAACAGGGCACTTAGAAAATAATAATAGGATTGGGCAGAGTCGACACGGATTTATGAAAGGGAAATTGTGTTTGACAAACCTGTTTGAGTTTTTTGAGGTTGTAACTCGCAGAATAGATAAGGGGGAACCGGTGGATGTGGTGTATTTGGATTTTCAGAAGGCATTCGATAAGGTGCCACACAAGAGGTTATTAAACAAAATTAGGGCTCATGGGATTGGGGGTAATATACTAGCATGGATTGAGAATTTGTTAACGGACAGAAAACAGAGAGTAGGAATAAACGGGTCATTTTCGGGTTGGCAGGCTGTAACTAGTGGGGTACCGCAAGGATCAGTGCTTGGGCCTCAGCTATTCACAATCTACATCAATGATTTGGATGAGGGGACCAAATATAATATATCCAAGTTTGCTGATGATACAAAGCTGGGTGGGAATGTAAGTTGTGAGATGGATGGAAGGAGGCTTCAAGGGAATATAGACAAGCTAAGTGAGTGGGCAAGAACATGGCAAATGGAATATAATGTGGAGAAATGTGAAGTTATCCACTTTGGTAGGAAAAATAGAAAAGCAGAGTATTTTTTAAATGGAGAGAGATTGGGAAATGTTGGTTTTCAGAGGGACCTGAGTGCCCTTGTACAGGAATCACTGAAAGTTAACATGCTGGTACAGCAAGCAATTAGGAAAGCAAATGGTATGTTGGCCTTTATTACAAGAGGATTTGAGTATAAGAGTAAAGACGTCTTACTACAATTATATAGGGCCCTGGTGAGACCACACCTGGAGTATTATGTATAGTTTTCGTCTCCTTACCTAAGGAAGATATACTTGCCATAGAGGGAGTGCAACAAATGTTCACCAGACTGGTTCCTGGGATGGGGGGATTGTCCTATGAGGACAGATTGCGTAGACTAGGCCTATATTCTCTGGAGTTTAGAAGAATGAGAGGTGATCTCATTGAAACATACAACATTCTTGCAGGGCTTGACAGGGTAGATGCAGGGAGGATGTTTCCCCTGGCTGGGGAGTCTAGAACCAGGGGTCACAGTCTCAGGATAAGGGGTCGGCCATTTAGGACTGAGATGAGGAGAAATTTCTTCATTCAGAGGGTGGTGAATCTTTGGAACTCTCTACCCCAGAGGGCTGTGGAGGCTCAGTCGTTGAGTATATTCAAATGTAAGAAATCACACAACACCAGGTTATAGTCCAACAGCTTTATTTGAAATCACAAGCTTTCGGAGTGCTGCTCCTTCGTCAGGTGAAGTGGAGAGATGCATAAAAACACAGCTTATATAGTCAGAGAATAATGTCAGATGTTTACAGGTAATCTTTCTAACTGCCATTTATCACACCTCGGCAGAGAGATAATCACAGCAATCAAAGGTGTAAATGGTGTCCAAACAGGTCAGCCAGGAAAACATTACATCAAAGAACAATGAGGTGGGGTCACAAGGGGTCAAATGTTGCAGATGCTGGGGTCTGTATGAAAAACAAAACAGACAAAAAACATTTTTTTTGCTGGAAATCACAGCAGGTCCGGCCGCATCTGTGTGGAGAGAACAAGCCAACGACGACTCGAGTCTGGATGACCCTACGTCAGGTGGGGTTACATGTAGCGTGACATGAATCCAAGATCCCGGTTCAGGCCGTCCTCATGGGTGCGGAACTTGGCTATCAGTTTCTGCTCGATTATTTTGCGTTGTCGTGTGTCTCGCAGACCGCCTTGGAGAATGCTTACCCGAAGATCGGAGGCTGAATGTCCTTGACTGCTGAAGTGTTCCCTGACTGGGAGGGAACACTCCTGCCTGGCGATTGTTGCGCGGTGTCCGTTCATCTGTTGTCGCAGTGTCTGCATGGTCTCGCCGATGTACCATGCTCCGGGGCATCCTTTCCTGCAACGTATGAGGTAGACAAGGTTGGCCGAGTCACATGAGTATGTACCATGTACCTGGTGGGTGGTGTCCTCACGTGTGATGATGGTATCTGTGTTGATGATCTGGCATGTCTTGCAGAGGTTGCTGTGGCAGGGTTGTGTGGTGTCGTGGTCGCTGTTCTCCTGAAAGCTGGGTAATTTGCTGCGAACGATGGTCTGTTTGAGGTTAGGCGGCTGTTTGAAGGCGAGTAGTGGAGGCGTGGGGATGGCCTTAGCGAGATGTTCGTCGTCATCGATGACATGTTGAAGGCTGCGAAGAACATGGCGTAGTTTCTCCGCTCTGGGGAAGTACTGGACGACGAAGGGTACTCTGTTGGTTGTGTTCCGTGTTTGTCTTCTGAGGAGGTCTATGCGATTTTTCGCTGTGGCCTGTCGGAACTGTCGATCGACGAGTTGAGCGTCATATCCCGTTCTTACGAGGGCGTCTTTCAGCGTCTGTACGTGTCCATCGCGTTCCTGCTCGTCTGAGCAGATCCTGTGTATTCGCAGGGCTTGTCCATAGGGGATGGCTTCTTTAACGTGGTTAGGGTGGAAGCTGGAGAAGTGGAGCATCGTGAGGTTGTCCGTGGGCTTGCGGTAGAGTGAAGTGCTGAGGTGTCCGTCTTTGATGGAGATTCGTGTGTCCAAGATGTAATGTTTTCCTGACTGACCTGTTTGGACACCATTTACACCTTTGATTGCTGTGATTATCTCTCTGCCGAGGTGTGATAAATGGCAGGTAGAAAGATTACCTGTAAACATCTGACATTATTCTCTGACTATATAAGCTGTGTTTTTATGCATCTCTCCACTTCACCTGATGAAGGAGCAGCGCTCCGAAAGCTTGTGATTTCAAATAAAGCTGTTGGACTATAACCTGGTGTTGTGTGATTTCTTACATTTGTCCACCCCAGTCCAACACCGGCATCTCCACACCACGAGTATATTCAAGACAGAGATCGATAGATTTTTGAATATTAAGGGAATCAAGGGATATGGGGATAGTTCAGGAAGTGGAGATGAGGTAGAAGATCAGCCATGATTTTAGTGACTGGTGGAGCAGGCTGGAAAGGCCAAATGGCCTACTCCTGCTCCTATTTCTTATGCTCTTATATTTCTTATCACCTTTAACATAGTAAAACGTCCCAAGGTGCTTCACAGGAGCATTATCAAACAAAATTTGACATCGAGCCACATGGGATATTATGACAGGTGACTGGTCACAGAGGTCGGTTTTAAGGAGTGTCTTAAATGAGGAGCAAGGTGGAAAGGTTTAGGGAGGGAATTCCAGAGCTTGGGGCCTAGGCAGCTGAAAGCATGGCCACCAATGGTAGAGCAATTAAAATAGGGGATGAGCAAGAGGCCAGAATTGAACAAGTGCACAGATCTCAGAGGGTTGTAAGGCTGGTGGAGGCAACAGAGTTTTGGATGAACTCAAGTTTATGGAGGATGGGAGGCTGGCCACGAGAACGCTGGAATAGTCAAGTCTAGAGGTAACAAAGTAATGGATGAGAGTTTCTGCAGCAGATGCGCTGAGTCAGGGCTGGAGTTGGGCGATGTTACGGAGGTGGAAGTAGGCGGTTTTGGTGATGGCACGGATATGTGGTTGGAAGCTCATCTCGGGATCAGATATGACACCAAGGTTGCGAACGGTCTGGTTCAGCCTCAGACAGTTGCCAGGGAGAGGGATGGAGTCAGTGTCTATGTCAAATTCAATGCCAAATCAGGTACAGAAAGAGAATTGAAGAAAGATTGGATTAAGAGAGAAAAAAAAGAGACAGAAAGGAAAATTAAAACACTTTTTTGAAAAAATGTAAATGTTACATTTTTACAACAATTAAAACCTGAAGGAATGAGACTCCGCACTTGTAATTGATTTTCAGTGCCAGAGAGGTTGACTGGAAGTAATATTTATCACGTTGTTAAAAGGGTACTTCGACTGAAATGGATAAGACTTAACTTTCTATGGCGATGTTTAGTTCGTATCTACTGTGCAAATACAGCAATTTGCTATTCAATGCATTTCAAAGATTAAGCAGTCAGCAAGTTGCCATTTTCACGAAGCTAATGGCAGAGTGGCGCAACTCGGACTGCAACTTTTAGACTCGTGCATCTGCTCCTCGCTCGAAGTTGCTGTGCCATTTGTGCATAAATAACGGCGTGCGTTATTAGCCTCACCGATATATGGACAGCAAAGTCGGGCCCAATGTGACTAGTTTGCAATCACATTGCCACCAGGAAGCATTTGACGAGGTTGTTGAGCAGAAACTTGCGACTGAAGTGAAAACAATTAAGAAACTTTAAATTGTATAACAAACTGGTTAGATGGGAAGCTTAGGATAGTTTCTGCTAATAGAACTAATAGGACAGCATTCATAGGAACAGGAGTAGGCCATTCAGCCTCTCGAGCCTGTTCTGCCATTTAATCCTATCATGCCTGATCTGTACTCAACTACATTTTCCTGCCTTTGATCCATATCCTTGGATACCCTTACCTAACAAAAATCTATCAATCTCAGTCTTGAAAATTTAAATTGACCCAGCATCCACAGCCTTTTAGGGGAGAGAGTTCAATATTTCCACTACCCTTCATGTTAAAAACATGGTTCCTGATTTCACTCCTGAATGGCCTAGCTCTAATTTTACGATTGCGCCCCCTTGTTCTGGATTCCCCCACCAGAGCAAATAGTTTCTCTGCATCTGCCTTATCGAATCCTATTGTCATTTTAAACATTTTGATTAGATCACCCCTCAACCTTCTAAACTCACTGGTGAAGTCCCTCAGCAATTGGTTCTGAAGCTCGTGATATTCATTGTTGATATCCTCATGAATATCATTGAAGTAAAATGTTTTAAGCTAGTGTGTGATATCAAGGTATGAGAAAGTAATTAGGCAGGAAAATGACATTTAGTATTGAGAAATATATGGTAATGCATATTGGAGCTAAACATTTTAAAAGGTAGAGTATTATCATTAGATAATCTGGAACAGGAGCAAGTTTGAGGCACGCCAGTTGATTGAACATTTGCAATGTTGTATTCGTGATTACTGAGGGAACTTGGATGTTAGTGTATAAATAGCTCTGCAGAATACTAGTCCAAGTAAGTGACAGTGATACAATATGGCAAAAAGTATTGGTGAAACAACACTTGAAATGCTGCCCAGTCTTGGTAATTGCAGTTATGAAATACATATGTAAGAAGTCACACAACACCAGGTTATAGTCCAACAGTTTTATTTGAAATCACAAGCTTTCGGAGCGCTGCTCCTTCGTCAGGTGAAGTGGAGAGATGCATGAAGACACAGCTTATATAGTCAGAGAATAATGCCAGATGATTACAGGTAATCTTTCTAACTGCCCTTTATCACACCTCCGCTGTGATTATATCTCTGCCATCAAAGGTGTGAATGGTGTCCAAACAGGTTAGCCAGGAAAACATTACATCAAAGAACAACGAGGTGGGGTCACAAGGGGTCAAATGTTGCAGATGCTGGGGTCTGTATGAAAAACAAAAAACAGACAAAAAAACATTTTTTTTTGCTGGAAATCACAGCAAGTCCGGCCACATCTGTGTAGAGAGAACAAGCCAACGACGACTCGAGTCTGGGTGACCCTACGTCGGGTGGGGTTACATGTAGCGTGACATGAACCCAAGATCGCGGTTGAGGCTGTCCTCATGAATGCGGAACTTGGCTATCAGTTTCTGCTCGATGATTTTGCGTTGTCGTGTGTCTCGAAGGCCGCCTTGGAGAATGCTTACCCGAAGATCGGAGGCTGAATGTCCTTGACTGCTGAAGTGTTCCCCGACTGGGAGGGAACACTCCTGCCTGGCGATTGTTGCGCGGTGTCCGTTCATCCGTTGTCGCAGTGTCTGCATGGTCTCGCCGATGTACCATGCTCCGGGGCATCCTTTCCTGCAACGTATGAGGTAGACAACGTTGGCCGAGCCACATGAGTATGTACCATGTACCTGGTGGGCGGTGTCCTACCACCCTAACCACGTTAAAGAAGCCATCCCCTATGGACAAGCCCTGCGAATACACAGGATCTGCTCAGACGAGGAGGAATGCGATGGACACCTACAGACGCTGAAAGACGCCCTCGTAAGAACGGGATATGACGCTCGACTCGTCGATCGACAGTTCTGACGGGCCACAGCAAAAAATCGCATAGACCTCCTCAGAAGACAAACACGGAACACAATCAACAGAGTACCCTTCGTCGTCCAGTACTTCCCCAGAGCGGAGAAACTACGCCATGTTCTTCGCAGCCTTCAACATGTCATCGATGACGACGAACACCTCGCGAAGGCCATCCCCACGCCTCCACTACTCGCCTTCAAACAGCCGCCTAACCTCAAACAGACCATCGTTTGCAGCAAATTACCCAGCTTTCAGGAGAACAGCGACCACGACACCACACAACCCTGCCACGGCAACTTCTGCAAGACATGCCAGATCATCAACACAGATACCATCATCACACGTGAGGACACCACCCACCAGGTACATGGTACATACTCATGTGACTCGGCCAACGTTGTCTACCTCATACGTTGCAGGAAAGGATGCCCCGGAGCATGGTACATCGGCGAGACCATGCAGACACTGCGACAACGGATGAACGGACACCGCGCAACAATCGCCAGGCAGGAGTGTTCCCTCCCAGTCGGGGAACACTTCAGCAGTCAAGGACATTCAGCCTCCGATCTTCGGGTAAGCATTCTCCAAGGCGGTCTGCGAGACACACGACAACGCAAAATAATCGAGCAGAAACTGATAGCCAAGTTCCGCACCCATGAGGACGGCCTGAACCGGGATCTTGGATTCATGTCACGCTACATGTAACCCCACCCGACGTAGGGTCACCCAGACTCGAGTCGTCGTTGGCTTGTTCTCTCTACACAGATGCGGCCGGACCTGCTGTGATATCCAGAAGAAAAAAAAAAAATTTTTGTCTGTTTTTTGTTTTTCATACAGACCCCAGCATCTGCAACATTTGACCCCACCTCGTTGTTCTTTGATGTAATGTTTTCCTGACTAACCTGTTTGGACACCATTCACACCTTTGATAGCTGTGATTATATCTCTGCCGAGGTGTGATAAATGGCAGTTAGAAAGATTACCTGTAATCATCTGGCATTATTCTCTGACCATATAAGCTGTGTCTTCATGCATCTCTCCACTTCACCTGACGAAGGAGCAGCGCTCCGAAAGCTTGTGATTTCAAATAAAACTCTATCCGTGCTGTATTACTCTATGACTCTATAACCTGGTGTTGTGTGACTTCTTACATTTGTCCACCCCAGTCCAACTCCGGCATCTCCACACCATGAAATACATACTGATGGGAGGACTGCAACTGCATTGGGACTGTTGACATAGCAAAATTGAATGGGGATTATTGACGCACAAATACGATCAGAAATTGTGACAACAGGAAGTAAAGAAATGTGTGCCCTATATATTTAATAGATAGATGAATATAAGTTATTTAACTTTTTCCCCCCTTTTTAATCATTGTATGGTGGTTACACTGACTGCAGTGATGTGCAAGCTTTTCTCTGCTGGCCAAATTTAGTGCATATAATGTATGCAATTCTTTTAAAAGTAACTTCCTATAATGTTCAATAAAAAAGCTTTTAAACTCTGGTTACATTTGATCATTTAATTTCAGCCATCCCTTACTGTCCACCAGCCGGCAAAGGACTGTTGTTTGTTGTGCCACCATGAACGTAAAGACTGGGGAACACAACAGAATGGGATTGTGGATTTAAAGAAGTTGGCACATTCGGTGCCCGCATTGACACATGGCCTGCTGGAGCACATGCCACTCTGGATATGTCAGACCTGTCAAAGAAGAGTTGAGGAAGAGGAGCAGCGGGCCATCCTTGAACAGGCTTTAACGGTAAAAATGAACATTCTTATTACAATCTGTGTCAACCTAAAATGTCTAGTTCTGTACAGGAAGTAAAGGGAAAGGTTTATGTTCAATTTAATATTGTTGCTATCAGAATATAAGTTTTCTTGCTTAAATTCTGGAATCTGCCTGTGAATGTCATGAATTTCTCTTCCTCGGTCATTCAATTGCAGGATTAGCTCGCAAAATCAGTGAAATGTTAGTAACTGTCATGTCTGTAGTTGTCATCTTGAATGTTTCTGTGCTTGGTTAGCTTGTGTG
This sequence comes from Somniosus microcephalus, assembly GCF_052327205.1. Taxonomy (NCBI): domain Eukaryota; kingdom Metazoa; phylum Chordata; class Chondrichthyes; order Squaliformes; family Somniosidae; genus Somniosus; species Somniosus microcephalus. Next base: position 189,863,579 of record NC_140994.1, on the reverse strand, counting down.
CATGCCACAGAACTTGCATGAGGTTACGGAGTGCTATTATTATGCTGAATACAATGATGTCCAACTTCTGCTGTGATGGGGAATGTTACTATCTTTTCACAGCAGTAATGGATGGTAACGTGAGTCAATATTTCCTTCACCATTCACCATTCTTAATGCAAAGTAATTGTCTTTGTTGGGGTGGCAGTAATTTGGCATTGTATTTTTGTTTAACTTTTTGTGTAAGCAGTGGACTGCCCTTAAACCAATTTGCAAAGCTCAATGTAATCAGATTATGCAAATCATTTTTCTGTAGTTTCTCTCACTGCAATCCTTTTTATGGAGAGTGCACGTGAATGATTTTGCTCTATCACTCGACTCGAAATTAGTCTTTCTAAAGCACTCAAAGAATTTATAAATTGCTTTTGACAGGGAGATACTGTTATATGCTGCTTTGAGGAAAGGGGAGGAGAAAGGGGTGTGTGGCAGTTCCAAACTTGTCAAGTACTCTGAAGGGCAGACTGTTGTATATGAATTGGTGTAGTGAAGTTCAAAGTTAAATCTCATTTCTTTTTTCCTTCTATAGAATTTATGTTTTGAAATTTTATTTTATTGGTGACATTTGAGATCATAAGGAAATAAAATATGTTTCTATTTTTTCCAGTGTCAGCCTCAAGCGCTCCCAGGTCAAGTACACCATGCGATGTAAGCACTGTAAAGCTCCCTCTCCTGTGCCCTTAATGCACTTTACACCACCCTCCCTCCATCAGAGCAGAACACTGTAATGCACCAGAGTGACATTTCCATTTCTCACAGCTGCTGTTAACTCTCATCATCTTGAAAGTTGTGGCCTAATCCATGATTGCCAGAATGGCATGGCTGTTTCACTGATGACCGTGTGCCAATTTGGGCACTTTGGGAACGTTGCTCCCAACTACTTTGCTGAATCATCTATCATTGCCTTGACACCTGCAAAATCTTTGACACAGTTTGGCGTCATGCAGTTTTAAACTAGTTATCATATAGCTTCCCACCAAAACTGTGTTTATTGGTATCCAATTTCCTGCCCACATAACACTATCTGTGATGGTGCACCTTATAGTGTCCCCCCCACCTCCAACCCATTAATACAGGGGTTTTACGGGACTCTGTCATTTCCCCCTCTTCCACCCCCCCCCCCCCACTCTTATCATATCTAGCTCCATTCACCATCCACCCCTATCCATTCTTCTGATTCCACTCCACATTTGTCTGTTTTACAGATTGTACTCCCTCCTTGTGTGTACAACCTCCATTGGTATTGCGGTGCACTGACTAAATCAGTAAATTTGCTCCATGCCATTTGGGGCAATAAAGTTATATGTTCTTCCAGTTCTAACAAAGATGGTTTATTTATGTCTCTTGCAAGTGTAATCAACGGCTACCACCTCTTATCTTTGTCTCCATCCTTAGTCCTCCTTTATCCATATTCTTGCCTCACTATCTAATCTGACCTAAAGTGTAACTCATCTCTTCCTAAAATGTCCTCATAAAAACTTGGCTTTCTCTTTCATGGCAAATACTTTTCTCCTCAATTCTTAACTCTAGAGTCCAAGTCTATCCAAGACTTGAATACCATTCTCATAGTTTCCCACGACTTTCTCTTTCCCCCTCTCTCCTCTTTTTCCCCCCATCTCTATCGAGACTACTGTGGTCAGTGCTCTGAAATTTTATTTAGTTTGTTTTTCTAAGCTGCAGTGACACCATGGTTCATGGTTCCCTCCCTAAATCTTCACTGTTGAAATCAAGCTCCTTGCAAAATAATTTTTTGTTTCTCAGGTTATCAATCTCTCTTTCCCATCTTACCCTGTCTACCCTCTTACTCTTTTCAACCTTGCCAATGTCCTGCACTATACGACTTGCCTCTTTTTTTCCAGTTAATAAAAATCATCAGCCACCCCTTTGGCCTCTTAGTTAAGGCAGCCAATCATTTAGAGGTAACCATTATTAATGAACTTACTTTCCATTCTAAGTTCTGAAAATCTTTGTGATAACTTGCAGTGCTTGTTGTTGAAACAAACCTTTTTAACATTAGCATATACAGAAAATGCTGGTAATACAAAGCAGATCAGTCAGTATAAAGAGAATGTTAACAGTCTGGGTATGTACCCTTCATCAGAACTTTGGAAAAAAAACTTTTATAATTCCGTATGGTGTTTATAAAGACCTGTCAACTTGTTATTTTTCTTCTGCCATCTGCTGTGTTGTACGAGAAGTCTCTTTTGTTTGCTGTAGTCTATTGTCTTAACGCTGTAGCCGTGTGAATTGGCTGCATATAGTGATACTACTATTCCCGGCCAGAATGGAGATGATTGGGTAATTCCCCGTCAATCACGCCTGGAGTGACTGGGATTTATTTTATGCACGAATGTTACTATCTTCCATGCTCTGCATTTTGCTAGAGAAATAATCAATTTATATTATGTAACTGTCCTAGACTCGTTGCATTTTGCTGGAGAAATCACCCTGCTTTTTTTGGGAGACATTGCTATAGTTTCGGCGATGAATTCTGTTTGCTGTAGTTCATAGAGACTCTTTTTAAATAGACTGTATTTGCTGAGTGAATAGACCTTTTTTTGTTGCAGAATAGACTGTTTGCTGAGTTCTGCCGTGTATCCCGCTTGACTCCAACAAATTGGCTGATAAGGCAACTCATTGGCTGACACAGTGGCGTCAATAGACATTCTGGTGTGAATTTAGGAGGTTCTCTTGCATAGCAATTAAATGAAGCTTACAAGAAACTGTGGCGCTTGCGTGTCAATAGCTGTTATGACATAGCCTTCAGCTTGGAGAGAAAGAACTTGCATTTATATAGTGCCTTTCATAACCGCAACATTGCAAAGTGCTTCATAGCCAATAAATTATTTTTTGTTTGAAGTGTGGCCACTGTTGCAATATAGGAAAACATGATAGCCAATTTGCACACAGCAAGGTCCCAGAAACAGCGGCGAGATAAATGACCAGTTAACTTGGTTAGTGGCTTTGGTTGAGGGATAAATGTTGGCCAGGACATTGGTAGAAGTCCCTGCTCCTCTTCGAATAATGTCATGCGATTTTAAAATTCCAACTGAGGGGGGCGAATGAGACCTCGGTTTAATGTGTCACCTGAAAGACTGCACCTCCGACAATGCAACACTCCCTCAGTGACTAAGCTGTCAGCCGAGATTATGTGCTCAGGTCCTGGAGTGGGGCTTCAACATACGACGTTCTGACTCAGAAGTTACCCCCCACTGAACCAAGGCTGACATCTTAAATAAAATTGCTTAAAGGATAGAAAATGATCTTAGAAGTCACATATCAAGACTTTTGTTAAGATCCTGTCTCCTTTCTTTACTCATTCAATTCGACATAAGATAGTCAGCCAAACTCAAAAAACCTAGAGGGCTGCTTCTCCGTTTCGCACAGATTAGACCTGAACTGCATAACTTTCACTTCCTGCACTGTTTTTATAAAAAAAAAACAACTCAAACTGTCGATTTGTTTATCTTTGGCCATCTGCTGTATTGCAGGAGAAGTCTCTTCTTAAGAGTGGTGCATTATTACATGCCTGGAAATCCTAAATGAATTGTTTTGAATCATTATTTGAAACCCTAGTAGTGTTCTTTATTGAGCATTTTCACCAACTGTGAGAAATTCTTCTTTAGTACCAGCTGTGAATATTTCCTGTAGCTTTTTCCATTCAACCATAAACTTTGTCTTAGGAGTTGTCAAATGTTTCTGGAAAAAAACGAAACCAAAAAAAAGTTGCAGTGCCTTGTCGTTTGCCTGGACTGAAATGGCAAATGCGTGAGCAGAAAAAATATGGCATCCTGTAGGCTTTCCTTTCTATAGCTTAGGTTCTGAAGGAAAGGACATCATAGAAGATAGAATCATAGAAGATAGGAGCAGGAGTAGGCCATTCGGCCCCTCGAGCCTGCTCCGCCATTCAATGAGATCATGGCTGATCATCCAAATTCAGTACCCTCTAGGGTTGCAAAGGGGTGGAAAGTTTCCGGTAAATTTCCGGAAATTTTCCACGGGAAGTTTAGCTTGGGAATTTTGCCCAAAAAAGCACATGCTAGCATAATATTGTTTTTTTTGTATTTCTTTCTTTTTTTTCCACAGGTCCTCTCTTAAAATTACTAACAGAGATGGAATCTTAATTATTAAGGAATTTCTTAATCAATATATGTTTATCTTCTTACTTGGCTTGTTTTAATAATTACAAGTTTTGTGTGTGACTGTGAACAAATGTGTCCTGATTGGTTGGATGAGCGATTAGCTCCCTCTATTTGTAATATTTGCATATCGAATTGTGATTGGCCTGCAGGCATCTGTAAGACTGCTATAGTTTTTTTAAGATCCAGGTTAGGGGTCCTGAGGGAAGTCATTTTGTTTTCTGCTGATGTTGTGATGATGCAGTAAGTAAATCAGACTTTATATCAAATAAACCAGTTACTTGTTGAACTCTGTTGTCCTTCAATTTAAAATATACAAAATAATACACTATTGGTGATGTAGCGTCGTGTGTGTACAGGTCATGCTTCCATCACATGGAGCATCAGCAAAAATGTACTCGCCCTGTTGCAATCGTGCTGATCGACCGCAGTTCGACACAGAGATGAATGCCCTTTATTTCTCTGCATAGAACAATGCCACGTTTACCGTCGGATGTGTGGAAGCATTTTACCCCAGGCATTAAAGATGGAAAGACTGTGTACATGTGCAAACACTGTAGAAAGCCATATGTAAAGAATGCCACAAAGATGCAGCAGCATTTATCCAAATGCAACAACTTCACTCAAAGCTCACAGCAGTCAGCCCAGAGTTCCTCTGCTTCCATTCAAGAAGATGATGGTTCTCATTCAGCATCAGGCTCCTTATCATCAGCACCTCCTGGCCTACTTGGAAGGTTCTTTGATACAATGGATAACCATAGCCAGAAGAATGCAGATGAGTGCCTTGCTCGAGCTGTATATGCAACAGGCTCACCCCTCATGCTCACAGCCAATGTGTACTGGAAGAGATTTTTCAATGTTATTCGCCCTGCATACTGTCCTCCCACCAGACATGCTTTGTCTACTTATTTGCTGGAGGCTGAGTATAACAGAGTCCAAGGAAAGCTCAAAGAAACGATAGCGATGGCAGACTGTGTTGCAGTTATCTCCGATGGGTGGTCAAATGTACGAGGGGAGGGCATCATAAACTGCATCGTCTCCACTCCTCTCCCAGTGTTCTTCTTCAGGAGCACAGACACGAAGGACAACAGACACACAGGCACATACATTGCTGATGAGCTGAAAGCGGCCATCAACGATCTTGGATCACAAAAGGTCTTTGCAGTAGTTACTGACAATGCTGCGAATAAGAAGGCTGCTTGGGCTCAAGTGGAGGAGGCCTACCCTCATATTACGTCTATTGGGTGCGCAGCTCATGGGCTTAACCTGCTCCTCAAGGACATCATGGGTTTGAGAACCATGGAAGCACTGTACAAGAGAGCCAAACAAGTTGTTAAGTATGTCAGGGGAAAACAGGTCGTTGCAGCAACCTACAACTCCAAGCAAATGACAAAGAACAAGAACACCACACTGAAGCTGCCCAACAACACTAGATGGGGTGGTGTTGTCATAATGTACAACAGCCTTCTGGAGGGTAAGGAGTCGCTGCAAGAAATGGCAATATCCCAGTCTGGGGATATGGAAACCACCATCAAGAAAATACTGCTGGATGATGTGTTTTGGGAGAGAGTGGTTAGCAGCCTTAAACTACTCTCACCAGTAGCATCTGCAATTGCTCAGATTGAAGGAGATGACGCTGTCTTGTCAGATGTTCTCAGGCTTTTTACTGATTTAAAAGAACAAATCAGCATTGCCCTACCCACATCCCTGCTGCTCAAAGCAGAGGAGAAGGCAATTGTTCAATTCATACAGACGCGTCAAGAATTTTGTGTCAAGCCGATTCATGCTGCAGCATACATGCTGGACCCAAAGCATGTTGGGAGACCAAAACTTTCTGGAGAACAGATCAACAGCGCTTACAGTGTGATTTCTACCCTCTCACACCATCTCAATCTAGATGTGGGCAAAGTTTTGGGAAGTCTGGCAAAGTTTTCTACCAAGCAAGGTCTTTGGAATGGGGATGGGATATGGGAATCATGCAAGCATATCAGTGCACATACCTGGTGGAAGGGACTTTGTGCATCTGAGGCCCTGTCACCTATTGCATCGGTGATACTCCAAATCCCACCTTCATCAGCGGCCTCTGAACGAAACTGGTCACTTTTTGGGAATACGCATACAAAGGTGCGCAACAGGCTGACTAAGAGAGTGGAGAAACTGGTGGCTATCCGGGCGAACCTACAACTTATTGAGCCAGATACAGAAGTGTCCACCACACAGCTAGACACTGACACAGAGGAGGAAATGGACACGTCAGAGCCAGAGTCAGAGAATCAGGAGGAGCAATGAGGAGTAGAAGACTCAGAAGTAGAAGACTCAAAGGGACAAAATAAGGACAAATTACAGGCTAAATAAGCTGACGCTCTTTTTATTTTATTTTAGATGGGTCTTTTTTGTGGAGGTTCAATAAAGTTCAAAATTATAACCTAAATAAAGTTTTGAAAGCCTGTTTTTATTTGTATGGAACAGTATGTCTATTTTGACGACAAAGATAATATAAGGGTCAGAGACAAAAACCATCAGTGTGCAAAAAAACTCAAAATTCCCCAAATTCCTGAAAATTCCCATGGAAAGTTTTCTCTTTCAAAAATTCCCAGAATTTTGCAACCCTAGTACCCTCTTACTGCTTTCTCCCCATACCCTTTAGCCTTAAGAAATATATCCAACTCCTTCTTGAATATATTTAATGAACTGGCCTCTACTGCCTTCTGTGGTAGAGAATTCCACAGGTTCACCACTCTGGGTGAAGAAATTCCTCCTCATTTCAGTCCTAAATGGCTTACCCCTTATCCTTAGAATGTGACCCTGGTTCTGGACTCCCTGACCATCGGGAACATCCTTCCTGCATCTAGTCTGTCCAGTCCTTGCCTTTAACGCAGTAACACGTCCCTGGGAGCGATTATCAAACAAAATTTGACACCGAGCCACATGAGATATTAGGACAGGTGGCCCAAAACTTGGTCAAAGAGGTAAGATCTTAAAGAAGGAAGAGAGAGGCGGAGAGGTTTAGGGAGGGAATTCCAGAGCTTAGGGCCCCAGGCAGCTGAAGGCTAAAATCTGGTATGTCCGTTGCACCAGTGTACTAGTCATACGTGCAACTTTTATGCTAAATAAGAAAACGCCAGTGACACGAGACTAATTTGTATCCTAGGGTTATGCGTTACGAAAACCTGTGCTGATGTATGGCTAATACACTGGATTTTCCAGTATGTAAAGGGTCCTGTATCAGTTTTTTATAATAGCCTTCAAATAAACTACTCCCAAGCATTAAACAAATGAGCACAAGTGAAGCTTGTCACAGCGGTGCTGTTGATATTTAGGCACGTTCTTGGTCACATAAAGCAAGCCATACTTTGCACCTAATTACTGTATATGGATACCTGATGTTGACGTGCTTGATGCCAACACTGGTTGTCCAGAATAGAAAGTTTCATTTACAAGCAACATTTTTTTGTTGTAATGACCACAAAATAAATAAAACCAAAGATTGGTCAATCAGATGTTCCAGTCTGGGTGTAATGCCTCACATCTCAACCGGTGCCGACTGTCAGTCCAATAAATGAGGAAATGAGCAAGATATGAAGTTAAAAATGTATTGAATGTTTGGCAGAGCTAAACCTAATGGCCCAGAAATTCGGGTCTCCACGGGTGAGTACGCGCTGGGTACTTGCCCGTAAGCCCGATGGAAGTGCCGGTTTCGTGCATGCGCGGGAAACTGGCACTTCCGTTCCTCTGAACGAAGAGGTTCAGAGGTCGAATGTGTGCGCAGGGGCGGCTGCGTGTGCGCTTTGAACTTACGTTTGTTTTACAGGTTTTTCCATGAGGGTAAGTCTGCAGGATTTAGTCATTTAAAAAGCAGGCGTAAGGCCTGCTTTTTACAAGGTAAGTGGTCAATTAATTAAAATTAAAACATTTTTTCCACAGGTTTATTATTTTTAAATAGTTTAAAGCAAGGTAAGTTTATTTTTAGCCCCGTTAGGAAATAAAATTATTTTTTCCAAAAATTTAAATTATTGTTTAAAATAGTTATTTCATGTAATTTATAGTTTATTTAAAAAATGTAATAAAAAAAAAAATTATTTGAAGGTTTACTGCTATTTTGGGGCCGTAGTATTTATAAGTCTTGACAGCTCTTCCTGTCAAGACTTAAGAATGGGCTTTTCCCTCCTCCGATTGGCTGCCCATGGCCCACGTGATCCCAGGGGACGCATCACACTAACTGCGCCCCTGGGATACGCAAGCACTGCCTGCCGGCAGCTGGGCCAGGCCCCGGATCGGAATTCCACGGGGCCCTACAGCTCAACTGCCAGCGCGCAAGGTAAGTGCAGGTCGGGGGCTTGCACCCGCGGGAAGCCCCCGACCCGAATTTCTGGGCCATTATGTTGAAAGCACTATTGACTTTGTTGGTAGTGGATTACCCAAAAACTAGCATAAAGGAAATTGCAGAACTATTTCAATGAAATGTAATGGAAAAAGCAACAAATAGATGGCAATTGCTATTGACTTGTTTAGACAAGAGGCAGCCAGAACTCTCAAAATATCAGTATCCTGGAGTCAATGAGGACAATGTTATGGTGCAGTTGAAAGTACAAGTGATGAGATCGTATTTACTGGCGCTTAATACAAGAAAGAAGTAAAAACAAATAAACAGGTATGGATGCCAAAGCAGAAAAAGAGAAGGGGAAATATCTAGACCAACAGAATAGCCTCTCCTGTAGGCATTTCTTTCATGAACGAGCTTGATTTCCTGCCTTGCAGTTATCCCCGACTTCCAACCAATAGGCAGCCCCAGACCACTGACCCATTAGCTTTGGATTGCTGTTTATCCCCCCAAAGCAGGCCTAGGATTAGCATTTTGGGCTCAGACTTAAAATAGTCAGTTTATGACAAGTCTTGGCATCTCCACCCTTTGGTATCTTCTGGGCTTTTGGCAGCTGGAGACCTTCTGGACTCTGATCTTTTTGTCTGTCTAAGTAGGCTCCACTACTGATCCTATACTTGCTTATGTTCCACCTGAGCATGCAAAATGGCTACAGCCGAGGACCCAATGCCCAGCTTCTTACTCTCCCCCTTCACTGTCTTCCTGTGCTCCTTTCTTGTCCCATGCCCCTGCTTTTCCACTGTTTACCCCCTAAATCTTATCTTGGTCTCATCCGTCGTCATTTCTTAACCCAATTAATTCCCTTCTCTGCCACTCGAGGCTCTGATCCCTCCTTGATGGGCCACAGTCTTCCGCTTTGGACTTGGGCATCCTCCAGCGCATTAATCGAGGTACATGTCCCCAGCTTTACCCTACTAGGCATCAAAATTACCCTATTCATTTACATAGAAACATAGAAGATAGGAGCAGGAGTAGGCCATTCAGCCCCTCGAGCCTGCTCCGCCATTCAATGAGATCATGGCTGATCATCCAAATTCAGTACCCTGTCCCTGCCTTCTCTCTATCCCTTGATCCCTTTAGCCTTAAGAAATATATCTAACTCCTTCTTGAATATATTTAATGAATTGGCCTCTACTGCCTTCTGTGGTAGAGAATTCCACAGGTTCACCACTCTCTGGGTGAAGAAATTCCTCCTCATCTCTGTCCTAAATGGCTTACCCCATATCCTTAGACTGTGACCCCTGGTTCTGGACTCCCCGGTCATCGGGAACATCCTTCCTGCATCTAGTCTGTCTAGTCCTGTTAGAATTTTATAAGTTTCAATGAGATCCCCCCTCATTCTTCTAAACTCCAGCGAGTATAAGCCCAATCGACCCAATCTCTCCTCATATGTCATTTCTGCTCTCCCAGGTATCAGCTGCACTCCCTTCATGGCAAGAACATCCTTCCTCAAATAAGGCGACCAAAACTGCACACAATACTCAAGGTGTGGTCTCACCAAGGCCCTGTACAACTGCAGCAAGACATCCTTGTTCCTGTACTCGAACCCTCTCGCTACGAAGGCCAACATACCATTTGCCTTCTTAACCGCCTGCTGCACCTGCATGCTTACCTTCAGCGACTGGTGCACAAGGACACCCAGGTCTCGTTGCACTTCCCCTTCTCCCAATCTATTGCCATTCAGATAATAATCTGCCTTCCTGTTTTTGACACCAAAGTGGATAACCTCTCATTTTATCCACGTTATATTGCATCTGCCATGCTTCTGCCCAATCACCCAACCTGTCCAAATCATACTGGAGTTTCTCTGCATCCTCCTCACAGCATATACGCCCACCCAGCTTTGTGTCATCTGCAAACTTGGAGATATTACATCTAGTTCCCTCGTCTAGATCATTAATATGTATTGTGAATAGCTGGGGTCCTAGGACCGATCCCTGCGGTACCCCACTAGTCACTGCCTGCCACTCGGAAAAAGACCCGTTTATTCCAACTCTTTGCTTCCTGTCTGCCAACCAGTTCTCTATCCAAGTCAATACCTTGCCCCCAATCCCATGTGCCTTAACTTTACACGCTAATCTCTTATGCGGGACCTTATCGAAAGCCTTCTGAAAGTCCAAATACACCACATCCACTGGTTCTCCCTTATCTATTTTACCAGTTAGACCCTCAAAAAAGTTCCAATAGACTAGTCCAGCATGATTTACCTTTTGTAAATCCATGTTGACTTTGTCCGAACCTGTCACCGTTTTCCAAGTGCTCTGCTATTACATCTTTTATAATGGACTCTAGCATTTTCCCCACTACCGATGTCTCTACCACTTTTTTTGAACAGTGGTGTAACATTAGCTACCTTCCAATCCATGGGTACTGTTCCAGAGTCTATAGAATTTTGGAAGATGACCAGCAATGCATCTACTATTTCTAGGGCCACTTCCTTAAGTACCCTAGGATGTAGATTATCAGGCTCTGGGGATTTATCGGCCTTCAATCCCGTCAATTTCCCTAACACCATTTCCCTACAAATACTGATTTCTTTCAGTTCCTCCCTCTCATTAGACTCTATGTTCCCTGACATCTCTGGGAGGTTATTTGTATCCTCCTTTGTAAAGACAGAACCAAAGTATGTATTTAATTGGTCTGCCATTTCTTTGTTCCCCATTATAAATTCCCCTGATTTTGACTGCAAGGGACCTACGCTTGACTTCATCAATCTTTTTTTCTCCACATATCTACAAAAGCTTTTACAGTCAGTTTTTATGCTCCCTGAAAGCTTACTCTCATACTCTATTTTCCCCCTCTTAATTAATCCCTTTGTCCTCCTTTGTTGAATCCTAAACTGCTCCCAATCCTCAGGTTTACTGCTTTTTCTGGCCAATTTATATGTCCTCTCCTTGGATCTGATGCTATCCTTAATTTCCCTTGTTAGCCATGGTTGAGTCACCCTTTTTGTTTTATTTTTATGCCAAACTGGGATGAACAAATTCTGTAGTTCATCCATGCGATCTTTGAATGTTTGCCATTGCCTACCCACTGTCAACCCTTTGAGTGACATTCCCCAATCAATCCTACCCAACTCGCACCTCATACCATCATAGTTTCCTTTATTTAAATTCAGGACCCTAGTCTCTGAGTCAAATACTTCACTCTCCGTCTTAATGAAGAATTCTATCATATTATGATCGCTCCGACCCAAGGGGCCTCGCACAACAAGATTGCTAATGAATCCTTTCTCATTATAGTTGGTTCCTCGACATAATGGTCCAGGAAACCATCCCAATATACACTCCAGGAATTCCTCCTCCACAGTATTGTTACTAATTTGGTTAGCCCAATCTATATGTAGATTAAAGTCACCCATGATAACTGCTGCGCCCTTATTGCACGCTTCTTCAATTTCCCTTTTAATGCCATCCCCAACCTCCGCATTACTGTTTGGGGGGTCTATATACCTCTCCCACTAACGTTTTCTGCCCCTTGGTATTTCTCAGTTTCTGGTGTTTACTTCCACTATACCCACCCCCCCTCCCCCCACACACACACACCTCTAGTAATTTTCCATTTTCCTTCCCTGCTGAGGAACATAGGAACAGGAGTAGGCCATTCAGCCCTTTGAGCCAGTTCCACCATTCAACGAGATCATGGCTGATCTGTGACTGAACTCCATATACCCGCCTTTGGCCATTTTCCCTTAGATTTTTGTTAACCAAAGGTATTATCAATCTCAGATTTAAAATGAACAATTGATCTAGCATCAATTGGCGTTTGTGGAAGAGCGTTCCAAACTTCTACCAACCTTTGTGTGTAGAAGTGTTTCCTAATTTCACTCCTGAAAGGTCTGGTTCTGATTTATAGACTAAAAGAATGACTTGCATTTCTATAGTGCCTTTCATGACCACTGGACGTCCCAAAGTGCTTTACAGCCAATGAAGTACTTTTTGAAGTGTAGTAACTGTTGTAATGTAGGAAAAGCGGCAGGCAATTTGTGCACAGCAAGCGCCCACAAACAACAATGTGATAACCAGATAATCTGTTTTTGTTATGTTGATTGAGGGATAAATATTGGCCAGGACACGGGATAACTCCCCTGCTCCTCTTCGAATTAGTGCCATGGGATCTTTTACATCCACGAGAGGAGAAGGGACCTCAGTTTAACGTCTCATCCGAAAGATGGCACCTCCGACAGTGCAGTACTCCCTCAGTGCTGCACTGGAGTGTCAGCCTAGATTTTTTGGTGCTCAAGTCTCTGGAGTGGGACTTGAACCCACAATCTTCTGACTCTGAGGCGAGGGTGCTACCAACTGAGCCACAGCTGACATTATGCTCCCCAGTCCTAGACTCCCCAACCAGTAGAAATAGTTTCTCTCTCTTTACCCTATCTGTTCCCCTAAATATCTTGAAAACTTCAATCAGATCACCCCTTAACCTTCTAAATTCTAGGGAATACAACCCTAATTTGTGTAACCACTCCTCGCAATTTAACCCTTGGAGTCCGGGTATCATTCTGGTAAACCTATGTTGCACTCCCTCCAAGGCCAATATATCATTCCTATGGTGTGGTGTCCAGAACTGCTCACAGTACTCCAGATGTGGTCTAACTAGGGCTTTGTACAGCTGCAGCATAATTTCTACCCCCTTATATTCTCGTCCTCTGGATATAAAGGCCAGCATTTCATTACCCTTTTTGATTATTTTCTGTACCTGTTCATGACAATTTACCTGGACACCCTAAGTCTCTGGACCTCCACTGTTTCTAGCTTTTCACCATTTAGAAAGCACCCTGCTCTGCCCTTTTTAGGTCCAAAGTGGATGACCTCACATTTGCCTACATTGAAATTCATTTGCCACAGTTTTGCCCCTGTACTTAATCTATCAATATCCGTTTGTAATTTTATGCTTTCATCTACAATGCCGCCTACCTTTGTGTTATCGGAACATTTAGATATGTGGCTTTCTATGCCAGCATCCAAGTCGTTAATAAATACTGTGAATAGTTGAGACCCCAACACAGATCCCTGCGGGATACCACTAGTCACATCCTGCCAATTAGAGTATCTACCCATTATCCAGACCCCCAAACAGTAATGCCGAGGTTGGGGATGGCATTAAACGGGAAATTAGAGACGCGTGCAATAAAGGCACATAAGTTATCATGGGTGACTTTAATTTACATATAGATTGGGCTAACCAAATTAGTAACAATACTGTGGAGGAGGAATTCCTGGAGTGTATACGGGATGGTTTCCTGGACCAATATGTCGAGGAACCAACTGGAGATCAGGCCATCTTAGACTGGGTATCATGTAATGAGAAAGGATTAATTAGCAATCTTGTTGTGCGAGGCCCCTTGGGTCGGAGCGATCATAATATGATAGAATTCTTCATTAAGACGGAGAGTGAAGTATTTGACTCAGAGACTAGGGTCCTGAATTTAAATAAAGGAAACTACGATGGTATGAGGTGCGAGTTGGGTAGGATAGATTGGGGAATGTTACTTAAAGGGTTGACTGGATAGGCAATGGCAAACATTTAAAGATTGCATGGATGAACTACAGAATTTGTGCATACCTGTTTGGCATAAAAATAAAACAAAAAGGGTGACTCAACCGTGGCTAACAAGGGAAATTAGGGATAGCATCAGATCCAAGGAGAGAACATATAAATTGGCCAGAAAAAGCAGCAACCTGAGGATTGGGAGCAGTTTAGGATTCAGCAAAGGAGGACAAAGGGATTAATTAAGAGGGGGAAAATAGATTGTGAGAGTAAGCTTTCAGGGAACATAAAAACTGACTCAAAGCTTCTATAGCTATGTGAAGCGAAAAAGATTGGTGAAGTCAAGCGTAGGTCCCTTGCAGTCAGAATCAGGGGACTTTATAATGGGGAACAAAGAAATGGCAGACCAATTAAATACATACTTTGGTTCTGTCTCCACAAAGGAGGACACAAATAACCTCCCAGAGATGTCGGGGAACATAGGGTCTAATGAGAGGGAGGAACTGAATGAAATCAGTATTTGTAGGGAAATGGTGTTGGGGAAATTGACGGGATTGAAGGCCGATAAATCCCCAGGGCCTGATAATCTACATCCTAGGGTACTTAAGGAAGTGGCCCTAGAAATAGTAGATGCATTGCTGGTCATCTTCCAGAATTTACAGAATTTTGGAACAGTTCCCATGGATTGGATGGTAGCTAATGTTACCCACTATTCAAAAAAGGTGGTAGAGAGAAAACGGGGAATTATAGACCGGTAAGCCTGACATCGGTAGTGGGGAAATGCTAGAGTCCATTATAAAAGATGTAATAGCAGAGCACTTGGAAAACAGTGACCGGATCGGACAAAGTCAACATGGATTTACAAAAGGTAAATCATGCTTGACTAATCTACTGGAATTTTTTGAGGATCTAACTGGTAGAATAGATAAGGGAGAACCAGTGGATGTGGTGTATTTGGACTTTCAGAAGGCTTTCGATAAGGTCCCGCATAAGAGATTAGCGTGTGAAGTTAAAGCACATGCGATTGGGGGCAAGGTACTGACTTGGATAGATAACAGGAACAAGGATGTCTTGCTGCAGTTGTACAGGGCCTTGGTGAGAGCATACCTTGAGTATTGTGTGCAGTTTTGGTCGCCTTATCTGAGGAAGGATGTTCTTGCCATGGAGGGAGTGCAGCGAAGATTCACCAGACTGATACCTGGGATGGCAGGAATGACGTATGAGGAGAGATTGTGTCGATTGGGCTTATACTCGCTGGAGTTCAGAAGAATGAGAGGGGATCTCATTGAAACTTATAAAATTCCAACAGGACTAGATAGACTAGATACAGGAAGGATGTTCCCGATGGCGGGTGAGTCCAGAACCAGAGGTCACAGTCTAAAGATAAGGGGTAAGCCATTTAGGACAGAGATGAGGAGGAATTTCTTCACCCAGAGAGTGGTGAACCTGTGGAATTCTCTACCACAGAAGGCAGTTGAGGCCAATTCATTAAATATATTCAAGAAGGAGTTACAGGAAACTTTTTTTATCCGGCACCGACGGGACCGGCGTGGTGCTGGTTTATCAAAAAGTCCAGATTACAGAGAGTTATAGTTAAAGGGTACGAGAGCTCCGTATGCAGCAACAAATCCAGGCTTCCCTGTTGCTTAGCAATAGCTGCAAGAACCCCGGCCACAGACCAAGCATCCCTGTTGCTTAGCAACAAGTGCAGAAACCCCCGATTACACAGCCAAGAATCAAGAAACGGCCACTAATATGAAGAAAAACTTAACTCAACCTACTCCTGAATTTTGCCGGTTAACTGAGATTTCCGGTTGTTTGGGTGCCGGTAAATTGAGAGTTTCCTGTAGATATATTTCTTCAGGCTAAAGGGATCAAGGGATTTGGGGAGAAGGCAGGGACAGGGTACTGAGTTTGGATGATCAACCATGATCTCATTGAATGGCCGAGCAGGCTCGAGGGGCCGAATGGCCTACTCCTGCTCCTATGTTCTATGTTTCTATCCCTACTCTCTGTCTCCTACCACTCAGTCAATTTTCTAACCAGATCAATAATTTTCCTTCAATTCCATGGGCTTCTACCTTAGTTAACAGTCTCATGTGCGACTTTATCAAACGCCTTCTGGAAGTTCATATAAATAACATCCATAGACATTCCCATGTCTACTACTTTAGTCATCTCTTCAAAAAATTCAATCAGGTTTGTCAGGCATGACCTACCTTTCACAAATCCATGCCAGCTCTCTCTGATCAGCTGAAAATTTTCAAGGTGTTCAATCACCCTATCCTTAATTGTAGACTCCAGTAATTTTCTGTCAACAGATGTTAGGCTAACTGGTCTATAATTCCCTGGTTTCCCCCGCGTCATTCTTAAATAGTGGAGTGATGTGCGCAATTTTCCAATCGAATGGGACAGTTCCTGAATCGAGAGAACTTTGGAAGATTATAGTTAGGACATCGGCAATGTGCTCACCTACTTCCTTTAAAACCCTGGGATGGAAACCATCTGGTCCTGGGGGCTTGTCACTCTTTCGTGCCATTATTTTCTTCATTACAGCTATTTTGCTTACGTATTGAGTCCCTGTCTCTGATTCAATATTAGTTTCCTTGGGATTTCCGGAATGCTATCCTCTTCCTCTATTGTAAATACTGACAAAGTAATTATTCAACATGTCTGCCATTTCTTTATTATCATTGAGAATATCATTGATATCAGTTTTCAGGGTGCCAACATTGCTCCTGATCACCCTCTTTTTTCCTCATATAATTGTAAAAGTTCTTTCTTTTGATTTTGACATCCGTTGCAAGTTTCTTTTCATACTCCCTTTTGTAGATCTTACTATCTGCTTTGTCACCCTTTGCTGTTCTTTGTATCTTTCCCATTCACCAGTATCTCTGCAATTTTTTGCATTTTTATATGCTTTTTCTTTTAGTTTTATGTTGTCTCTTACCTCTTTAGTCATCCATGGCTGTTGTTTTTGTCAAGTAGAGCTCTTGCTCCTTGGATATAAACTGGTTCTGTATCACAAATTCTTTTTTGAACACCTCCCACTGATCATCTGTCATTTTATCCATTAGCAGATTTGCCCAGTTTACTGTGGACAGTCTCTGTCTCATCCCGTTGAAGTCAGCCTTGCCTAAATCTAGAATCTTGGTAGCTGTTTCATGTTTCTCCCTTTCAAACACTACGTTGAACTCGGTCATGCTATGATCACTATTAGATAAATGTTCATGCACTGTTGGGCTATTAACTAAATCTGGCTCATTGTTAAAACGAATATGGCATGCCCCCTTGTTGGTTCTATTGTTGAGCTCCTCTCTCCAACACCCCCTGTAACTGATCCCACCCCCACCTGTTCTGTCTCCTCAGATAAACCTCAATTTACTTCCTCACTTTCATGCTGCCTTTTAAAATACCCATTCTCTTGCTCATCAGCCCCAAATCGTCCACAAACTCATTGCAGAGAAGCATATCGATATCCAAAAACTTGCTGAGACTTGGCTTACTGACGTCAATTCTTTTTGCCTCGTTGAGGCTGCCATCCACCCACATTTCTTGTTACACCATATCCTTCACCGGAACTACAGAGGCAGTGGCATAGCTATCATCTCCCAATACCACCATGGCCTATCCCATTCTTACTGCTACTTATCAACACTTCATCCTTCCCATCTCTCTTTCTATATTCTCCTCACTTATTGTTTGGCTGAGTCCATGTGCTTATTTTACTGTAATTTCTTCCCTCCTGTTCACCCTCCGTTTCTGTACCATGGACAACCTATCCCCTGTGACTTCAACCTCCATTCACACTGCCATATCTCCACCAGGGCGCTACCGCTCTCATCTCGCTCTCTAGTATGCTCTCAAACTCCAACCCTCCCTTTCACATGCCACCTGTGATGGTATTGACATCTATTTTGGTCTCCTTCATAAGTACCATGACACGACCTTTCATGATCTCATTCCCATTATATCTTGAATGGTCTATCATTGCCTATCACTCTCTTTAGTATAACAGCTACCACTGTGCTCTCAAATCCATGTAAACTTGAACGTACCTGGTGTGTGACCAGCCTGACAGTTCACATCAGGTTTGACTCGAATGCCAAGATTTACTATCGCTCCTCTGCTCTGGATAAATTCATCTACTCCAGAAAACAACTTTGAACTCCTATTCTCCATTACAGACTCCTGCTTTCTTCTCTCTTCATCACACTTGTCATTCTAAATGTGAGGTGCTTATGGACATTTTGTACTGAAAATGAAAGCTATTCACTACAGTGCCTCTGCCTCTGACTTTAATTCTCATTCCTTGTTCCTTCTCTTTTCAAATCACTCAATCTGTTTTCAATGGCTCAGATTTTTCTGTCAAAATAACGGTGATGCTAGTGGCGCTCAGTTATTTATGCTCAAATGGCACAGCAACTTCAGACGAGGTGCAGATGCACAGTTAAACTCAAATATCCAAAGGTTGCTGTCCGAGTTCCGCTGCTCTGCCGTTGGCTACTTGAAAACAGCATCTTGCTCTCTGGCTCACCATTGAAATGCATTGAATGGCGTGAGGTTTCTGTATTTGCACGGTAGATACGAACTAAACTCACCACAGAAAGTTAAGTCTTGTCCATTCCAGTCCAAGTGCCCTTTTAACAATGATAAATGTTGATTACTGCCAATCAACCTCTCTGGCACTGAAAATTAACTATTAAAAGTGTGAACATAGGAACAGGAGTAGGCCATTTAGCCCCTCGAACCTGTTCCACCATTCAATGAGATCATGGCTGATCTGTGACCTAACTCCATATACCCGCCTTTGCCCCAAATCCCTTAATACAATTGGTTAACAAAAATTGTTCAATCTCGGATTTAAAATTAACAATTGACCTAGCATCAACTGCCGTTTGCGTAAGAGAGTTCCAAACTTCTACCACCCTTTGCATGTAGAAGTGTTTCCTAACTTCACTCCTGAAAAGCCTGGCTCTAACTTTTAGGATATGTTACCTAATCCTAGACTCCCCAACCAGTGGAAATAGTTTTTCTCCATCTACCCTATCAGTTCCCCTTAATGTCTTGAAAACATTGATCAAATCACCCCTTAACTGTCTAAATTCCAGGATATACAACCCTAGTTTGTGTAATCACTCCTTGTAATTTAACCCTTGGAGTTTAGGTATCATTCTGGTAAATCTACGCTACACTCCCTCCAAGGCCAGTATACCCTCCTTAAGGTGTGGTGCCCAGATCTGAACACGTTACTCCAGGTGTGGTCAAACTAGGGCTTTGTATAGCTGTAGCATAACTTCTATACCCCTAGATATAAATGCCAGCATTCCATTAGCTGCCTTGATTATTTTCTTTAACAATCTATGTACCTGGACCCCATAGTCTCTGTGGACCTCCACTGTTTCTAGCTTTTCACTATTTAGGAAGTACTCTGATCTATCCTTTTTGGGTCCAATATGGATGACATCACATGCCTATATTGAAATCCATTTGCCATAGTTTTGCCCGTTCACTTAATCTATTAATATCTCTGGAATTTTATGCTTCCTTCTACACTGCTTACAATGCCACCCATCTTTGTGTCATCAGCAAACTTGGCTATGTAGCTCTCTATCCCATCATTTAAGTCCGTAATAAATATGGTGAATAGTTGAGGCCCCAACGCAGATCCCTATGGGACACCACTAGTCACATCCTGCCAATTAGAGTACCTGCCCATTATCCCTACTCTCTCCTGCTGCTCAGGCAATTTCCTAACCAGGTCAGTAATTTGCCTTCAATTCCCTAACCAGGTCAGTAATTTGCCTCCAATTCCATGAGCTTTAACCTTAGCTAACCATCTCTTATGAGGGACTTTATTGAATGCCTTCTGGATGTCCATATAAATAACATCCATAGACATTCCACTGTCCACTACTTTAGTCACCTCTTCAAAAAATTCAATCAGGTTCGTCAGGCATGATCCATCCTTTACAAACCCATGCTGGCTGTCTCGACATCAGCTGAAAATTTTCAAGGTGTTCAGTCACTTTATTCTTAATTATAGACTAGTAATTTCCCGTCAACAGATGTTAGGCTAACTGGTCTATAATTTCTTGGTTTCCCTCTCTCACCTTTCTTAAATAGCGGAGTGACATGTGCAATTTTCCAATCTAAAGGAACAATTGCTGAATCAAGAGAACTTTGGAAGTTTATAATTAGGGCATCTGCAATGTTCTCGGCTACTTCTAAAACCTTGGGGTGGAAAGCATCTAGTCCTGAAGATTTGTTACTCTTCAGTGTAATTATTTTCTTCATTACTGTTGTTTTGCTTACGTTAATTTTGGTGAGCCCCGTCCCTGATTCAGTATTAGTTTCCTAGGCATGACTGGCATGCTATCTTCTTCCTCCACTGTAAATA
This sequence comes from Somniosus microcephalus, assembly GCF_052327205.1. Taxonomy (NCBI): domain Eukaryota; kingdom Metazoa; phylum Chordata; class Chondrichthyes; order Squaliformes; family Somniosidae; genus Somniosus; species Somniosus microcephalus. The sequence continues at coordinate 189,843,130 of NC_140994.1, read as the reverse complement.
CTGATGCAAAGTCATTATTCAACATGTCCACCATTTCCTTATTTTCATGTGATGTCTCACTCCTTCAGGTTTTAATTGTTGGAGATTTAAAAAATGACATTTAATTTTTTTTAAACTTTTCCTTTCTGTCTCTTTTTTTCTTTCTCTGTTAAGCCAATCTTTCTTTCCCTCTCTATTTCTCTTTCTGTACTTGATTTGACATTGAATTGACCCACTGTAATTTACACTTCCTTATCATTCTTTCTCCTGTTAATTTCACAATCTTTCAATCTGCTTTGTTAAGGAGATGCACAGTTTCTTGTCCTGTTCGCTCAGGTCCCAGATGCTCGGTTTCTCTCGCTACATCATTATTGGCTCGTACTTTCAGCAACTTCCTGCACAAAATATTAAAAACCTAAACATGCAGGGGCATGCCTAACTAACGGCAGATGCTGTTAGATGCACAGCTACATCAAAATTACGGCCCATTGTTTTTGCACCATCTTTTTTGACTCAGATATGAGACTTCTGAGCTGAACTTGCTAATGCACCAAGTAAAGTTAGTGGATTCAACTTAAAACTTGAAGCATGGAACAATAAAGGCAATTTAGTCCTTCTAATCCATTCCTTAACAGACTATGTACATCTAATCCATCTTCAGCTCTACCCTATACAGCCTCCTGAGGTGAATTTCTATGCAAATACTTCGTGGTAATCAAAGAAAATTCCAGAATTGTACTGGTCTCGCTAGACGTGCTCCTATCTAGTTATCCAGCCAGCTAAACACTCATTCAAATAATTCCTCGAGAAGCGGGTTTGCTGTTTTGAAACTTTACTTGAACAAATTTGTGAAACTGTAAACAAAGACAAAGTATGTTTTGTACATAGAACTGAGTACTATACATTAGATGTTACATAAGATATAAACATATTTATAACAATAGAATAGACTAATTGTATAACTAAATAGCACTGGAGCTAAACTTCGGTAACTAACAACTAATAACTTCTTATAGACAAAGTATTGTCAAAATACTACACTGACAAGGTTGCTATCCTGTTATTAAACAAAGATACTCACAGATACTGCGTCTTGCCTAGCATATAAGATGAGATGGCACAGGATTGAGAATCCCTCATGTGAGATTCTCCATAACTCTGCCAGGTTCTTCCTGGAATACTACCGGGTCAAAACAGGAAGGTCAAATAACCTATTGCAGTATACTAACACTGCTATACACTAACTACCACTAGCGGGTGCTATCTGCATGTAATAAGTCCAGAATACTCCCCGTCAGGGGTCGTTAACGACTCCACACAGTCCGAACTCTACTTGTCACTGGAGTCCTCTGGCGACAAAAGAAGGACCACCTCCGAGACAGTCCGTCGGTGTCGACGATAGGATGCAGCTTCCGTAGACTGCTGAGGGGGTAGGTTTCGTTCTGCTGCTATGCACTTCAACTCTTCTGAGTAACACTCGTGTTGGATGCTCTTCATCACAAGGATTTTGGCTCTCTTGAGCTCCTCTTCAGAGGGACTCTTGCGACAGATGTGCCACCCATGGCAGCTACTCTCTTGTGTAGACAGGGAGAAGGTATGAGCTATGTGGGTTAGGCGTGCTACTGTCTTTGAGTGTGTTCCATTTGGAGAAATGCTCGAAGCGTTTGGTGCTCATCGGGTCCTTAGAGATTTGAGTAACGTTCGCTGTAACTTGGCAGGGGGATGGGATACAGAGGGGAGCTGAAATAGGGGGTGATGGGCTGCCAATTATAGAGAAAAAAACAAGTCAGCTTGGTAGACGGCAAATATATAAGGGCAAGGCTGGATGGCATCTATTTTAATGCAAGGAGTCTTGCAAATAAGGTGGATGAACTGAAGGTGTTGATAAACACATGGGAGTATGATATTGTTGCTATCACGGAGACATGGTTGAGGGAGGGGCAAGACTGGCAGCTCAATATTCCGGGGTACAGAATCTTCAGGCGAGACAGAGGGGGAGGTATAAGAGGAGAGGGTGTCGCAATATTAATTAAGGAGTCAATTACTGCAGTAAGGAGGGATGATATATTAGCAGGTTCCTCTAATGAGGCCATATGGGTGGAGCTTAAAAACAAAAAGGGGGCAAGCACTTTGCTGGGAGTGTACTATAGGCCTCCAAACAGTCAGGGGGAGATAGAGGAACAGATATGTAGGCAAATCTCAGAGAAATGTGCAAATAATAGGGTTATAATAATGGGGGATTTCAACTTCCCCAATATTAACTGGGATAGTCAGAGTGTGAAAGGCTCAGAGGGTGTAGAATTCTTAAAGTGCATCCAGGAGAGCTTTTTGAGCCAGCATGTAGAAAGTCCTACAAGAGAGGGGGCGGTACTGGACCTAATTCTAGGGAATGTGGCCGGCCAAGTGGAAAAAGTGCTAGTAGGTGAGCACTTTGGTGACAGTGACCATAATATGGTGAGATTTAAGGTGGCCATGGAAAAGGACAGGGATGGGCCGGAAATAAAGGTTCTAAATTGGGGGAAGGCCGATTTTAATAGGATAAGGCAGGATCTGGCCAAAATGGACTGGGATCAGCTACTTGTAGGAAAATCCGCATCGGAGCAATGGGAGGCTTTCAGAAGGGAGATTGAGATCATACAATGGCAACATGTTCCCGTAAAGGTCAAGGGTGGTTCCAAAAACCACAGGGAACCTTGGATGTCAGGGGATATAAGAGAATGGATTAGGAAAAAAAGGAGGGCTTTTGGCAGATACTAAAGATGGAGGAAGCCCTAGAGGAGTACAAAAAGTGCAGGGGGATACTTAAAAAAGAAATTAGGAGATCAAGGAGGGGCCATGAAATAACACTGGCGAGCAAAATAAAGGTAAATCCTAAGATGTTTTATAAGTATATTAAGGGTAAGAGGATAACTAGGGAAAAAATAGGGCCCATTAGGGACAAAAGTGGCAATCTGTGTGTGGAGCCGGAAGATGTAGGAGGGGTTCTAAATGAATTTTTTGCATCTGTTTTCACTATGGAGAAGGACGATGTAGACATAGAAATAGGGCGGGGGGACTGTGATATGCTCGAACATATTAACATCGAGAGGGAGGAGGTATTGGCGGTTTTAGCAGGCCTAAAAATGGATAAATCCCCAGGCCTGGATGAAATGTATCCCAGGCTGCTGTGTGAGGCAAAGGAAGAGATTGCGGGGGCTCTAACACATATATTCAGGACCTCTCTGGCCACGGGATGTGCCAGAGGACTGGAGAACCGCTAATGTAGTACCATTATTCAAGAAGGGAAGTAGGGAAAAACCGGGGAACTACAGGCCAGTGAGCCTAACATCAGTGGTGGGAAAATTATTGGAAAAAATTCTGAGGGACAAAATTAGTCTCCACTTGGAGAGGCAAGGATTAATCAGGGATAGTCAACATGGCTTTGTCAAGGGAAGATCATGTCTGACTAATTTGATTGAATTTTTTGAGGGGGTGACTAGGTGTGTGGATGAGGGTAACGCAGTGGATGTGGTATACATGGATTTCAGTAAGGCCTTCGATAAAGTCCCGCACAGGAGACTGGTCAAGAAGGTAAGAGCCCATGGAATCCAGGGTGCCTTGGCACATTGGATACAAAACTGGCTTAGTGGCAGAAGGCAGAGGGTGATGGTCGAAGGTTGTTTTTGTGACTGGAAGCCTGTGGCCAGTGGGGTGCCACAGGGATCGGTGCTGGGTCCCTTGCTGTTTGTGGTCTACATTAATGACTTGGATATGAATGTAAAAGGTATGATCAGTAAGTTCGCGGATGATACAAAAATTGGTAGGGTGGTAAATAGCGAGGAGGGTAGCCTCAGTCTGCAGGACAATATAGATGGGTTGGTCAGATGGGCGGAACAGTGGCAAATGGAATTTAACTCGGAAAAGTGCGAGGTGATGCACTTTGGGGGGACTAACAAGGCAAGGGAATACACAATGAATGGTAAGACCCTAGGCAAGACGGAGGGTCAGAGGGATCTGGGTGTGCAAGTACACAGATCCCTGAAGGCGGCGGAACAGGTGGATAAGGTGGTAAAAAAGGCATATGGGATACTTGCCTTCATTAGCCGAGGCATAGAATATAAGAGCAAGGAGGTTATGATGGAGCTGTATAAAACACTGGTTAGGCCACAGCTGGAATACTGTGTGCAGTTCTGGTCGCCACACTACAGGAAAGATGTGATCGCTTTGGAGAGGGTGCAGAGGAGATTCACCAGGATGTTACCAGGGCTGGAGCGCTTCAGCTATGACGAGAGACTGGGCAGATTGGGTTTGTTTTCCTTGGAGCTGAGGGGGGACATGATTGAGGTGTACAAAATTATGAGGGGCATGGATAGGATGGATACTGAGGAGCCTTTTCCCTTAGTAGAAGGGTCAATAACTAGGGGGCATAGATTCAAGGTAAAGGGCGGGAGGTTTAGAGGGGATTTGAGAAAGAACTTTTTCACCCAGAGGGTGGTTGGAGTCTGGAACTCACTGCCTGAAAGGGTTGTGGAGGCAGGAACCCTCACAACATTTAAGAAGCATTTGGATGAGCACTTGAAATGCCATAGCATACAAGGCTACGGACCAAATGCTGGAATATGGGATTAGATTAGACAGGGCTTGATGGCCGGCGCGGACACGATGGGCCGAAGGGCCTCTATCCGTGCTGTATAACTCTATGACTTGTGGGCGTATCTCGGAGTCAGAAACAGGGTTGAGGAGGTCGAAATGACTCATTGAGTTCGGAGGAGTGCAGGGACTGATCCTGAAGAAAAGCAGGTCCTGACAGCCAAGTCGTGCTGCTGAGAAGGGACGCTGTTCCAGATCTAGACCCATGGTCAGCTGGGTTCAGGTCTGTGGGGACGTACCTCCACTGGTCGGGGGATGTGGACTGTCGAATACGTTGGACTCTGTTGTTCACGTATACGTAGAACCGTCTACTTTGGTTATGGATGTATCCTAGCACCACTTTGCTGTCTATATAATATGTGATGCTGTCGAACTTCAGATCAATCTCCTCTACTATGAACTCTGCAATCTCGACTGCTAATACTGCTGTGCACAGTTCCAGTCTGGGTATGGTGAGGTCTGGCTGGGGTGCCAACTTGGCCTTACCAAAGATGAAGCCGACTTTGCTTTGTCCATCTTGAGTGGTGACCTTCAGATAAGCCACACTTGCAATGGCCTTAGCGGATGCGTCTGCAAAGACACAAAGCTCTTTGAATTGGGCATTTGAGGGAGAGAAGGACCTATAGGAGCGAGGTATTCGGATCTCCTGTAAGTCTTGAAGTGAGTCTCTCCATCTGTCCCACTCTGCTTCCATCTCTTCAGGGAGGGGTGAATCCCACTCTTCACGTGTGGAGAGTTCCCTGAGGAGCAGCCTGCCTTGTATGGTGACAGGGGCTAAGAAGCCGAGAGGGCCGTATAGGCTGTTAACTGTAGAGAGCACTCCTCTACGTCTGAAGGGTTTCTTGTCATCTAAGGCTTGGAACGTGAACGTGTTTGTTGCTATGTTCCAAGACACACCTAGGCTACGCTGTAGGGGGAGGTCATCAGTGAAGAGGTCTAGATCTTTGACGTCCTTAGCACGAAATTCAGGGGGGAATGCCTCCATCACTGCTGGTCTGTTAGAGGCTATCTTGTGTAGCCTGAGGTTGGATAGTGCAAGTAGTTCCTGAGCTCGTCCAAGGGTACTGATGGCCTCTGCTTCGGTCGGGAATGACTTCAGTGCATCGTCGACGTAGAACTCTCGTTCGATGAACCCTCTCACATCACTGCCAAAGTCGTCGTCATCTTCCTTGGCAGCCCTCCTTAGTCCGTATATGGCAACAGCAGGGGACGAGCTATTCCTGAAGACATGGACACGCATTCTGTAGTCCACAATGTCTCTGTTGGGGTCGTTGTTGCGATACCACAGGAAGCGGAGGAAGTCTCTGTGGTCTTCTCTCACCACAAAGCAGTGAAACGTGCTGGATATCGGCAGTGATGGCGACGGGCTCTTTCCTAAATCTCATGAGTACCCCCAAGAGGCTGTTGTTGAGATCGGGCCCTGTGAGGAGTACGTCGTTGAGAGAGACTCCCTGATGTGGTGCACTGGAGTCAAACACCACGCGGATCTGTTCCGGCTTTTTGGGGTGATAGACTCCGAAGGAAGGGAGGTACCAACACTCTTGGCCTTCCTGGAGTGGAGGAGCTAGCTTTGCATGATCATTGACAAGCATTTTCTTGACAAACTCTAGGAAGTGTGCATTCATCTTCGGCTTCTTCTCGAGTGTGCGACGGAGTGAGTTAAGACGATTATAGGCATACCCCCTGTTCGGCAGCCGTCGTCTGGGGTTCTGGAAGGGTAAGGGTGCAACCCAGCTGTTAGAGCTGTCACAAGAGACCTCATTGTCCATAATCTGGAGGAATCTCATGTCGTCGATCGATGGAGCAAGTTTGTGGTCATTGGCGGTGCGACAGAAGACTTGACTGACCCGGGTTCTCTCCAGTGAGCATCATCTGTGTGCTGTTTGTGGAGATCAGCGCTGGGGAGTTCTGAGGCTGGGCCGTATGACTGAACTTCTCTGTCACTCGGATCTGACTACTGCATGGGGTAAGGTAGCTTGGACGACCATTCTCCAAGATGGAAGTCTTGAGTGTGCTCACCTGAGATGGCTTGTGAGCACCCCTGAGGCACACGTCTTCAACAACGACCCAGCCGAGGTCTAGTCTTTGGGCGAAAGGGGCGTCATGTGGACCGTTGATCGGTTTCCTTATCTTATGTACCCTCAGGATGTCCCTGCCCAACAACAGGAGTATGTCTGCGTCTGGATCAAGAGGTGGGATCTCTTCTACGATGCGTCTCGGATGACGGTGGTGATCAGCTGCATTCGGAATGGGAATCTCAGAACGGTTGTCGGGAACTTGATTACATTCGATCAGTGTAGGAAGGGGGAGACTAATCTTCCCGTCGGCTGACTCAACAACATAACCACAGGCCCTCCTGCCGGCTGTCTCTGAAAGTCCAGCACACGTCTTCAGCGTGTAAGGCGACGGACTTCCTTTGACCTTGAAGATGTCGAAGAACTCGGATCTTGCTAGAGAACGATTGCTTTGTTCGTCTAGTATGGCATACATCTTTTCAGATTCCTGGCGACGTCCTACAGGGTACACATTAACGAGGCATATCTTGGAGCATGCTCTTGCGCTCACTCCTTCTCCACACACCTCGGTGCACTTGGATGTAATCTCCGGACCGGCAGCTCCCCCTCTCTCCCCGCCGTGCTCTGAGGCGGGAGGAGGCGACTCTGACTTCCAGGGAGCTTGGCCTGGGTGGAGTGCTGAAATGTGCCGATCACACTCACATTCAGTGCATTTTGCATCTACCTTGCAGTTCTTGGCGAGATGGTTCATGGAAGAGCAGCACTTGAAACATATAGAGTTCTCTTTGAGATACTGTTTGTGGTCTTCCAAGGACATCTCTCTGAAGCCTCTGCACTTCTTTAATGGTGTGGAGATGCCGGTGTTGGACTGGGGTGGACAAATGTAAGAAATCACACAGCACCAGGTTATAGTCCAACAGCTTTATTTGAAATCACAAGCTTTCGGAGCGCTGCTCCTTCGTCAGGTGAAGTCTGAGATTCCCACTCCGAATGCAGCTCATCACCACTGTCATCTGAGACGCATTGCAGACGAGATCCCACCTCTTGATCCACCTGACGAAGGAGCAGCGCTCCGAAAGCTTGTGATTTCAAATAAAGCTGTTGGACTATAACCTGGTGTTGTGTGATTTCTTACACTTCTTTAATGGATGGGGCATTGTTTGCTCATATCCTCAGATTTCTTCTGATCCCTTATGTTCTCAGTTGAAGACACTTGGATTTTGTGGACAGATATTGGTGTCTTTCCATGTCTGTCAAACCTGTCTCTTCTGGCAAGTGCTGTGTGGGAGGAGAAGAGGTTGAAGCTGGGGTCGGTCCTGGCTTTGGCTTCTTTATGGATGAAGTTGGCAAACACAGAGAATGGAGGGAAGGTAACGTTGTGCTTTAGTTTGAACTCTGACCCGAATGATATCCACTTCTCCTGCAGATTGAATGGAAGCTTCTCAATGATGGGACTTACCCCTCTGGAAGTGTCTAAGTACGATAGGCCGGGTAGGTAGCCATCCTGCTTTGCGGCTTCGAGTTCTGACAGCAGACCTCCAAGGTCGCGGAGCTTCTGGGGTTCCTTATTTGTCAACTTCGGAAAGTTCTCCACCCTGGCAAAGAGAGCCCTTTCAATGGCTTCAGGCGAACCGTAGCTTTCTTCCAGCCTCGCCCAAGCCATCTTCCACCCCGCTGGCGGATGTTCCACATTGACCGCTTTTATCCTGCGTGCCTGTCCGGCGGACTCTGGGCCGAGCCATTTGAAAAGGAGGTCGAGCTCTTCTCCTGCCGACAGTTCCAAGCCCGTTATGGCACCGTGGAAGGAGGACTTCCACGCCCGATAATTCTCTGGTCTATCATCAAACGTGGTTAACCCTGTAGTCACCAGCTGACTGCGTGCAAGGTATTTTGCTAGGACCTGTGCCAGGGTTGCCTTGAGTAGGGGCTCTGATGGGGGTCTCAATGAAACGAGAGGGGGGTTTGCTGCTGACTTTCTCTCTTCAGCGCTCCATTCCTCTGCACCGTGTCCTCTGTTTTGCAGGGGAGGATCCTGTGACTTGAGGCACGCTGTCCATTTTGACCTTGATTGGTGACATGGGGCATGTTACATGAAGTGCTTGAGTCTGTAGAGATGTGCGGGTCTTCATCCCTCTCTCTCGTAAACTGTATGTCGGCTTGGAGACTCACGTAATCTCTGGTGTGCTGTCGTCGACTCTGCCGCGGAACGGGAATTAAAGGTTTGTTAGCTGCCTCAGGATCAGCTTCCACTAAAACTGCCTCGAATACTTGTGCCTCAGCTAATGCAGCATCTATCTCTTTTTCTTCCTGCAGAGCGTCTAATGTTTTGGAGACGGGCCTGGTCAGCTTGGAGACGGGCCTGTTCAACTTTTATTTCTATTTTTCTGTCGGCATACGCAGCTCTCGCTTGGGCTGCTTCTAGCTTAGCCCGTGCTTTGGCGATAGCCATGCTTACCCTAGAACCACGTGATGACCGTGAACCGGCTGATGACCGGGAACCAGCTGACGATCTGCAGTGTCCAGAGCTTATAGACAGATTGTCACTGGCTTCAGTTCCGTCTAACTGCTTAAGGTCTTCTACTCGCTGAGTAGCGTTTTCAGGATTACCTTCTGACATGTTGATGTGAGGTAAGTGTGGAGTACAAGGTGAAGACTTAAGCTGGCTGTCGTGATGGCCTACTCTGAGTGCTTGCTGCTCCACATGGAGGATCTCCTCTCTTCACAGCTAGCCGTAATGCTGTCTTTTCACTGTACTGGTCTCGCTAGACGTGCTCCTATCTAGTTATCCAGCCAGCTAAACACTCATTCAAATAATTCCTCGAGAAGCGGGTTTGCTGTTTTGAAGCTTTACTTGAACAAATTTGTGAAACTGTAAACAAAGACAAAGTATGTTTTGTACATAGAACTGAGTACAGGAAACTTTGTGCTATCCAGCACCGACGGGACCGAGCTGTTGCCGTTCCCTCAAAACTGCCGGACAAACCAGCGTTCATGTTGAAGCATACGGAGCTGAAAAGCTCCGTATCTGGCAACAAACACTGTTGCTTAGCAACAGCTTCTAAACAGTCGGCCGTACCTTGGAAGCGTCTGTCGCTTAGCAACAGCTTCAGAGAGACTTGGCAGAGCCTGACTGTAAAAAAAAAACCTAACAAAACGGCTCCTGATTTTTGCCGGTGGCTCAAGCTTGCCGGATATTTAGCCTCCGGATAACACAAAGTTTCCTGTACTATACATTAGATGTTACATAAGATATAAACATATTTATAACAATAGAATAGACTAATTGTATAACTAAATAGCACTGGAGCTAAACTTCGGTAACTAACACTAATAACTTCTTATAGACAAAGTATTGTCAAATACTACACTGACAAGGTTGCTATCCTGTTATTAAACAAAGATACTCACAGACATTGCGTCTTGCCTAGCATATAAGATGAGATGGCACAGGTTGAGAATCCCACATGTGAGATTCTCCATAACTCTGCCAGGTTCTTCCTGGAATACTACTTCTGGGTCAAAACAGGAAGGTCAAATAACCTATTGCAGTATACTAACACTGCTATACACTAACTACCGCTAGAGGGTGCTATCTGCATGTAATAAGTCCAGAACAAGAATATATGGAACTTATATTGCCACCGTTAATTCTGGTCTACTACCCTCTATAGACTCTGCCACCGTTACGAATCTGAGACAAATTAATTCTGGAATAAAGTGTAGAATTTTGTCCTCTGATAACGTGAAGATGAAAGAGTGCTGTCAAATCATGGGACTAAAATGAGGTAGAGTTTTTCTTAATCAAGCCGAATTTGACTTTCCAGAGATGTGTCCTTTTATTGGTCAGACTTTCTGTTGGAACATGGGAACGTTTGGGCCCCTGATGCTAGACCAAAAACCTAGCTACTGAACAGGTCAGGTAGATTTCATGGGCATGTGTCCTCCGGTTGTATGTATCTAGCTTTCTACCTACAAGCTGATGCCTGCCTTTGTTTCTGCTGCAAGTTCATCAGCTTCCTGCTTTAGTAGTGGAATCTCCATGTGTTATTTGTCATGAGTATAGTTTGGTTCTTAGCCTTTACCCCGAATTCATACCCATGGTAATTGTGGAATTTCATATAGTTACACTGTTGCCCTTTCTATTAGTATGTTGTAAGTTGTAAGTGTTGGTGTGTCTTTCAGAGTGAGGATAAAACAAACTACAGTATCTCCTACTGCATTGATTGTCGAGGAGAAAGAACTCTTATCTTTATATTCTACAGGAATGGGATTTTGGGCTCCTCAGTCTCCAAGTAATCTCTTGTGCAGTGGTTTGTTGATGGTTATTACCAAACTTAGTCTATTTTCCCCTGTACCCTTTATTGGAAATACTGTGCTGGAATAATGGCTGCTAATTGGGCCATTCTTTCAAATCTGGTTCTGCAGGATATCTGTTATTTGCAGTAACTTCTGTTTCTCTGAATATTGTTGCCAAGATTTTTATTGGTGACTGTGGATCTATTTAACTACTTTGCAGTTACCCAACGAAAGTAGATGGCAGACTATTGTTGGATCACATGCTCTTCCACTGCTTAGTTTCTGCAGAATCTGTTTATAAATTTTCTGTAGTTGGGGCAGTACAGATAAATGAGCCGTAACATCTTTATTGAACTGAAATGCAGTGCGTGAAAAATGCAGATCTTCAGTTGTTCCTGAGGTTATAAATGGAGTATGTAGATAATGTTCATTACAAATTTGTTTGCATATCTTTCTAAGTCATGCAAAAATGTTTGTTATAATACACATAATCTGTGACAAATGGAAAAATCTCCTTTATGTGGAATGAAATGGATCAAGTGTTGTAGCTTATTAAAATCATCAAACTGTCCGACTAATTTTGATCTTTCAACCATAGTTGCAGCTTACTGTTCCTGGGCCTTTTTCTTGGACCAAGTGTGATATAGAAATATACCTTTTCCATCTTCAATTAATTCCTACAGTGCATAGAAATTCTACAGGGAAAGTTTTCTGGGTTTTTGTCCCATTTACAAAAGACGCAGTTATTTCTTTACCCTTTCAGTCCTCGAGTTGTTGGTCTCCTTGTCTGTCTTTTCCACTTTTGGTCCTGTCACATTCTTTCATAATTTGAAGTATGTTTTCAGCCAATTGATTGTAAATCTTAGTTGTTGGAAGGTAATGGTACTTTCCCTCTAAGTTACCTCCAGTGAGTTTTGGGCAGCATTCAAGAATCTCAAAACTTTTTATTCAGAGCCAATTAAACCCAGGTGATTAACGCTTTCACAAGTGACCTGGCTGAAGCTGTAAAGTCAGTATCACGAAAAATCTAACAACTGTCTAGATCTAGATGGTGGAGCTAGACTGTTTTCTGCTTATGTGGAAGGCGTTTCTGTTTGTGAAACAATGCTTAGCGATGATATTCTGAAGATCTAAGACCCTTTTCCAAGTCTCTACACCTTGCCTGAGCGTTATTTAGTTTTATACAAGCTCATATATTCCTTCCCCCTTTCTTTCCCCATCTATAGACTATAGCAATCTTACCCAGAAAGCAGGCCTTGGTTATAAGGGCTGGTAAATTTGCATGCTCTGGTGTAAGTAGTACCTTTATTTTGCTTTATTTGGAATAAGAAAGGGAGTTTTAGCATTTCAATTGCTAAATGCAATATTTGAACTTGACTAGGCTTGTGAGATGACACTTCATGTCTTACTGTAGAGGTCTGGAGTGTAAATTCTACTGTGTGTGTATATGTACAGGGCACGTAATTATTATGTAGCCAGATCATCAAAGGGAAATAAAACTAAAACACACAACTCTGGCTTTTGTTCTATTAAGTGAATAATGGATGCTTGGAAATTATCACAAGATCTAATCTCATTTTAAGGTTCAATTGAAGCCCTAAACTGCACCTGTAATTTGAATTGAGAAGTAAGATCACAGCCTTGAAATCACCCCAGGCTATGTTTTAAAATTATATTGTCAAGTCTGTGTGGTTTAATTTTTTTTCCTGATGGTGTTAATGCACTCCACCTTGTTGAAAGGTCCGTGATTGCGTAATCAGTGTAAATTTGAGTGACGCAGAATAGTTGATTCCAGTATTGCTGACTATGTTCCAGTAAAGAATTAAATGCTACACTAGCCTCCAGGCAAAGAAAAGCACTGAAGTAAGATGTCATGCGTATACTGGTTGACTATCCCTTATCCAAAAACCTTGGGACCAGCTGTGTTTCGGTTTTCGGAAATTTTCGGATTTCAGAAGGTATTATTCCAGACTGGGAAACTCTGAACATTAAATTAATTTGGTAATTAGTATTTGTAAATTTTAAAAGTTCAGGCTACCTCTTGCGACTGTTCCGTGTCTCATTCCCCTTCCTGCTTCTCTGTGCTGCCGCTCCCAGTCTGTTTACAGCTCCCCCTGCTCCGTGTCTGAATTCCTTGACTTAGCGGGGGTCTGGGGCTCGACTGCCGCCACCAGTTGTGGGAAAGCCGGATATCGGCTGACTCCTACGCTAAGCTGGCCCGCAAATCAGGCTGGGGGGGGGGTGGAGAAAAGAATATCGGACGGGCCGCTGCAGCTATCGGACGGGCCGCTGTATTGTTGGGTTCACTCTTCCGGTACCACCTTCACACTGCCCGGCTCGGCCTGCAATCTCCTACACAGGAGGGAACTCTGTGACTCTCTGCCCTGCTCACAGGGAAAGGCAGAGCTCCCTTGGTCACACTTAACATCGAGAGCGAAGGCCGGCGTGTCGACAATCTGCAGAAATTCTTGTTCTGGGCCCACTACTCCTGTCATGTTTTGTGCCACTCTGGTCATGTGCGCACGACTTACGCTGAACGAAAAAACTTTCGGTTTTCAGAGGTTTTTGGTTTTCGGAAGTTCGAATAAAGGATAGTCTAACAGGCAAAAGGGAAATCACGTATTGTGATACTGTTAGAAGGGTGGATCCTTTAAATCACGTTTTCTTTCTTCACCACTGTTTTATCATTGGGAGGGATTTCGTTGATTTTGTTGACTCGATACATAGATGAGAACTTTGAACAGTGAGAACTACTTGCTTTTCTGCTGAGTCCCTCCCCATTCTTGCTCATCCTCTTCCTCCCCTGCTCCTCTTCCACTTCCTTCCTGGCTCTTCCTCTCCCCTTCCATCCCTGCAATTCCTCATCCTCATCCTCCTCCCCTCCTCCCGTCCTTCCCTTCCCTCCCCCTCCCCCCCCCCCCCCCCCCCGGCCCTTCCCTCCCCCCCCCCCCCCCCGGCCCTTCCCTCCACCCCCCCCCCCCGCCCTTCCCTTCCCTCCCCCCCCCCCCCCCCCCCTGCTCCCCAGTATCAAGTAATATACTGCCATATCTCCACCAGGGAGCTACCCCTGTTCGCTGACATTAAAGCATGGCCCCATCTGCACTCTTGAGTGGATGTAAAAGATCCCTTGGCACTATTCAGAGAGGAGCAGAGGCGGTCTCACAGTGCCCTGGCCAGGATTTATTCCTCAATCAACACCTAAAACAGATGATCTGGTCATTTACTTCATTGCTGTTTGTGGGAGCTTGCTGAGCACAAATTGGCTGCTATGTTTCTTATGTTACAACAGTGACTACACTTCAAAAGTATTTCATTGGCTGCGAAGCACTTTGGGATATCCTGATGTTGTGAAAGGTGCTATATAAATGCAAGTCTTCCTTTCATGTAGCGTCTATCGACTGTATAAGATGACTCTGGAATTCCCCCCTCCTGACTTCAATCTTGGCTCCTACTTTTTAAATTTGAAACTTATCCTTATATCTATCCTGCTTGGCTGTCCTTGATTTTAAATCAGCAACAGGAGTTGAGAGATGCCATTGAAGAATCACAGTGCTGGACAAGAATTTGCTTTGTTCTTCAAATGTGGTGATATTTAAATTACATCTTTGCTCCCTGACTACAGTGAAGGCTAAAGCTGCCAATTTAAAATTGAACAGTCTAGGGGAGAGATGCATGGAGAGGGGTTTTTAAAGCTGCATGAGCCAAGACTGAAGTTGGGAAGGAAAGTTGCTATTGAAACATTTGAGAGACATAATGGCCGTGATTTCCCCTACTTCGGCGGGCCCGGGGCGGGCGACATCAGTGGCGGGTCCCAGCCTCGCTACTGGCTCCAGCCCGCTGTCCAAAATGATTTTACGTTGATTGGGCTTGTTAACCCCACCCAGCACACTTGGCCAATTGAAGGAAGTGGGTCTGATGATGTCATCAGCCGGTTTATTAACTGGACCATGTCCAAATTGATTTTGACAGTTGTGCGTTCTACAGCATTGAGGTGCTGCAAACACTGACGAGCGCTGCACCCAGGCTCTCCCATGACTCCCTCCATATGCTTATGGAGGGAGTCAGAGCATGCAGGGAGGTTCTCTTCCCTTCCAATGGGCGGAAGAGACCGCCCCAGGAGACCAACGCAGCCTGGTTGCACATTGCAGAGGAGGGCACAAGCAGGGATGTCGTCAGGAGGATCTGGCTGCAGTGGTGCAAACCTTTCAATGATCTCAGTAGATCACGAAACGTTACTGCAAAGCCACACGCAACCTCATCCTGCTGTGCCACTTATCACATCCCCATCACTCTGCCTTCCCTACCCTACTCCTGCACATCCTTACTGACACCAACTTACCTTGCACCTCCACGCTTCCCTCTATCTACATTATCACTTCCCCATCTCACTAGCCATCCCTCATACTCGCCTCATCCTAGACCAATCTTAGTGAGTTGCAGTGAATGGTGAGACATAACGGTACCCCTGCAATGGTCATGAGTGAAAGGAATGGCTTGGCCATTGTAGGGATGCTTTATGTTGTTGGTGTGGGGTGGTGCCAACCTGGTGCATCATGTGGCAGCCAGGGTGTACAGCGTCAAGTGAAGTAAATCTGGATATGGTGATGCTATTTCTGGCCTTCTGGGCAGCAATGTGGTCAGGTGCTGATGCCCTCTGTTCTGTGCAGCATCAGTTGATTGCGGAGAAGGTTGGTGCTGCTGGTGTTGGGGCTGATCGTGGTGGGATTCTGAGGATCAAGGTGAGATAGTTTCAAGGGCACCGACACTGATGTAATAGATGGCAGGTGAACTTGGGATGACAGAAGTGATCTGTCAATGGCGAGAGAGGTTGTTCCAATGAGGTGACACTGGACAGAGTTTACTCCAAACACTTGCAACCTGGATAAAGCTCAGTCTGTCTTCCAAATGCAGTAAGCAACAGCTTCTGAGCTTGGAAAGTGGATGTGGTGTATTTGGACTTTCAGAAGGCTTTCGATAAGGTTCCGCATAAGAGATTAGCGTGTAAAGTTAAGGCACATGGGATTGGGGGCAAGGCACTGACTTGGATAGAGAACTGGTTGGCAGACATGAAGCAAAGAGTTGGAATAAACGGGTCTTTTTTCCGAGTGGCAGGCAGTGACTAGTGGGGTACCGCAGGGATCGGTCCTTGGACCCCAGCTATTCACAATATATATATATATGTTGAATGTTTAAATGTCTTAATCTAAATGTACACTCTCGGGAGCCGCAAGCCTACATTTCGTTGTACTGCACTTGTGCACTAACAATGACAATAAAAGTTGATTTGATTTGATAATGATCTGGACGAGGGAACTAGATGTAATATCTCCAAGTTTGCAGATGACACAAAACTAGGTGGGTGTGTGTGCTGTGAGGAGGATGCTGAGAAACTCCAGTATGATTTGGACAGGTTGGGTGATTGGGCAGATGCATGGCAGATGCAGTATAATGTGGGTAAATGCGAGGTTATCCACTTTGGTGGCAAAAACAGGAAGGCAGATTATTATCTGAACGGCAATAGATTGGGAGAAGGGGAAGTGCAACGAGACCTGGGTGTCCTTGTGCACCAGTCGCTGAAGGTAAGCATTCAGGTGCAGCAGGTGGTTAAGAAGGCAAATGGTATGTTGGCCTTCGTAGCGAGAGGGTTTGAGTACAGGAACAAGGATGTCTAGCTACAGTTGTACAGGGCCTTGGTGAGACCACATCTTGAGTATTGTGTGCAGTTTTGGTCGCCTTATTTGAGGAAGGATGTTCTTGCCATGAAGGGAGTGCAGCTGATACCTGGGATAGCAGAAATGACGTATGAGGAGAGATTGGGTCGATTGGGCTTATACTTGCTAGAGTTTGGAAGAATGAGAGGGGATCTCATTGAAACTTATAAAGTTCTAACAGGACTAGACAGACTAGATGCAGGAAGAATGTTCCCGATGGCGGGGGAGTCCAGAACCAGGGGTCACAGTCAAAGGATACGGGGTAAGCCATTTAGGACAGAGATGAGGAGGAATTTCTTCACCCAGAGAGTGGTGAACCTGTGGAATTCTCTACCACAGAAGGCAGTTGAGGCCAATTCATTAAATATATTCAAGAAGGAGTTAGATATATTTCTTAAGGCTAAAGGGATCAAGGGATATGGGGAGAAGGCAGGGACAGGGTATTGAGCTTGGATGATCAGCCATGATCTCATTGAATGGCGGAGCAGGCTCGAGGGGCCGAATGGCCTACTCCTGTTCCTATCTTCTATGTTTCTATGTGAACAGCTGAGAGGTGGGAGCTTTTATAGCACATTTGCAGCTGTCAAGTAATGAGACGATTCCATGGTCATTTAACTCCTGACCTACTTACCTGACGTGATCCCGAGCAGCGTGGACCCCTTGCGTGACCTCATAAAATGTAAAGGTGAGCTCAAAATACTTCCTAATAGGTTGTTAGCAAGGTCATAATGACCTGAATTGCCTTCCCCGCTACTGTATGCCGGGTCTGTTCAGCACTGATAGACCTGACATCTGGGAAAGGCGGGGTCCCGACCCGCTGTCAAAAATGTTTTTTCCCCACCCGACTCGCCACCGAATGCACCTGTTGAACCCCCTGAAAAATTTCTCCCAATGTGTTATATCAGTGCAGGACTTTTTTTAATTTCACTGAAAATCTAGAAAACTAGCAAAAGCTGACCAGTTCTCAAAAATAGGGATAGTTCTCAAAAGGCTGGTAACTCGAGAATGGCTCTGACTAAAATTATGTGACATGTAAAAACAATTACACAGGTTTGTAACTTAACCTTCAGGTATATGCAACATTCCTTCAGTTAAATTGGAGGGAAAAAAAGTAAATGAAAGCACGATGGGAGAAATACTAATGTTAAAGGCGGAAAGATTAGTGGTGCATTTCTACGAGAGTTTGGAAACATTTTCAGCTTTATTAAAAATGATGGTTTCTGGTCATTTTAAGCACTTTTGCAACTGTCAATTGTTGGGACTTTTAATCTTTAAAAAAAAGGTTTAAAAAAAAAAGGTTAAATAAAGTAACATTTGGATTTTCAGTAGACCAACCACTTGCGCACAAGTTACTTCAAAAGGACAATTCAACTCCCCATATCCAACTCCTGGCCAGTTCACAGAGCAGTTCTACCCATCCAACTCCCTACTTATTCCCACTCTACTCTGCCACTCTAACAATTCCTACTGGCCTTGCCCTCTCAATTTAACCTGGCACAATTATCTCTCTCTCTTTCTCCCCCCCCCCCCCCCACCCCCCAATATTCAACCTGACATTATTCTTCTACCTTTATGTTCAAGCTGATGCTAGCTCTTATCCCACTGCACTCAATTCAGTCTGGCACTTTTGTCCCCTTGCAACTGAATTCAGGTTGGTATTTTTCTTCCACTTGCCCATTTCCCCCCCCCCCCCCCCCCCCCCACCCATTCAAGCTTGCATATTTTGTCTCCAGCCCCTCAGTTCATACTGGCACTTGCCTTCTCCATCGACCCTCCGAAGCACTGTTCCCAACTCCTGCCCCTTCCCTCTCCTGTTCTTCTCCCACCTTCCCCCTTTTCCCTCTCTCCTTGGTGCTGCTTCTAGCTGAGTGCTGCTGCTAATGGAAGCAGTACTGGACACTGCATGCTGTAGACAGGAATTCTTGCCCACAGTACACAAGAGCAGGGATCACTTCCATTAGCAGTAGTACTCTGGTAGGAGGGGCACTATGGGGAGAGGGGCCTGATGCATGCTGATTTTTGTCAACTAAAGCTAATACATGGACTGGGCCTCCAAAACATTACTTGTTAGCATGAAATGCTGATGGTTGGCATGTATATTTAATTTCACAGTGTTGGAGAGGAGTGGAGCCACATTTAACAGCAATAATTGGTAGGAATGTGCTGTTAATTGTGCAGCAGCTAGGCACACTATCTTTGGGGAAATAATTCTGCTTGGAAGTACATCTGAGGTAAGGCATGACTCCTAGAAGATGATTCCCCAATTTATAGCCCCAATTAGAGACACAAATTTCTTTGCTGAATCAAAGTCAACAGTTCCCTCAATTAAAACTAAAATGAGTGAAAACAGGTTATTTGATTCAGCTTTTGGCTGTATTGTATGACTGTAACATGACCTTCATTTACAGAGTGACAGCTTTTTCCTTCAAATATTTAACTGGGATATTAACTTTTCATTTTTTTTAATTGAAAAAACTTTTTAATTAAATTATTCCTCTTAAGTTGTCCCTTCCCAGCTTGTGAATTTGGTGAGAGGGCCAGTAATCATGGATATAATAAATTGATTGTCATTGCTTTTCCTTTATTCTGTAGTGCTTTTTTTTGGGTTCCTTTTGTGCATTTAATTCAATTGGGGAAACGGCAGGTTTCATAAATGCATGGCCGTAAGCCCACTGCAATTGCTTGTAGCATCCTTTTGTATTTGTTTATGCTTTGAGACGATATAGATGGGTTGGTCAGATGGGCAGAACAGTGGCAAATGGAATTTAACCCTGAAAAGTGTGAGGTGCTGCATTTTGGAGGGACTAACGAGGCAAGGGAATACACAGTGAATGGTAAGACCCTAGGAAAGACAGAGGATCAGAGGGACTTTGGTGTGCATGTACATAGATCCCTGAAGGCAGCAGAACAGGTGGATAAGGTGGTTAAAAAGGCATATGGGATACTTGCCTTCATTAGCCGAGGCATAGAATATAAGAGCAAGGAGGTTATGATGGAGCTGTACAAAAGGCTGGTTAGGCCACAGCTGGAATACTGTGTGCAGTTCTGGTCGCCACACTGTAGGAAGGATGTGATTGCTTTGGAGAGGGTGCAGAGGAGATTCACCAGGATGTTAGCTGGGCTGGAGCGCTTCAGCTATGAAGAAAGACTGGACAGGCTGGGGTTGTTTTCCTTGGAGCAGAGAAGGCTGAGGGGGGACCTGATTGAGGTGTACAAAATTATGAGGGGCATAGATAGGGTAGATAGAAAGGAACTTTTTCCCTTAGTAGAGGGGTCAATAACAAGGGGACATAGATTCAAGGTAAGGGGCAGGAGGTTTAGAGGGGATTTGAGGAAGAACTTTTTCACCCAGAGGGTGGTTGGAATCTGGAACTCACTGCCTGAAAGGGTGGTAGAGGCAGGAACCCTCACAACATTCAAGAAGCATTTGGATGAGCACTTGAAATGCCATAGCATACAAGGCTACGGGCCAAATGCTGGAAAATGTGATTAGATTAGACAGGGCCTGATGGCCGGCGCAGATGCGATGGGCCAAAGGCCCTCTTTCTGTGCTGTATAACTCTGAGACATCTCATTGCAATCATGAAGTTCTGTTGTCCTCATAAAATATTTTGAAAACGGTGAGGTTGTTAAGTTGGAGCCCGTCATTAACATTAGGGGCCACATTGCTTTAATAGCAAAATTAATTCAGCCTTTCTTTCAATTGGGGAAATGGTAGGTGATACATTTTTACGGCTGGAGTGGCTGCAAACTCAGTTAGACTGGTTGTAGCATCTTTTTGTGCTTAATTTCAGTATCTACACGAGGTGGAGGTGAAAGTTTAATGAAGCAATAAAAAGCTTCGAACATTTGGGAAAATAAGGGAAGGTCGTGTCTCTCTAACTTGATTGAATTTTCTGAGGAGGTAACAAGGAGTGTCGATGAGGGTGGCATGTTTGATGTAGTCTACATGGATTTTAGCAAGGCTTTTGACAAGGTCCCACATGGCAGACTGGTCACAAAAGTTAAAGTCCATGGGATCCAAGGGAAAGTGGCAAGTTGGATTCAAAATTAGTTCAGTGGCAAGAAGCAAAGGGTAATGGTCGACAGGTGTTTTTGTGACTGGAAAGCTGTTTCCAGTGGGGTTCCGCAGGGCTCAGTACTAGATCCATTGCTTTTTGCGGTACAGGAAACTCTCTCTTATCCATGATGTGGAGATGCCGGTGTTGGACTGGGGTGGACAAATGTGATAAATCGCACACCAGGTTATAGTCCAACAGCTTTATTTGAAATCACAAGCTTTCGGAGCGCTGCTCCTTCGTCAGGTGAAGTGAAGAGATGCATATAGGCACAGCATATATAGTCAGAGAACACTGCCAGATGATTACAGGTAATCTTTCTAACTGCCCTTTATCACACCTCGGCAGAGAGATAATCACAGCAATCAAAGGTGTGAATGGTGTCCGAACAGGTCAGTCAGGAAAACATTACATCAAAGAACAATGAGGTGGGGTCACAAGGGGTTAAATGTTGCAGATGCTGGGGTCTGTGTGGAAAAACAAAAAAGAAACAAAAATTTTTTTTGCTGGGAATCACAGCAGGTCTGGCCGCATCTGTGTAGAGAGAACAAGCCAGCAATGACTCGAGTCTGGATGACTCTACGTCAGGTGGGGTTACATGTAGTGTGACATGAACCCAAGATCCCGGTTGAGGCCGGGTAGGAGAAAGGAGAAGACTTTCTCTGATATCTTATGACTGGATATAGGAGGAGGAAACCTTCTGGACAGTTTTCAGATACATGGTGATTAAGGATGGATATGGAGAGGAACCTTGGCTTAGAATTGGTTATCTACGCGTGAAGTTTTGTAGGCGAGGTACATTTTTAAAAACGCTTTTGGAAAAAGCAGGGGACCCACTGACATTTCACTTCTGGACCTCAACTCTCATCCAGTCCAAAGTGATGGCATTAAAGTTCATTCTGTCTTGACTGTGAGTGAGTGTTTAAGCAATCTAAACCACTCCTAATTTGGTGCTAATTGGCAGTCTTATCACAAGGTAGATAAAGCCTCATTGGTGCAGTAACTCTATCTGCCTATCATTTCTTTCTATTCCATGACTGGCTCTGTTGTCAGATTGCTTGTCTGACATCAAGTTGTGGGTGAGCCAGACTTTCTCCAGATGAACACTAGGAAAACCAAAGTTATCTTTTTCGGCTCCTGCCAAAAACTCCATATTCCTCCTCCTGACTTCATTGCTGTCTTCAGTGCTCTCTCGGGTTGAAATAGCTAATGTTCAACTTTGGTGTCATGTTCAACCCAGCACGGAACATTAAACTACATATCCTATTCATTACTAAGACTGCATACTTCAACCTTCACCCACCCCCCCACTGTCCCTATAACCTTTATCCACACTTTGAATACATTCTTTGCTGGCTTCCTGAGCTGCTGTTTACATATAGTCCAACTTATCCAAAACTCCTGCTGCCTGCATCCTGTCCCGCATGCCCATTATTCCTTTCCTTGTAAGCTTCCAGTGGCTCCCTGCATCCAAAACACCAAATCCAAAGTTCCTATCCTTGTTTACAAATCACTCCATAGTCTTGCTCCACCATATCTCTGCAACCTTCTCCAGAACTATATCCATCTCTCAGAGCTGTGCATCGCATGCAGCATTTCAGTCATCTCTGTCCTACCCTCTTGAGCTTTCTTGCCATTTAAAAGCCTCCTCAAAATCTTTTTGACCCTGCTCACGGTCAACTCTCAACTACCGTTTAGTCCATTCTCTCTTATGTGAAGCACATTAGGATGTTTCGTTGAATTAATGGCACTGTAGAAATGCAAGATGTTGTTCCAGCAAGGGCGCTTTTCTAAAGTTGTAGCTAAAGCATTTTGTTAGGCAAAGGAAAAGGCTTTGCATTGTGTGTATTTTACCTTGATGCTGACACTGCGCTTAAAATAAAGTGTTGCATTTCTCAGCATTGACAACCATCACCTTAATGAGCATAAAATGCGCAAATAGTGAGTTTTGTTTGCAATAATCATATCCAACAGATGGCTCTCTGCTCTCCCGAGTCTGCACATATCCTTTGAATATAAAGCACCATGTTAACACTGCATCAGCAGTTGAAATGGATGGATCTGCAATATTCCTTCTTTGAATAAACCCGTCCAGTTATTTATTAGCAATTGGTGGGTGTGCTGATTGACAGCATTTCCCTTTGGCTAGTATTCTAGATCACTTGATTCAGACTAACCGACAGGTTCCCATCTAAAGAGCCGCTAGCCAGCCATTGGCACTCCTCCAGGCAGCCTGTGCCATTTGAACCACAGTATGACAGGATATGTGACTATACTGTGGTTAATGATTTTTAGCAGCTGTTATGAAGTATTTTCTTTTGTTTTAAGCCAGGTAACCTGTTACAGGGCTTAAATGTTTATTTTGGCATTTGATAATAGTGTCAATGGGTTGTCTTTTTAGATGTATAATAATAGGACCAGAGCGAACCTTATATTTCTGTTCTTGTATGTTCCAGTAAAGGGTTTCTTGCTCAGCCATTTGAGTTTTCTAATGTTATCAAATGGCTTTGCTGGGCTCCATGTCTCCTGTTTGAAGGTAGCTGGTGTTCTCAGGATTAGATGTTCCAACCGAGTGCATTTAGTGAATATAAATTTGTAGCAGGTGGGGAATAGCCTTTAAACTACATGCTTTTACAGAAGCAAAATGGGCATGAGGTTGGCTGAGGGGATGAGACAATTAAGTAGAGAAAGCACAAAGGAATAATGGAGCATTGTGATCAGTAACCCTCCTAAATAGTTAGAGAATTATTAACATCCACCTTAGTCTGCCAATTGAAATATTTTTATTTTCAGCAGTGTTAATCTCAGCAAGGAAACTAGCTTAATACTGAAGGAGCTGAATCTGTTTGAAAAACATCTTTAATGCAGGGGTGTTTCAGTATCACCTGTTGTATTGGGTTTAGTTTTACTCAATATCTGAATTAGGATGATTTAACTATTGCTCCAACAAGAAGGTTTTCAAACGGGTGCTAAATGGACTCTAAGGGCTCAAGAGTCTCCTGTGGGCGTGCGAGATTATTTGATTTCCGTCTGTCTGAGGCTGTGTTTATCATGTGCCACAAGAATACGCAATAAAAATCTTGTATTCCAGATTTTTTTCATTACTCAACTTAATAGTGTTATTTCTGTTGTATACTAATGCAAAATCATATTTACCAATTTCATTTGTGTACTTGATAGCCTTTCAGAAGTAAGGACAAGAGAGTGTGTCAGTATTTGCATGAGTTACCTGGGAGTGTGTCTATATTTGCAGGCAGTGCCCTGACTCATAAATTGGAAAACTACTGCTGTAATGCTGTGTATTTGTTGGTTTGGAGTCTTTTTGTACCAGGGCTATGATGTTGTATGACCTAGAGGGAAGAATTAGAAAGGGTGGTGACATAATTCTGATATACACTCTTGTTTTCAACATATGAGAAAACAATATATATTGCACTAGCTTCATGTATAAGTTCAGGTATGCACTTGTGGTATAAAGTTGAATGCAATGCTGATGCACGCATTGACTGTTAACAGAAATTGTTACCAAGTTTTAATTTTTCACCCTTTTCAGCTGTAATTCATTTTAACTTGACCATGGTATGCAACAGGGTAATGTGGTTTTACAGTTTTGTGTAATTTGTACATGACCTCTTGCAGGGTGCACACCAGAAAAGAAGTCTGCATGTGTGGTAGGAAATGAGTAATTGAAAGTACATGCCTTATTTTGTTGTTTCAGGTAGGGCAAGGTGAATGTCAGGCACATGAAGAGGTGACTGATGAGTCAGTGAGAACAATGGCGGAAGGAGATGGAGTCTCCAATCTCCACAGGTTACCAACAGAAAAATGTCACCACTCTGCAATCCACTGCTGCCATCAAATGCATAGACAGACATTGGCATCCAGTAATCCTCATCCACAACAGCTACAGCAACTTCAGCCATGCACAGGCACTCCTAATGGCACATGTACAAAGGTATGTATATATACTGGAATTAGAAGGGAGGGGAATGCAGGAAGTATGGAGTTGGGGGAAAGGGGAAACCTCCTACAGCATGATATCCAATCTGATATCCATCTTACTCTCATGGATTAAAGGGAGAGATTTGGTTCTCAAGAAGAATTGCCTTAACCATTGGGATCTGCAGTGGGTATCAAACAATTACCTGGCTTCAAAGAAACACCCATAAGGAGCTGAATTTGTGGTCAGGGAAGAGAAGCTGAGAATATGAATGTAACTTTGGCAAATGGCAATGCATTCAGCTGTCTTGAGTTTTAGAGTCTAGTGGTGACATCACAGCTGACATTGATCCTGTTCTGATCCAATGTCTACAAGTATTATTCCAACTACATAGCTTTAAATATTTGGCAGGAGATGGAAGCCTGGCTAATTTTCCCTCTCCCTACCAGAAGGGCATTGAGGTTAATTCAGTACTTAAAATTGACCACTTTAACCTCAGCCACCTTCCCCAGTCCTTCTAATTCCTGTTCACTGTTGGAAATTCCCTTATGTACCCTCCCTCCAGTGAAGTCACTACAGCAGGCCAAATTCTCTATAAAGAAGCCCAGCACTGTGGTGTTGGTAGGCTCGACATGAAGCCTGCATCAACCCTGATTCAGCATCTCACTGTTCACAGATTGTATTCAAAATGAAGGACCTCGGATTGGGAGATGAATATGAGAAGAGTAAGTTACGGATTTATCCCAGGATACCTAGTTGGGTTTTTGAAACCGATGTAGGAGTGTAGTCCATGTGAAGGGGCTGCATTGGCATTGAAAAATCACACTGAGAACATTATTGATTTGTGAAAAACTACCTGGAGACAAAAACTGATTTTTCACAGTAACCCAGAACCCGAGGAAACTTAGTTGGGAAATGGGGTGCTTAGAAGCAAAATGCAATGTTTTTGTTTTAAATAGTGAAAGAAAAATGTTGTTTTTCTTGCAGATGTTCACAATTACAAACAAGTGAAATTAATTTTTGTTCATCTTCTTCCAAAACACAGTTTTACTTCATAGATATATTAATAGAAATCTCTTAACTGTGAGAAATGCAGGAGTGTGGCTGTGCCTCGGAAAGAGTGGCCATTGTTGGACTCGGGAGTGCCATGCAACAGTATGTGGATTTGTACTAGACACTGGCACAGTTCTTTATATGTAGGAGTTTAAAAAAATAATGAACTGAACAATTATATAAAACAGCATAAGAAGCAAATATCACATTGTGATTAAACCATTGTGATTCATGAAATGGGGTTTGTTAAAAATAAATATTAGTGACAGTTGCCTATAAATATGAATTCATAGATTGACTGAAAATATTTTGATATGCTCAGATGTAAAAAAACATAAGGTGATATCTAATTGTGTATCTACTTTTCATGGACTTCCTTTTAATTTGAATGTGCATTCTATCTAGAAAAAAATGAGCTGGAACATGAGGAATCACACACCACTTTGAGGTCTTTCAAACAGATTGGGCCTCAGTGCCTCTTTATCATGGTGCACAGCTGTTTGCATATGATCTGTGCTTGGGATAGCATGTGGTGTAATGCTGCATTTTTCTATGCTGAATATTTCAATAAGTAGCTGAACCATACATGCAGAAAAGTTGCAGGTTCAGCTTCCAAACTTCTCAGCTGGGATGGCACAGCAGTTGCCCCCTGGGCAATTGGGGAGGGGGGGGCGGGGAAATCAGACAAGATTCTTGTTCCTGGTTGCTATCCAGTAGCTATTTGTTAGAAGTGTGCATTTGTGAATATCAGGTAAGCACAGGATCGGGTTCAGCTGTGATGCTTTCTAGAGATCGAAGACTCACTGTTGAGGCTTATATGTGAATGATGATGGCCACTTGAGCGAGAGACTGGAGGTTGAACAGTGCTCATGGAACCATACCTCAGTAAGGAGTCAATAACTTGAGGAGGGGAGGGAATAAAATTGGCAAGAAAAATGATTTTTTTAAAAATCATTCCCTGTTGTTCAATACACTCTGAATTGAAGGAGCAAATATGCTTTCAATATGTGAAAGTATAGCCGAATTAGAATCAAAGAATCATAGAATAGTACAGCACAGAAAGAGGCCATTCAGCCCATCAAGTTTGCGCTGGCTCTTTCAAAGAACAATCCAGTTAGTCCCACTCCCCGGCTCCTTGCCCATATTCCTGCAATTTTATCTCCTTCAAGTATTCAATTCCCTTTTAAAAGCTACCTTTCAATCTGTTTCCACCACCCTAACAGGCATTGCATTTCAAGTCCAAAATTGGGACCATATATAATGTAGTAGGTTTAATTTGGGGATAGAGTGACTCAAGGTAGAACTAAAGTAAAACTTAAATATGTTGTGTTTTTTTTCCTAAATGGAATGCTAAAGTTTGATTTGCTGTAATGTTTCGTGTACCCCAGGGGCATCAAATGAATTTGTGAATGAGAGTCCCTGTAAGGTAGGCCAGCAAATAGTGGGCTGGGGGACATTTCTTCAATCAATGTTTCTTTGCAGGAAACTTTTGTTCTTGTTGTTTTGGGAGAAACTGCATTGTTGCCTCACTCAAGTGAGTGGCAAGTAATGTAGAAATCTTCGCTTGCTCTCCCCAGTGATGATGAACTGACTGAACAAGTTCTGGAAATGCAGAGCTTAAACTAACACTAATTTTACAGCTTCTGATCCAAGTGATTTAGAAATTACTGAAACTAGAGAAGTTTTAAATTACAGGTTTAAGCTTAATAGAAATTCCAATTTGGTGGTCCATTGGATTTTGTCACTGGGTCAACAATCACTATATGATAGGTGATGGATTTAGTTTGAAAATCCATCACCTATCGTACAACTTTGTCATATCTATATAGCTATGGTGATGGGCTTAGTCCCATTCCTTGCATTTGAAATACATTGTAACGGAACTGACGTTTATATTAGTGATTCATTCACAGAATAGTTTGGATTTGCTCTTCAACGATTTGCACATTTGGCACTGATAGTCATTTTGCATATTGCAGCAGTGCTACAAGTGTTGAACTGTTTCTGTGATTCCTATCCATTGTGTATATTTTAGATATTTACCTTTGTAGCGGTCTGCCTCAGAACAATTTATCTTTCAGTTATTTATCACAAGTTTGTATATTCTGATTAATTTTAATAGAGTTTTTTCCTCTGACTTTCCTATTTGTGCCTTTCTAGGAATCCAACAGGGTAACTAGCGACTGTTCAAGATCGCCCTCCTGTGTCTCTGTAAAAGCCAGTTCTGTGCAATGTAAGAACATGTCCAGAAGGCCAACGCCACCAGGTAATGTCCTGTAAACTCTTTACCGGAGTCCTGTCGAATGGTATTTATTGATGCCCTGTTACGTTGCAATCGGCTACCTTGTTTAATGCATTCTGTCCTGGAATTGGAACAGATCAAAGGTACAGTGAAACTGACTTAAAATGAAATTAAAGGTTGCTTTTGTAGCTATTGTGCATGATATCAATATTGCATTGTACGTTCTTCCTTTGGGAAAAATAATACTGGTACCATGAGTCTGCATGTGAATGCAAAACTCCTATCCAAGAATATTTCAAGCTCACCCCTTCAAAGATATTTCTGTTGGGTGGAACTGTACAGGTGGCTCTTCTGAATTCTTGCAGATTGTCATTGGCAACGCATGCAAAAGTGAATTGTATGGACTGCATGTGAGCTTTGGCAATAGTGAACTGTTTACAAAATTTGCTCATTTTTGACTTGAATGAGTATGAGTTTGAATTGTCCTGTATCTGTCCAATTCATCTTGTATATTGAACCCCAGAGTGAGGCAAAAGTATTTTAACACAAATCAAAATCAGACACTGGATTAAAGGGGGTGGGGTTGTGATGGTTTCCAGTATGGTATATTTTAGTTCTGAATTTGACATCCAAAGCAGTAGAATGTACTCGTCAGTAGCTGCAAAACAGAACTGCGTGACCAGAAGTAAGTGGGGTAAAGGAAATGGCTGTAATATGAACAGAGAATTGAAAGAATGAATTGGGAAAATAGGAATTGCTAGACAAAAAAAACCAAGTTAGGCTAGTTGCCTTCTACCACCCTGATATTCACATGATACAATGATAATGGAGTTGTTGACTAATCATAGCAATCATTCTCTATCAATTAGTCAACAACAGACCCAGACAGGACGTGAGGAAAACCCCAGTGGCGGAGAGCTTTGGGAACCGTAGGTCCAAAGTCACCTATTCCTACCAAACATGCTACACTTACCACATGTCATGTCACAAATTACTCATCTACTATATCCCAAAATGATATTTTCATTAAGAAATCTATCTAATTTGCATTTAAATGAATCAATACTAACTGCTTCCACCTAGGGAGTCCGTTCCGTAGATTGACCACTTGCTCACTGAAATACTGTTTCCGCAGATTAGTTTTGAATTTATTCCCCTTCAGGCGCAGGCCCTGTTCTTTGGTTCTGCTTTCTGGACAAGGTGAAATAGCTTGTCATGGTCTACATTATCTAGTCCCTTTAGAATCCCCCAAACACCAACCTATAAATTATCTCTATTCCAGTGTGAACATGTCCAATTTACATAATCAAATAAATTAGAGAAAAACACATTAGTGCTACATAAATGGGCCAACTGCATCATTATTCAGCCAAATTTGGAAACTCCTGTCTAACGAGTGGAATGTCCTAGCTGTACTGGGCAGAAGTTGAGTAATTTGACTCAGACTTGTCTGTTCTCAGTGACTAAACTTCATTATGTTTCCATTAAGGATCCTAAATGGAGCACTGCCTAAATCTTCATATTTTGTTCAATTTGGACACAAAATGAGCATACTGTTATTTGCAGAAATGCATCTCCCAACTGAGCATAGCATACCTATGGGGGATCCTGCTGTCTAGTTTGAAGACTAGCAGTTGGCCCAGATTGCTCTACACTCCCTTCTAAAGGTGAAAATGTGGTTGCAGGTCACAATAGGGGCTAAAATGGGAAATCAGTAGGTTAATGTTCTTCCTGATTTCCCATTTTAGACACTGTTATGTTGTTTACTAGTATGTACAGGAAACTTTGTGCTATCCGGCACCGACGGGACCGAGCTGCTGCCGTCCCATCAAAACTGCCGGACAAACCAGCGCTAATGTTGAAACATATGGAGATTTTGAGCTCCGTATCTGGCAACAAACCCTGTTGCTTAGCAACAGCTTCTAAACAGTCGGCTGTACCTTGCAAGCGTCTCTGTAGCTTAGCAACAGCTTCAGCGAGACCTTGCAGAGCCTGACTGGTGAAAAAAAAGCAACGAAAAGAAAAAAAACCTAACGAAACGGCTCCTGATTTTTGCCGGTGGATAAACCAAAGTTTCCTGTATTTGAATCTGGTGTATATTTCTCTGGTACTGCTTGTTTTAAATTTGTTTCCAAATGCAGAAGGACATCTCTTTT
This sequence comes from Somniosus microcephalus, assembly GCF_052327205.1. NCBI lineage: Eukaryota > Metazoa > Chordata > Chondrichthyes > Squaliformes > Somniosidae > Somniosus > Somniosus microcephalus. The sequence goes on along the minus strand of NC_140994.1, from coordinate 189,813,051 downwards.
TTGTTTTAATTTCAGTAATGTGCACCAATATCAATGTATATACAGATGCAAAATCATAGTTTTGACTAAATTATTGGGTGTTCCCATTCTTTGGTTAAACTGATGTTCAGGTTGCACTCTTTGTATAACCTACAGGATTTTGTCTTCCAGGTGGAGAGTTCCACTGCTCAGAAGATCACAGGTATTCTGTCCTAGCGGCACCTCCTAACAGTCCCACTGGGCTGTCCTCCCATCAACATCCTCTTGCAGCACCAAAGTCTCCTTCTCAAGTTATTAATGAGCCAGCGGTTTCCATTCATCAGCACGGACATGCAACTTCTCCAGCCCCATGTACTGTGCCACACAGCACTGTAACCTCCACAAATTCAAATCGGAGACCACCTGTGGCATCTGGTATCCCACAAGTTCTGCCTCATGTACCCAAGACCTCTGCAGCTGCTATGACTACTGCTGCATCTCCAGATGTGTCCTTGATTTCAAAAACCTCTGCTGCTGCTTCTACAGGTGTGCTTGTGACCCCAGTGCCTCCAAGTGCTAACCCTCATATTCCTAACAGTGGGTTATCTCCTTTCCCAAAGACTACAGCAGCTGCCCCTATTTGTACCAGCCACTATAATGGAGTTTGCCCAGTAACAGCCACACCAAACCCAGCTGCTCCAGGCAGTGGTGTCTGCAGGTTAGTATTTGCTCTCAAATCTGGATATTTTACTTCCTAAAATGTCTCCCACTGTCATAAATATTAGGGATTGCAGTTAGGAGTGAATTGATGTTTCAATTTTGAAGAATCATTGACAAAACCAGAACCGCGAAGCTCTTGCTTTTCCCTCTGAAAGTAGTACACAATGGGAAAACTATTCTCCGCCTTGGTGAAACCTGCACTAAGCACCTAGGTTTCTATTTTAAATACTTGGACTGAACAGCACCTAATAATAATGTAACAATAGCTTGTATAACATACAGCAAGAGTTAGGCAGGGGTCCAGATCCATCTGCTGCAACCAGTGAGGGGATTACATGAGGTCAGGTCATGATTAAACACCATGCTCAACATAATCACTTTCTTCAATAAATGTGGAAATGTTTAATATTAGAGAAACTTTTAACACACCTTCACAGTATCAGCATTACCAATATTTGTGATTTATGTGAGTCCCATGATTTCATTTTTATTAATATTCACATGAGAAACTTAACATGTAGAAAACGAAGTTTTAAATTTTCCATGTGAATTTCAAACATTTAAACAAAGTACTTCCAAAAACATCCGAGGCTTCCATACACAAAAATTCAAACCTCCCCTGGCTGGCTGCTTGTATCTCACCTTATTGCTGTTCACTTCTCTGTTTGATATGGTCTGCTCCTCTGCTGTTCTTTTCTGCTGCCTGTACCGGTCTGGTCCTTTGCTATTCTTCACTTCACTTGCTCCCTGCTATGAACTCCATCTCCTTGCCTGCTGCTGCCTGAATTTTTCTTGAACTCCAATCTCTGAACACACTAGGAAGCCTATTTAAACCTCCCACGCTGGGACAACTGATAAAGGCTGCTCCCTGATTGGTGAAAAAAATTGTTTTAAATGCTCCGCTGAGGGAACAACCCTTTTCTGTTCTCATAGTTTAAAAAATATCTTCAAGGCTGTGACAGCAGGGAGCATTTTGATTGAACCAATGAATAGGAAGCCTAAACCAGCCAAAGGGGGGGTATGTTTACTTTAGTGTGGGATTTTCTATAGTGTAGAGATGAAAGTGGAACGGCTGTTGGAAGTTTACTGTTTTTATAAGGATATGAAAATACTGTAGAAATTGTTCCCAGGGATGTGAACTGCATAGTCTGTGGTATAAGGATGAATTAGTTGTGGGCCTGAATTTACAGAACAGACATGCAAACCTTGATTTAACCTTTTGTTTTAACTGGATTGGTTCTCCAGGTGATTCCACAATCAAGTTACCTCATTATCATTAGCTGTGAGGTTGACGAACTGAAAAGACGGGCTGTTAGCAATGTGTGGGGTGGCAGGGAGGGGATGATCTAGGGAATACACCTTTTTATTAATTGAACAGCAACTCCATTTCAGGCATTCTATCTTTTAAATATTTAAAATTATTTTTTCAATGGATTCATTTCACTCAAATGTTTTGAAGTGCTGTCATTAACTATCTATACTCGCTGTCTAAGCTTTTTAAAAAAATTCTAAACTAATCCAGTGCTGGATTTGATGTTTATTTTACAGGAAACTTTGTGATATCCGGCACCGACGGGACCGAGCTGTTGCCGTCCCATCAAAACTGCCGGACAAACCAGCGCTAATGTTAAAACATACGGAAGCTTTTGAGCTCCGTATCTAGTAACAAACCCTGTTGTTTAGCAACAGCTTCTAAACAGTCGGCCTAGCTTGCAAGTGTCTCTGTAGCTAAGCAACAGCTTTAGCTAGACCTTGCAGAGCCTGACTAGTGGGGAAAAAAAAGCAACGAAAAGAAAAAAAACTTACTGAACCGACTCCTGAATTTTGCCGGTGGCTCGAGCATTCCGGACAGTTAACCTCCGGATAAACCAAAGTTTCCTGTATCAGTTAAGAGTTGTTTCTGTTGATTCTCAACACTGATTTTGCATAAATTGCTCCCAAATAATTCAAATCTGCAGCATGTTCAGTGCCTTAATGATTGAGCACTTTTTCCTTTTCAAAAGCAGCTGAACATGTTCTACTATTCTTGTGTATTGTACTGTAATACTGAATTCTATCCGAGTGGGGGATGCAGTAAATTTTAAACGGTGTTTTTGTTGTGCCAGTTTCCTGCCTCTAGGTGGTGCTGTAGAGAAGCAAGATTATAAAGTGTCAGTCTGATAGGTAATGAGAAGTGTAGAGGCCTGAAAAAGGGGAGGAAAATGTATGACGCAACAAAACTTAATGGAAAGACGAAAATGTCTGGAAATTTTTTTAAAAAGTGTGTAACAAGAATAAATGGTGCTTTTTGAATGGCTATGCAATTGTCTGTTGAAGTCAGGATAAGCTTTTGCTAGTGCACACTGTTTCTGGAGCATTTGTTAGAAATTAAAATCAACGACCCTTCTAGAGTGTGCTGGAGATGCAAGTGCTGCTGCAATTGTAATTTTCATTATTTTGAAACTGGGCTTGTTGCCTCGTTCTAGGGACCAGTCATGCAAGAGTCGTCTGTGCTCAAATGAAACTGCCTACAGCCCCACACAGATGCACAATGCAGACGAAAGTCTGGAAGAAGACGATAGCTGTTCAGAGCACAGCTCATGTACATCCCACTCTGCCAATCAGAAGGAAGGAAAATACTGTGATTGTTGCTATTGCGAGTTCTTTGGTCACGGGCCGGTGAGTGCAACCCAGTAAGGAAGTAAAGTTGTTTAGCTGAAATAAGGCACATTGCTCTCTCATGGGCTAAAGGAGATTGGCTGCTGAATTTGCTTACAAAACCATGGCCCAGAAATTTGGGTCGGGGGCTTCCCGCGGGTGCAAGCCCCCGACCTGCACTTACCTAGTGCGCCGGCCGTTGTGCTGTGGGCCTGCGTGAGATTCCAATCCTGGGCCTCCTCCAACTGCCGACGCGCAGTGCTTGCGTATCCCAGGGGCGCAGTTAGTTCGATGCGTCCCCTGGGATCACGTGGGCCACGGAGAGCCAATGGTAGCAGGGAATGCTTCATTCATAAGTTTGACAGGAAGAGCTGTCAAACCTATAAATATTATAAGCTCCAAAACATCACAAACTTCAAATACATTTTTTTTTAAATCACATTTTAAAAATAACTACATTACATGAAATAACTTTTAAACAATAATTTAAATTTTTGAAAAAATTAATAACATTTTCTAACGGGGCTAAAATAAACTTACCTTTCTTTGAAGTATTTAAAAATAATAAACCTGTGGAAAAAATGTTTTAATTTTAATTAATTCACCACTTACCTTGTTAAAAGCAGGCCTTGCGCCTGCTTTTTAAAAGTGCAACTGCTGAAGACTTACTCTCCCGGAGAAACCTGCAAAAAAAACGTAAGTTCAATGCGCATGCGCTGCCTCTCCGGCGCACACGTTCCACCTGTCAACCCCTTCTTTCAGGGGAACGGAAGTGCCGGTTTCCCGCGCATGCGCAGTGCATGCACAAAACCAGCACTTTCGTTGGGCCTACGGGTGAGTACCCAGTGCGTACTCGCGCGTTGGGACCCGAATTTCTGGGCCATTGTATACAATTCTAAAGCAATTCGTAGAGTGTAAAGCGTTTTAGGACATCCTGAAGATGTGAAAGACACTATATAAATTACACATTCTTCCTTTCATTTGGACCAATAAGTTCAAATTTCTAGGAGGCATCACAAGATTGTATCATTGCTATAGCTGTTTTGCGAGATACTCCAGTAAATTTCAAGCAAAACATTGTTCTGATATTGTGCAAGTCTCATGATTGGCATAATGTGTTCACCTATTCTATTTGTCAAAACAGCAAATTTTCCCCAACCCTTCCTTCCAAATCTGATTGTAATGATAGTGTGATAAAGGTAGAACTACTCGAGCACTGTTCGGAAAAGGATTGGTTAGATCCATGGATTCTGTTGCAATTTGTATGTTGTGCATGATTGACATCATCCATGTGTGTTTAGAATGGTTGAGGCTGAAGCTGTAAAGATTATTTACCGGGAGTGGGAAAAGAAAAGACACACATACTAAATTGTAAATTAATCAGTAAAGAATGAAAAAGTTCAGTGTACGATTGAAGTTCTGTGTTGTGTGACTAATTTCAAAAACCAAGAGCACATGTCAAAATCATAGACTTTGCCACACTTGCAGTGCACTATAACAATATTTTGGCACATTGGCTAAATAGTTACATTTACAATTCTGTTCAAGCCTCCTGCAGCTCCGACCAGTAGAAATTACACTGAAATCCGGGAGAAGCTAAGGACACGGCTGACGAAACGCAAAGAGGAGCTCCCACAGAAATCGAGTAATGGGTCCATCCGAGAACCACCAGTGGATGAAAGGAATGTTGAAGACCTGTTAAACTACATCAACAGCTCCGAACAGAAACCAGTCAACAGTGCCAAAGCAGCCAAAAGAGCACGACACAAGCAGAAAAAGGTACGGTTTGTGCTTTTGTTTTGCTAGCAATGTGGGAGGAGCTTAGGAAAGGGATAATGAGTGGTTGGGTGCAAAGAGGAATGCAGTTTATGCTCAGTTATTTGATCGTGGGGAACACTTGTGTTAGCTTAATTGCTAGATTGTACCAAAAGGACCTGTAAGTTGGTATTGGTAGAAGTCTATTCCATCAAGTAAAATGTTCAGCTCATCGAAAACTCTACTGCCTATATACTATCCTGCACCAATCCCGCTTGCCCATCACACCCATCCTCATAAATCTACATTAGCTCTTTGTTTGTATATCCCTCCGTAGTATTTTTTCACCCTATAACCTCATCTAGCCCGACAAATCTCACCCCCTGACCCTCCACCCCTTGTACTCTTCAGCCTTTTGTGTATCACTCCTCCCTCCCCACCCCACACACACACATACCTTACCTTGACCCAACCTTTGGCAGTTGGGTCTCACTCTGGAATTCTCTCCTAAACCCCTCCACCTCCCCTAACTCCTTTCTAAGACCCTCCTTAAAACCCACCTCTTTGACCAAGCTTTTAGTTAACCCTCCTAATCTCACTCTTTGGCTCAATAGACATTTTCCTTATACCTCTGAAACATCTTTGGATGTTTCCGACATTAACAGTGCTATACAAGTGCAATTTGTTATTGTTTTAAGTTGGAGTATCCTACGGCTTAAATGGGCAGTGGTACAAATGATCACATTTGTATGTACTGCCTGTAGAAATTCTAACCTACACTGACAGCTAGGAGTTCACGTCTAATTTTAATTGTGCAGCTGATACAAAGTGCACGCTTAACATTACTGCTCCATTTTCTTGTGCTCCAGCAGGAGAAAGCCCGTTCAGAGGTTTGTGATCAAAGACCAGAGAAACCATGCCCATCTACAATGCATATTCAGGATCTGGAGAAAGTTTCTGTGATAAATCAACACATCCAAGAGGGTATCGAGGAGAAAGTCTTGATATTTAACCAGCATGTCCAAGAGGATATAGAGGAAAAAGTATTAAAGCTGAACCAGCATTTTCAAGAGGATATAGAGGAGAAACTTAACCAACAAGAGCTATGGCACCAGGTGGAATTGCAGCGTGTAAGCAGCATCTTAACCAGCAGACTGGAGCAGCTTAAAGATCGAATCAGAGATTCCATCAAAGCAAACTTCAATCTATGTGATCTGCCCAAGGATGACTTTCCAGAATTGACATCTGTGGAGAAGGGCTTACTGATAGACAGCAATGACACCGTGGACAAAGACGAGACAAGAATAATAGACCATCAGAAACTCAACTTGAACTTGTCCTTAACGACACCAGGAATTGTGCAGAACCATTTGTTAAATGGAAATAAGCATGCAGTCATCACAAATCAAGAGCACAATGGCTCTGATATGCTGGTACTGGAAAACTCATTAGGCAAGAAATCGAGGGGCAGCTGTTCAAAGGCTGAAAATATTTCCACACTCCGACTGGAGGACGCTGGCGCAGTGGTGCTGCATAAACCATCAGCAGAGTCGAAAGTGATGCAGCAGATATCAAGAAGTGGGAAACAACCAAGGCAGCCCAAGCAACAGACCTCTGAGGAGACCAAGGGCAAAACCGTGGTTTCAAGAAAAGAGCACGAACACCCTACAGCTCCCAAAATGCAGGGTTCCAAGCAGCATGTGCCTACTGCCAAACATAAGACGAACCAGAATCACGATGGCAAGCTAGCAGAGACTGCGAAGACCGTGACTGCCAAATGCGATGAGCCCAGGCAAGGCAAGTGGAAGGGAGTTAATGTTCTTGGCAACTCTGAAACTGGTGAAGACAGGAAATGCAATGCTAAAAATTCAAATACTGAGAAGGTAGAAGGCTCTGAAACTAGGGGAGTTAAAGAAGAGCAGCAAGTGACAACTGACATGTCTCAGTCAAAGGGCAAGAACAAGAAAGGCAAAAAGAAAAAACACGACAAGACCAACAACTCCATTGGTAAGTTTAATCAGCGTATATTTTTTTTATGTCTACCCCCTCAAAGGCTCCTGTGACTAACTGAGCAAGTGGGCAGTTAATGAAATTCTAAAGTGGGCAGGGCTGGAATTTGAACCGATGTGGAAAGTGTTTGAAGTGACAGCATGTTATGGCACCTCCACTTCTTCATTTAAATACAGTAAGTAGAAATATGTACATTGCCAGAAGAACATTAATAGCTGACTAAAATGATGTCATGTGACAGGCAGGGCACTTTTTTCTTCAAGAGCCCAGAGCTACAAATCTCACTGCATTTCACCTAGATCAGTGGGTGTTCAGATGCTCAACAGACTGTTTAATGGGAATGTGTGGGGGGGAAATGCTTCCACAACCCATCTTCAATTTCAGTTGCTGCTGACAGATGAAGGGGAAATCGGACTGTCTCATCCTCCTTACTGGAGCATTTTCTGAGCTGCATATAAAGGGAACAAAGTAAACACACAAGTATCCAGGCCCACCATGTCTACCATGATATGCATGGCGAATGTTATAAAACTGACACATTTAGGTATTCAAACCTGTAAGAGAAGAGTTTAGAACAGTTCATAATGCCATCAGTAGCTCTGAAGTTAGATTATACCCTTGAAATCTCGCCATGGCACTTTTTTTGTTTTAACTTTTTTATAGCAATATTAATATGGTGAAAGCTGGTACTTGTATCTTCTGGTATTGCCAGTGACACGAGCTATTACTGTTGATAATTGGAATTTGCTGTCCTTGGTATATTGCCCATCAGTTATAATAATAATAGCCATGTGTCAGCCAAATGGCAGAATGGAATGGCACCACTGGGTTGCATTCTGATTTAGGCCTGAATATCTAGAACTTGTTGAGAGAAGGCGTAGCAAGGAGTATTTTTAGCATTGCATTTCCTGGGTGTCCTATTCCTTAACATTTAGAAATACTCCTATATTACTTGGCACAAGATTTTAAGTTAATACATAGATACATACATAGAAGATAGGAACAGGAGTAGGCCATTCGGCCCCTCGAGCCTGCTCCGCCATTCAACGAGATCATGGCTGATCATCAAAATTCAGTACCCTGTCCCTGCTTTCTCCCCATATCCCTTGATCCCTTTAGCCTTAAGAAATATATCCAACTCGTTCTTGAATATATTTAATGAATTGGCCTCCACTGCCTTCTGTGGTAGAGAATTCCACAGGTTCACCACTCTCTGGATGAAGAAATTCCTCCTCATCTCTGTCCTAAATGGCTTACCCCTTATCCTTAGACTGTGACCCCTGGTTCTGGACTCCCCGACCATCGGGAACATCCTTCCTGCATCTAGTCTGTCTAGTCCTGTTAGAATTTTATAAGTTTCAATGAGATCCCAACTCATTCTTCTAAACTCCAGCGAGTATAAGCCCAATCGACCCAATCTCTCCTCGTACGTCATTCCTGCCATCCCAGGTATCAGCCTGGTGAATCTTCGCTGCACTCCCTCCATAGCAAGAGCGTCCTTCCTCAGATAAGGCGACCAAAACTGCACACAATACTCAAGGTGCGGTCTCACCAAGGCCCTGTACAACTGCAGCAAGACATCCTTGTTCCTGTACTCAAACCCTCTCGCTACGAAGGCCAACATACCATTTGCCGCCTTAACCGCCTGCTGCACCTGCATGCTTACCTTCAGCGACTGGTGCACAAGGACACCCAGGTCTCGTTGCACTTCCCCTTCTCCCAATCTATTGCCATTCAGATAATAACCTGCCTTCCTGTTTTTGACACCAAAGTGGATAACCTCGCATTTATCCACGTCATATTGGGCAGAAGCATGGCAGATACAATCACCCATCCTGTCCAAATCATACTGGAGTTTCTCAGCATCCTCCTCACAGCACACATGCCCACCCAGCTTTGTGTCGTCTGCAAACTTGGAGATATTACATCTAGTTCCCTCGTCAAGATCATTAATATATATTGTGAATAGCTGGGGTCCAAGGACCGATCCCTGCGGTACCTCACTAGTCACTGCCTGCCACTCGGAAAAAGACCTGTTTATGCCAACCAGTTCTCTATCCAAATCAATACCTTGCCCCCAATCCCATGTGCGTTAACTTTACACGCCAATCTCTTATGCGAGACCTTATCGAAAGTCTTCTGAAAGTCCAAATACACCACATCTACTGGTTCTCCCTTTATCTATTTTACCAGTTACATCCTCAAAAAATTCTAGTAGATTAGTCAAGCACTATTTACCTTTTGTAAATCCATGTTGACTTTGTCCGATCCTGTCACTGTTTTCCAAGTGCTCTGATATTACATCTTTTATAATGGACTCTAGCATTTTCCCCACTACCGATATCAGGCTTACCGGTCTATAATTCCCTGTTTTCTCTCTGCCACCTTTTTTGAATAGTGGGGTAACATTAGCTACCCTCCAATCCATGGGTACTGTTCGAGTCTATCGAATTTTGGAAGATGACCAGCAATGCATCTACTATTTCTAGGGCCACTTCCTTAAGTACCCTAGGATGTAGATTATCAGGCCCTGGGGATTTATCGGCCTTCAATCCCGTTAATTTCCCCAACACCATTTCCCTACAAATACTGATTTCTTTTAGTTCCTCCCTCTCATTAGACCCCATGTTCCCTGAAATCTCTGGGAGGTTAGTTATGTCCTCCTTTGTGAAGACAGAACCAAAGTATGTATTTAATTGGTCTTCCATTTCTTTGTTCCCCATTATAAATTCCCCTGATTCTGACTGCAAGGTACCTACGCTTGACTTCACCAATCTTTTTCTCTTCACATATCTATAAAAGCTTTTACAGTCAGTTTTTATGTTCCCTGCAAGCGTACTCTCATACTCTATTTTCCCCCTCTTAATTAATCCCTTTGTCCTCCTTTGTTGAATCCTAAACTGCTTCCAATCCTCAGGTTTACTGCTTTTTCTGGCCAATTTATATGTCCTCTCCTTGGATCTTATGCTATCCCTAATTTCCCTTGTTAGCCACGGTTGAGTCACCTTTTTTGTTTTATTTTTATGCCAAACAGGGATGAACAAATTCTGTAGTTCATCCATGCAATCTTTGAATGTTTGCCATTGCCTATCCACCGTCAACCCTTTGACTGACATTCCCCAATCAATCCTACCCAACTCGCGCCTCATACCATCGTAAGTCTCCTTTATTTAAATTCAGGACCCTAGCCTCTGAGTCAACTGCTTCACTCTCCATCTTAATGAAGAATTCTATCATATTATGATCGCGCCGACCCAAGGGGCCTCGCTCAACAAGATTGCTAATTAATCCTTTCTCATTACATAATACCCAGTCTAAGATGGCCTGATCTCCAGTTGGTTCCTCGACATAATGGTCCAGGAAACCATCCCGTATACACGCCAGGAATTCCTCCTCCACAGTATTGTTACTAATTTGGTTAGCCCAATTTATATGTAGATTAAAGTCACCCATGATAACTGCTGTGCCCTTATTGCACGCTTCTCTAATTTCCCGTTTAATGCCATCCCCGACCTCCGCGTGACTGTTTGGAGTATATATACCACTCCCACTAACGTTTTCTGCCCCTTCGTATTTTTCAGTTCTACCCATACAGATTCCACATCATCAGAGCTAATATTGTACTGGCCGCGCTAGACGTGCTCCTATCTTGCTATCCAGCAAGTTAAACACTCATTCAAAAATAATTCTTCTGAAGCCGGTTGCTGTTTTGAAGCTTTACTTGAACAAATTTGTGAAACTGTAAACAAAGACAAAGTATGTTTTGTACATAAACAGTACTATACATTCGATATTACATAAGATACTAGCTGGGGAGCCCGGCGTTGCCGGGGCTGTTTTGGGGCAGGCGGTTTAAATCGAGTGCCAGGCTTTGGGGCCCTGTCTGTGTCCCTTTGTGAATCTGGTGCTGGGCAACATTTTAAATCGAGTGGGAGGCTTAGGGCCCTGTCTGTGTCCCTGTATGTCTACCTTTTAAAAGGTTGAAAAATGAAAGTGAAAGTACTTATAAAACGTTTTTGGTAAATCTTATGTTATTTTTAAAAGAGAAACTAACTTTGAAAGTCGTTTTAGCTGGAAGGTGAAGTCATTTGAGCTGGAAGCTGGTAGTCAAACAATGGCTGGCAGCTCCCCGAGATGAAAACGAATAGTCCCGCCCACACACACACCGATTGGCCAACTATCAGGGGACCGTACTGTAGGATTGGTCAATCGTGACGGAACAGGATTGGTGGAACCTTGATGTCAGTCAATCAATGCTAGCAGATAATGAGTTTAATTTTGAAGGTTTTTTGCATAAGGCGCGAACAATTTTCGTCCGACCGAAAAGTAAATACGCTTAAAACCGTCTCTGAAGCGTAAGCTTTCTTTGGAGGTAACGCGCGCGTAGGTACGCCCTGTAACTTTCGAGTGCATACCCGTAAGACGCACAGGAAATGACAGACAGATAGACAGACAGAATGACAGAAGTACCGCTTTATATATATATAGATAAACATATTTACAACAGTAGAATAGACTAATTGTATAACTAACTAACATTTGGACTAACTTCTATAACTATCAAATATTAACCTTTTATAAACATAGTATTATCAAAATATTACTCTGACAACGTTGCTATTATGCTAAGGAACAAAGATACTCACAGATATTGTGCTTGGCCTAACATATGAAATCAGATTACATTGGATTGTAAATGGAACCTCTCATGGCAGATTCTCCATTACTCAAGTCAGGGTCTTCCTAGCAAAACTGCTTCCTGGGGTCAACAGGAAGAAAGGTATGAAGGTCAAATGACCTCTCACAGGAAGAAAGGAACAAAGGTCAAATGACCTCTCACAGGAAGAAAGATCAGATGACCTTTCCAGCATACAAACTGTTAACACAATAACCACCACCAGAGGGTGCTATCTGCACACACAAAATGTTCATTGGTCCAGAACAAATATCCTTCCTTACAATTGTGTTAATCCCCTCTTTAATCAGCAATGCTACCCCACCTCCTTTTCCTTTTTGCCTATCTTTCCTGAATTTTGAATACCCCTGGATGTTGAGTTCCCAGCCTTGGCCACCCTGGAGCCATGTTTCCGTAATCCCAATCATATCATATTCGTTTACCTCTATTTGCGCAGCTAATTCATGCACCTTATTACGAATGCTCCTCGCATTAAGACACAAAGCCTTCAGGCTTGTTTTTTTAATGCTCTTAGATCTTTTAGAATTATTATTTACTGTGGCCATGTTTGATTTAAACCCTTGATTTCTCTGCCTGCCACTATTGTTTTTCTCCTTCCTGTCTTTTGCTTTTATCCTTGTTTCCCTTTCCTCTGTCTCCCCGCTCAGGTTCCCAACCCCCTGCCATTTTAGTTTAAACCCTCCCCCAGAGCACGAGCAAACACTACCCCATGGACATCGGTCCCAGCCCTGCCCAGGTGCAAACCATCCGTTTTGTACTGGTCCCACCTCCCCCAGAACCGGTTCTAATGTCCCAGGAATTTGAATCCCTCCCCCTTGCACCATTCCTCGAGCCATGTATTCAGCTGAAATATCCTTCTATTTCTACACTGACTAGCACGTGGCACTGGTAGCAATCCTGAGATTACTACCTTTTGAGGTCCTATTTTTAAATTTACCTCCTAACTCCCTATTCAGCTTTTAGGACCTCATCCTGGTTTTTACCTATATCGTTGGTACCTATATGCACCACGACAACTGGCTGTTCACCCTCCCCTTCCAAAATGTTCTGCAGCCGCTCTGAGACATCCTTGACCCTTGCACCAGGGAGGCAATACACCATCCTGGAGTCTCGTTTGCGGCTGCAGAAACGCCTATCTATTTCCCTTACAATAGAATCCCCTATTGCTATAGCTCTACCCCTCTTTTTCCTCCCGTCCTGTGCAGCAGAACCACCCCTGGTGCCTGGAAGTTGGCTGCTGCTGCCTTCCCTTGGTAATTTAGATATGTGAAGAGAAAAAGATTGGTGAAGTCAAGCGTAGGTCCCTTGCAGTCAGAATCAGGGGAATTTATAAAGGGGAACAAAGAAATGGCAGACCAACTAAATACATATTTTGGTTCTGTCTTCACAAAGGAGGACACAAATAACCTCCCAGAAATGCCGGGGAACATAGGGTCTGATGAAAGGGATGAACTGAAAGAAATCAGCATTTGTAGGGAAATTGATGGGATTCAAGGCTGATAAATCCCCAGGGCCTGATAATCTGCATCCTAGGGTACTTAAGGAAGTGGCCCTAGAAATAGTAGATGCATTGCTGATCATCTTCCAACATTCGATGGAATCTGGAACAGTACCCATGGATTGGAGAGTAGCTAATGTTACCCCACTATTCAAAAAAGGTGGTAGAGAGAAAACGGGGAATTACAGACCGGTAAGCCTGACATCGTTAGTGGGGAAAATGCTAGAGTCCATTATAAAAGATGTAATAGCAGAGCACTTGGAAAATAGTGACAGGATCGGACAAAGTCAACATGGATTCACAAGAGGTAAATCGTGCTTGACTAATCTACTGGAATTTTTTGAGGATGTAACTGGTAAAATAGATAAGGGAGAACCAGTGGATGTGGTGTATCTGGACTTTCAGAAGGCCTTCGATAAGGTCCCGCATAAGAGATTAGCGTGTAAAGTTAAGGCACATGGGGTTGGGGGCAAGGTATTGACTTGGATAGAGAACTGGTTGGCAGACAGAAAGCAAAGAGTTGGAATAAACGGGTCGTTTTCCGAGTGGCAGGCAGTGACTAGTGGGGTACCGCAGGGATTGGTCCTTGGACCCCAGCTATTCACAATATATATTAATGATCTAGATAAGGGAACTATATGTAATATCTCCAAATTTGCCGACGACGCAAAGCTGGGTGGGCGTGTGTGTTGTGAGGAGGATGTCGAGAAACTCCAGGATGATTTGGACATGTTGGGTGATTGTGCAGAAACATGGCAGATGCGAAAGAATGTGGATAAATGTGAGGTTGTCCACTTTGGTGGCAAAAACAGGAAGGCAGATTATTATCTAAATGGGAATAGATTGGGAGAAGGGGAAGTACAACGAGACCTGGGTGTCCTTGTGCACCAGTCGCTGAAGGTAAGCATGCAGGTGCAGCAGGCGGTTAAGAAGGCAAATGGTATGTTGGCCTTCGCAGCGAGAGGGTTTGAGTACAGAAACAAGGATGTCTTGCTGCAGTTGTACAGGGCCTTGGTGAGACCACATCTGGAGTATTGTGTGCAGTTTTGGTCGACTTATCTGAGGAAGGATGTTCTTGCCATGGAAGGAGTTCAGCGAAGATTCACCAGGCTGATACCTGGGATGGCAGGAATGACGTATGAGGAGAGATTGGGTTGATTGGGCTTTTACTCGCTGGAGTTTAGAAGAATGAGAGGGGATCTCATTGAAACTTATAAAATTCTGACAGGACTGGACAGACTAGATGCAGGAAGGATGTTCCCGATGGTCGGGGAGTCCAGAACCAGGGGACACAGTCTAAGGATAAAGGGTAGGCCATTTAGGACAGAAATGAGGAGGAATTTCTTCACCCAGAGAGTGGTGAACCTGTGGAACTCTCTACCACAGAAGGCGTTGGAGGCCAGTTCATTAAATATATTCAAGAAGGAGTTGGATATATTTCTTAAGGCTAAAGGGATCAAAGGGTATGGGGAGAAAGCAGGGACCAGGTATTGAATTTGGATGATCAGCCATGATCGCATTGAATGGTGGAGCAGGCTCGAGGGGCCGAATGGCCTACTCCTGCTCCTATCGTCTATGTTTCTAGTAAGTCATCCGCCCCACCAGTATCCATAGTGGTATATCTGTTTGAGAGGGGGATGGCCACAGGGGACCCCTGCACTACCTGCCTGCGCCGCCTACTATGCCTGTTGGTCACCCGTTCCCTTTCTGCCTGCGGTGTGACCAACTGATTAAACGTGCTATTCACGACGTCCTCAGCATCACGGATGGTCCAGTATGTATCCAATCGCAGCTCCAGCGCCGCAATGTGGTCTGTCAGTAGCTGCAGCTGGATACACTTCCTGCACAGATGGTTGTCAGGGACACAGGAAGTGTCCCTGAGTTCCCATATAGTGCAGGAGGAGCATACCACGGGGCCGGGCTGTCCTGCCATGGCTTACCCGTTAATTAATTCAAATTAAATAAATCAAATCAATCCCACCAATTACACTACAATTAAATGATATACTCAAGGGCCCTTGTTTAACAGCAGTCCCCGCTACACAACAGAGACCTTAGAAACTATAAACCACAAAATTTAAGTTTGGAAAAAACGAGAGAGAGAAATACTCACCAACCAATCACTTACCTGCTTTCTGGTGACGTCACACTTCGATTACTTTTTACTTCTCTCTCCGAGCTCTGAGATTGGTAAGCCCACCTGCGCCTCGGGCTCTCCTTTTATTGCCGCCGCCTTGCCGCTCCTCCCAGGTCCGCACTGCCGCCGCTGCTGCTGCTGTGGGACCCACCTGCGCCTCGGGTTCTCCTTTTATTGCCGCCGCCTCGCCGCTCCTCCCAGGTCCGCACTGCTGCTGCTGTGGGGCCTACCTGCGCCTCGGGTTCTCCTTTTATCGCCGCCGCCTCGCCGCTCCTCCCAGGTCCGCACTGCTGCTGCTGCTGTGGGCTGTCTGTTTTTTGATTGCCCCTCTATGCAGCACTGTGGGAGGTTTTCCTTCATCAATGGTGCTATATAAATGCAAGTTGTTGTTGCATCCCATTTTATTAAAACATTTGGACATATTACTTGTATGCTGGACTAGTGGGAGCACCTTCTGCTGGATTTGACTCATTTAGGGGAGAGGGTGCGTATACTTCTGGAACTTTATGGTTTAATTGTATTAAATTTATCTCAAACCTAAATGTGGGAATTTGAAAATGTAATATAATGGAGACTAGGATAGCCTTAAGTGCTCTCTAATCAAACTGAAGCTACAGAATCTTCAGTCATGCTGCCTGAAAATTCATTGCTGCAAAGGGCTTTGAATAACCAGGTTGAATACAGTGTAACAGAATATTTGTTTTTAATATAAACAGCTGTAGTATCTGATCACTTGAATGAGTAATGATGCAAGGTTCATGACTGAGAAAATTAAGACTTCAGCACAATTGGCTGAGATTCACACTTCAGTCCTGTTGTACAATGGGAATAGATGCTTGAATGATCTTTTCCTTTGTACTCAAACAAAATATATGATTTTAAGTTTGGTTCTCTTTGGTACTTAACTACAGGGAGAGAATAAAGTTGGAGAACTGTTTACCCCAATTAGAGGCTGTGTATAACGTTACATTTGTGGAAGCATTGGCCCACCTCCAGCCTGTCTTTAAAGGTGACAGATGCAGGGACATAACTTTTGTTAACATCCTACTTTGGTTAACATGATTTCATGAAGTGAATTTGTGATATTTCCTGTAAATTTTTGTACTATTTTTTAATGACATCCTTAGTACTGAGAACTGATGAACATGCTGAAGGGCAGGACAGTGTGCCGGCATCCTCTGGTACACCAAGACCTAAACATAGCGGTAAGGAGTTTCTCAATGTCTTTGACTGTTCCTTTTGTGTATTTTTTTTTCTAAAACCCAACCTTCCCAGTACCTTAATCACTTAACAGTTGCCCATTTTTGTGAAAAGATTAACGTGGATTAACAAATTTCCATGGCCGCTGAATGACTAGGCCCCACATTGATAGTGTCACAGCTGTGTAAAATTAGTCTGTGAGCACTGCCAGTTGCTTTCGCTATCTGTATCCTTACTTAAGCTAACACCACCACCAGCATCATTCACCAGAATCCCTGCATTCTGGTCATTTTAACTAGTGCATGTTATACTAGTCAAGTTAAAATTTAAGTGTGCTGGTAATGTTTTATTGTGGAGCTTATTCATCATTTGAGCTGTGCATTCTTACTGAGCAGCTTTTTTCTTTATGTCTCTCAGATGATGTATTTCTTCCCAAAGACATTGATCTTGACAGTGTGGAGATGGATGAGACAGACCGTGAGGTGGAACATTTTAAGAGGTAAGTAAAGAGAGGGCAAACTGATCAGCATGAGAACTTCAACAGAGATTAGGACAGGAACAAACTTGATCTTGGTGTTCTACAGGTGAGAAAGGAAAGAAAACATTGCTGCTTTCCTAGTTACCAGAAACTTCCAATTAATCTTACTTTTCTTTATCAGTTGGTATCTTGTGGCATTGTTCACCAATAAAAAAAAAATGTCTGTTCTTGTAACTGCCTTCCCATTCTCCTATTCTCGCATCTTTCCATCTCTGTTCATTTTTTCTTTCTTGTTTTCTTGCTTTTTCACTTGCTGTCTCTCGCATTGTTGCTTTGGCTTGAACTCTCGCTTGCGCTGTCTTGCTCTTTATCTTGCTCTCACTTGTGCTCTCTTGCTATTTTTCACTTTCTGTCACTGTCTGTCTCTTGCTCTCTGTTATTCTCATGCTCTTTCTTGGTCTCTTTCTCTCTCTGTCTCTCACTCTCTGTTCAAACTCATCCAGGGACCTAGTCTGGACCTGAACCAGATTGGGGGTGTCTGGGGATGCGGTGGGCAAGGGGATTACTCGAAGATGAGAAGTAAATACTGCAAACTTCTTTAATCTGGTTTGATGCAATGATTACCAGATTTATTAAATAAAGATTTAGGATAAGAAGATAATAATTTCAGCTATTTTTTTTATATATGCTGATCCATTTTGCCATTCTCTAAAGATAAATGGAATTTCAGTTGAGAGGGGGGTGGGTGGGTGAGGAAAGCACCTTTGTACTCAAAGAGGGAGGCCCAACTCTGAGGCTGGAAAAGCAGGGGGACAGTGTGTGAAGCCCACGCTCCCATTTTCCGTCCTCTTTTTCTTCTTTTTCCCCCCCCTGCCCCCATGCGATGCAGGTATTCCAGACTCGCCAAGCACTTCCTCCCAGATAGTTGAACCAGAAGCATGGCCAGGTGTACACACTACACAGATCTGTATAACTTTTATTTCCAGAGCAGTAAATTGGTGAGCTCATGATGCAGCAACTGATTTGCTGCTGCAATAGATCTGGGTGGGAAGTAGCTACCGCTGTACTCCTTGATAATCTTCTCCTCGCTGATCTTGATGATGCAGGCTGCTAGTGGGAAGTTCTGGTCTTGTGATAGTTCAGGAATTCCTACCCACAGCACAGAATCTGTTCCCTGAGTGAAGCAGCAGCTTTCTGGACAGATCATCAAGGAAGGCAAATGCATTCGATGAAGTGGTACTGGAAGTGTTAGAGTAACTTTTTGGATTGTGCTGTGGGTTGGAAGGGGAGAGTGCTTCTGTGAATTGAATAGGGTTGGGAGGTAAACTGCTTCTGGGGGCTTAAGGAGAGAAAGAAATGCCTCTGTGAAGGGGAGAGTGACTGTTTAAGTAGTTTCTGGGAAAGTGATGGTTTGGTTAGGAATCCGTATACTTCTACTATAATTTGTTAGATTAAAAATGATCAATTGTGAAATCTTAGGATTTAAAATTAACCAGAATACGCTAGTTTTAATGTGAAAAATCAAAATTTTTCAGGCATCATGCCTGCCTACAATCCTGAGGTGGAGAGCTGATCATTCTCCTGTGGGAGAACAGAACAAAATCCCTATTGGTGACCTGCACCCATTTTTGCTTTGCTGTTGGGAGACCATTCTTGTGCACTGCATTTTTCTTTACAGACATGCAGTGCTTGTACTGAGCTGTCTTCAGTTTGTGTGAGCCGCTCTCGTTTTCTCCCCGCTTGTGTTTACTCTGTCCCCCGTGTGCTCTTTTATTCCATTGCTGAGTCGCGCTGTGTCTGTCTGTCTCTTGTGAGCGTGCACTCTCGCTTTCTTTCTCGTTCTCTCACGCTTTTTCTCTTCAATTTCTCGAATTTGTTCACTCTTGTGCTCTCTCTCTCTCATGCGAGTGCTCACTATCTCTCCTTCTCAAGCATGTGTTTGCTTTCGCTCACTTAGTCTCTGTTGCTCTCCCCCCTGCCTGCTGTCTTTCTATCTTGGGGTCTCTTGCTCTCACTCTTCCTGTCTCTTTCCTGCTCGCTTCTAACCCCCTCACGCATGTGTTGTCTTCCTCGCCCCTCATGCAGTCTCTCTCTCTCTCTCTCTCCCTCTCCCTCTCTCTCCCCCTCTCTCTCTCCCCCTCTCTCTCTCTCCCCCTCTCTCTCTCCCCCTCTCTCTCTCTCTCTCTCTTCCCCCCCCCTCTCTCTCTCTCTCTCTCTCTCTCTCTCTCTCTCTCTCTCCTTCAGACGTGCTACCTCGCATATGCTTCCCCTCTCCCCCCTCTCCCATGTGCTCACTCACGTTCTCCCTCAGGCACATGCTCTTCCCTTTGCACACATGCTTGCTTGCTCTTGTTCTTCCCCTCTCGCCTACTTGCTCTCATGAGCTTGTCTGCTCACCCTCACTCTCCCGCCCATTGAATCCGTTTTCCTTTTCGATAAGCAGTGCTGGTACTGAGTTGCACTCACTTGCTCTCTTTCTCGTGATTGCACAGGGAAGAGGAATTTGAAAACGTGTACAATACTATTAACCATATACTATGAATCTAGAATGGAGCCACATCATTGAAGGAAATTGAATCGGTCAACTTTTAAATTAAACATTTTAGTTATAAGTTGAAAGTAATATTTAACAAAAAAGAGCATAAGCATTGCAAATATAAATTGAGGCCATGATTGATCGCTATTGAGTACATGTCTCAAAGCCCATGTTAGAACATTGTTACTCTTTACTCATTTCTGCTTTCATGGCTTAAGTTTCTCCCTTTATTCAGATGATCCTTTTACCCTTGTTTTGGTTGAAAACAACCAAGCTCTACCTTTCATTGTCTATTTTTATGTGCATGCATTTTTATTTTATAGTACACAGCAAGCTGAGCTATTTCAGAAACCCATTTGTGGACAGCTCATTCATGTAACAAAGCAATGACTTGACAGTGGTCCTGACATTCTTTCCCTCCTGTTCTGACAGATTTATTTTCTTTCCATTTGTAGGTTTTGCCTTGATTCTGCCAAACAGACACGGCCAAAGGTCTCTGTAAACTGGTCTAACTTTAGCCTGAAAAAGGGTCCAAATACAGCTCATTGAAGAGGGCACCACACTCTTGCCTAACGAAAACTGGAATTGTCCTGCAGTTAACACATTCCTTACTGTAATGGGTAACGGCCTGCTCTCCCAACTCTAAGCAATTTGCTGTGATGTATAAACAACTTGCTGTGATGTCATCCACAACCAGTGCCTTAGCCAGAAGAAGTGCACGTTTCTAACTGGGTGGCACAATTATCTTTTGGGTTGGTTTATTGTGCTTTATGGTCATTGTGAGAAATTGTTTGTCAATAGTGCTGACACCAGTGGAGCAAGTCTGAATTTCAGTAGAATCCAATAACACAGAATTTTAAAGTTGGACAATTGATTTTCCTACATGTTTTTTGGGGGGAAAGAGTCAAATGAAATGTGGAATAGTTTTTTTTTTGTGTCTATCAAAGTGACAGTAAGACAGGGCAGACACGTTTCATGGCACTTACAAAAGGTGAAATGTATCTCTTGTACCCGTGAACTATTATGGAACTGACTTTTAGGAGAATATCGTACTCTTAATTCTAAATGAACTCAGCCAGCATAAAGATCAAATAAAATATTTAACATCTCAAATTTTGCACTGCCATGAGTGTAGCTTTACCTAGTCCCCTGTGGCAAGAGATGTGTAGTAAGTGCTGTCCTGGGAATGTCTAGTGAGAAGTGCAGTAAAGGTGGCCAGTAGACAAAGTCATCTCTTGTTACATGATTCAGTGACTAAATAACATCAACAATCGATGCCATTGGGTTTTCTGTAATAACTTGAGAGAATAAGTCATGTGATTGTCACAGATTCTTTTCCCAGCTCCAATTCTGAGATGCTTGTACGTGCATTTGTAGAATTGGAAAAAAATTGAGGAGGGAGTGGCGAGGTGAGTCTATATCATTACTTTCAAAACTGACACCTAGGTTAGAGTATACAGAGTATGCAGCCTGTTTTCCTGGATAAGTACGTAAATGAGCCTCATTATGAAGCTCTGCTGAAATGGTGTAGCAGTTGTGGGGGGATAGAAATTGCTGTGGTCTCCAGTAAATCTAGCATTTCAAATTAACCTTGAAGGAAAATATTCTGACCCTTTTTTGTCTGTCTTCAGTTATATTAGCCAGCTAGATTTTTGACAACAGTAAATGAAAGCCCCAATAGTATGTTATAAAGAAATATGACGCGAGGCTAACAGCACTGTAATTAATTATATACAGACAGCTGCATTGGTGCTTACTTTAACACTACTAGGTAGTGGCAATCTGCCCATTATCAGTAGGTAATGTAGAGTCATAATGAAAGCCTTACTTCAGCATTTTTGTCCTTATTAAAAGCTCTATTTCTCCCTAATTACAGCACCAAACTCCGAGTCCACGTTCCCCTATTTTAACAATCGTCTTTTTTTTAAAGCAACTTTTGGCACCAAAACCAACATTGGTGGTCAGTCTACTAGGAGCACAAATTTCTGATAACTGTTATCTGTTGCAAAGAGTGCCAGCGTTAATCACAAATAACTTGGTTATGACCTGAAAATCCAGTATTGCCAATGTACTGAGGTTGGAAATGATGAGCAAATATGGAACTGCTACATCTTGAAAATGAAAACAGTTACCATTTTGGATTATAGCATGGGACTAGTAGAGCTTGTCTTCAGCTTGTGTGATCATCCAATCACTTGTGGTGCAGTGCTGCTCTCATACAGCAAATCAATTGCACAATGATCAGACACTTTGATCACAAGCCCATTAATACTGCATTCAGTCCAAGTGCTGCATATGTTTGCCAACAATTGCGCACACTTTTAAGCTGATCTCCTTGGCCATTTCTGGTAAATACGATGCTAAAATTAACTTGAGATTCATGCTCGTTTCCTTTTTTTAATTAATTCCTATTCCTTGAATTGCTGCCACGTCCCAGCCAAATATAAGACCATAATTGCCAGAAAGAAAGAAAAAGCTGTGGGCCATGTGGTATCTTCATGGCGAGTAAGTATTAACTGCTGAAACTGACAGTGACAACCAGCTGGTTGGTATCTTCTGTAAGTCATGGAATAGACCACATATTGCAGTGTGTTATACTGTAAGTTAAAGGCTTCCTACTGCACCACCATATTGGAGTGTGTAGTGGTGACTTATTTATATATATATACATATATATATATAAAAACCTGTAGTGGCCGACCCACTTTCATATCATGGTCAATTTCAAACTTGGATGGAAATTGATCATTTACAATAAACTTTATATATGTGTTTAGAAACCAAATTGTAAATATCTTGTGTATAGTGGTGTCGGGTGCAGACAGTGCTAATGCACATCTGCGCATTACAGAATGACAAAAAACTTTATATTCATGTTTTTATCTACTTCAATAACTCTTAGTAAAGTAAATCGGCTATAATCGTTGTAAAGTTCATTTTATGTGAAGATTAAATAAAGTCCTCACCAATGTGATGGAAACTGAATGAGAACTTTTCTGTTGTGTATTAGTGACTATAGTTGGATTCACATTGTGTAACACATGACTCGTGGTTTCACCCTTTTCTTTTCAGTGCTATAAACAGGTCATACTTGTTGCATCTCCAGGGTATGCATGCCAGCATCACCCCATTCCCACGAGGTGAAAGTGTATATTGTAGTATTTACTATACTTGTTGATTTATTTTGTTTATAAACTCCTGCTCCTTTGTGTCTGTCCTGTTTATACTGTCGTCTTATTTCCTTTTTTTTTTAAAGAAAACGTTTGCTTGTTAAGTTTGTAATTAATTTTTAAATCTGCTTTAGTGGATGCTACTATGAAAAAAGAGTTTTGTCTGAATCAGGTGACCATCACCACCACACTCAGCTCACCTATGCATTGTAGAGAATGCAAAATGTAGGTTGGTGCATCATTTTCACACCTTATGTCGGGCTGACCTCTGGAAATAATGGTTTTATTTGAAATGTAAATTTAATTTCAGAATAATTGTTGTTAGTAAAGCAAGTACCTTATAATATGAAAATCCATTTTGTGGTGTGTGCCCGTTGTCAAACTTGCGGCGCACCCAGAAGTGTTTGGGGAAGCAATGCCCACCTGCTGAAAGAGTTTCATGTATGGGTCACGATATCAAAGCCACGCGTTTGAAGTAGTTCCTTGTAGTTTCCAAGGTGTGAAATCTTATCATATCCGTTTAATCTTACCATTGGTTGTCTGTTTAAATTGTATTTGTGTTCGGTTTTTTGTTCAATTATATGTACCTTTATTTTATATTGTAACAAGAACATTTTTATCCACTTCAAACCAAAAATTGTTAGTTTTATATGATTTCCTGGCATTAGCCAGCTTGAAATACAACACAGTGGTATAAACCAATGCTCTGACTGTTAACTCTGAAAAGAATGTAGGTTTGTACTATGCTGGCCAAGTCTTTTTGGCATCCTTTTTTAAATTATGTACTGTGAATTGTCTTTCTTTTGAAAGATAAATACAATGACTTGATGAAGATATGTGTGCTTATTATTTAGAGATTTGTTGTACACCCATTTGTAGTCCTGAAAGACATGAAATTATAATCCTGTAGGATTTGACAAGAAGTGACATTTACCTAGTAGCATCTGTCTACGAAATTCACCAACACTTTACAGAGATCGCATGTGGTTACTTTCAGCATTTGTCTGTGACGGAAGTAATCCCAGCTCCACAGAATTGTCTATTGTTTAGTCTGTTCAGAGTCAGAAAAGTGAGAAGTTAGAAGTTGGGAAAAGGCACTTTGGTTTGACGTGGAGACCTTTTTAAAGTGGGTTAATGTGTAGAACCCAATGTAATTCCTGGCATCACTTGCCCTTTTAGTGTGATATTCCTGATATGCCTAAGAGACCAGTGTTTGTCTAGAGGTGTCTACGATAGAAGGAAATGGCTTTTCCTTCCTACTTGGGGTAGGTTAAACCCAACAACTAAACCAGATATAGTCGACAGAAAAATGTAACAAAGGTTTCCACTTTCTCCTACACAAAGCAGTAATGTCACTCACTATAGCGCCTGATACTGTGCACAATCAAAAGTTTTTCTTTCTGGAGAGGGGAAAGGGAAGTGAATTATAACTGGCGGACCTCTTTTTTTTCTAGTTGGATGAGTGAAATTATAAGGAAGGCCATGCCCTCTCTAGACTTAATAGAATCTTTTCCTGAATAAGTCAACAGCTTCAGGAAAGTAAGATAGAAAATTAAGCTCTCCATTGGAATTTGAATCTGGTCTTGAACAACTTTACGTCAAGTTATTTGGAGCTTGTGCGTTTGTATGATCCTAAGTATGTATACTTGAAAGGCTTAATTTGACTTTGTTAAAAGAAATTATCACCTTTTGGATAAAAATTGAAGTTTCACTTAGCCAATTTGGTTTTCAGGATGAAAAAAAACCTTGGATTAGAGCCCATTCTGTTTGTCATGTGACCATTTCTCGGGACAGTTTGTGGCGATTCTTCCGGCGGGGCATTACCCGTTGAGCAGCTATGCGGACCAGTGTGCACGCTTTTTTTTTTTTTTTTTGAGTATTCCAGCCTCAAGTTGGCCCTAGGATTTCATTTTTCAGAATCTTGCCACCAGTTTGCACAATGTTTTAAAATACTGCACCAACTTCATTATTTTCTGACCTTGTTGTTGCTCTGGAGCTCTTTGGACGTAGCTTTGCATGTGTGCACTCGAGTGGAAAAGATCACTTGGGGAGCAAAATTCTTAAAGGAACAGTGTCCCCATGTGACTTCCCCTCTGATAGATGATAGTACTATTTATATGTGGAGATTGCACTACAATTGGAGAGTGAGGTAGACTATACATACAGTATATGTCAGCTAACATTCCATTCCTGTTTTTAAAATCAAATTTATTTCTTCAATTAAAATTTAATCCATTTGACATTTAAATTCAAACTAAGAAATAGAACTATGCCAATACTTGAAAATAGTCTTTAACTCGATTCCAACTTTTCTAAGGTAAAGTTACAATTTCTCTAACTTATAGTGATTTTTCAATATAAGTAAAGAATACAGTTTTGTAAAATACATTAATTGAAGATGCATTTAGAAGTAGATCTGCCCTCAAAGAGCAAAAAGAGGGAGGCGATGCAGGAAGGAGAGGAGAGCGCTGGAAAACATCAGAGACAGCTACCAGAAATTATCTCTAGAAATTTTCAACAACAGTTCTGTCATAGCAAGTCCAGCACCAAGTGTTAGCATCCCTCCAGCAAACACGGAGGCTGACTTTTAAGGACTACAGGACATTCCAAGACTGTTTCCGAATTGGCTGCATCTGATAAGTTTGATTATGAATTCTGGTAAGAGTCTGAAAAAGCGATGAAGAGAAAGAAGGGAGCAATCCAAATGTTCACCATTCCCACACACAAAGTGCAGGATGCCTATAATATTAAAGGTCATTCTCTGCAACCAGTACTGCAGAAAGGTGGACTTGAAGAAGCTTTACCTGTTTCAGTTGGGGTATGTGCATAATTAAAGTGGATTGTCTTCCAAAGCAGTTGAATCACTGCAGATAACGTTATTAACAGTACCTGATTCCATATTCCTGAAATGCAATGCCTTGCTGAAGGAGACAAGATGTGACAACCAATGCGGTGATTGGGAATGTTGGAATTCAATAGCCTTGATTATCATTGTCCATTATGGGATGGCCTGAGAATGGGTTCAGAGTGCACGAAAGAGGCTGCTGGTTTCCTCTCATCCTCTCCAGTGTATGTCGGGCATTGTATAGTGCAAATAAATTAATTTATCCTCAAGCAGTTACTGATGGAAATATCAGAGCAAGTAACCTGATACCGAGTGACACATGCCCATCATGCGGGTAGAAATAAAAGTAGGGGAGGCTATTTTTGAGGTTAATGAAGCCAAGATCAACTGCAGAGAGGAGGCGCTGTTTTTGGGATACAGATAGAAGATGTGACATTTTGAACTTAAATGCATTACAGATTAACCCGACAGATACCATCTTCAAAAACAGAAAAAAATAATGCAACCTTTTATTCTGACAGATTTTGACTCTCCTTGCTCTATAGACATGATGTAGGGGGATAAGCTGCTTTTTATATATCTATTATAAATTCCTATGTCCACATTTATAATGGTAAATGCCTATGTAAACTTGTCAAATTGAAATTACAAAGCCTCGCCACATCATGGAGGTGTTACAGCGCTATCACTGGTATGAAGGTGTAATTACACCATGATAAGTTTACATAGAAGGCTTCCATTATAAATGTGCACATAGGAATTTGTAATTGAAAAATAAAACTAAGAACAGAATGTATGATATTAAAATGAGGACTGAATTCCTGCTTCACCTAAAGACTACACTTGGTTTTGAATCTGAATGTACAGTGCCACTGGATAGCAACTATATAAAATAAAAATGATGTCCATTCGGTTTCTAAGAGCTATCCCAATAAATGGATGAGACTGCACGGTAAGGAATCGGAGCTTGGCTATTGGAATTGAGCAAGAGCTGCACTGTATAGCTCATCTCGTGAGATCAAAACTAAGTATTAGGAAGTGTAACATGATGCTGAGATGTGAGGAATTGTTGGATTTGGAGGTTAATATGTGGTAATCTCTGGATAAAACTGGATATCTACCTATCCATGACCTTGAAAATGGCCCTAGAAATTTGTATGAAGAACAATTGGAACAGATGTAGATGGTTGAGAAAGAAAGATATATTAAGTATAAACCCCATGAATATTGGGGCTAATCTAACCTTGGTTTTTTCCCCCCAAGCAGTACAAGAGCAAAACTTCTGACATGCAGTGCAAGAGGTGCAAGTTTGGATGATTTGCACCCGAAATACTCAGAACTTTAAAATGGTTTGACGGCCTATTTTGTATTTTCTCAATTTGAGCACGATATTCAATACAAACCATAATATTAAAGAAAATACCAGGCTGAGAAAATATAGACTGCTGTAGAGAAGAACTGTGTATAGAGAAGGTTTGTGTTTCTGCTCTGCATCGCTGGATCCTCAAATGTCCTTTATAACCCCCTGCAATAAAAACGTGGGGTTTGATTTCAAGGACAAATAAGAGGAATTAGACAACCTTACTAGTTGCCTTATAACTCTCGAAACTGTCAAAGGATTGAGAAACTATGCTGTTGGTGACTCCCTCAAGAAATGACAAAAAATTAAATTGAAGGCTTCAGCAAATTCTATTTCATGAATGACCTCAAAAAGTCTCATCTCTTGCTCAATTTTCTTCTAAATCAATGGGAGTCATATCTGCATGCACAATTGTTCAGTTGAGCACGCAGAGTGCCATGTGTGATCGGTGAAATAGCTGATCTGATTATTTAAGGCCACAATTTTAGCGACTTAATTAAGCAGAGGTATTCAACAGTGAGGGGCAGACTTTATAGATTTTTACTTTTTTAAGGGCAGAGAGAAATTGTGCCACCTTTTCATCAAAAGGAATGTCCTTCAGCCTTAGTTACCTGTAGCAACAGTGCCAATTTGGATGTGATTTCAACAGCACTAACCTCAACTAAACAAGTCTAATCATAATGTAGCCATTAATTTATGGGGAGATTGAACTCCACTAGTCCAACCTAGTTTCTCCCCCATGTCAAAACAAAAGTCTTTAATATTGTGTTAATTTAGCTACTTCAAAATGTAATATTGGAAGACGTGTTGTGTGGAGTCACAAGAAGATTTGGAAAGGGGTCTGGGAGTAACCATGGATGCATCACTTTTGAGGCCCAGACAATGAGACAAAACAGTTAAAGTTAATAAAATGCTAGTGTGTATTGTATAGGCAGAACCATAGAGAACTTCCTAAACGTTATGAAAAGGCTTTACAAAGCATTAGTTAGATCACACTCAGTATATGTTCAGTTTTGGTCAAATTGGCACAAAAAAGATAGACATTCATTAGAAAAGGTAGAGAATAGTGCTAAGGACTGGTCCTGAGTGTAAAGTTGCCCTGAGCTGTAAAGTTGTCCTGAGAGCATGGAGTCTATCACATTGTGTGGGACTACAGTCATGTGCAGGCCAACTGAGTAGAAATGTTCCTTTGTTTCTCTTCCTGAAGGGCATTAGAATCAGTTGGGTTTTTACGATTATTGGGTAGTTTTCATAGTCTTTTCCCAGATTTATTGATTTCAATTTCACAACTTGCTATGGTGGAATTTGAACTCTCAACCCTTGGGTCACCAGTCCAGTATCACAGCCACTGGTTATCATTCCATAACCCTATGTGGAATAGGATCCATGTAAGAATAGGTTGTATATGGTATGTGGAAGTATTGAGCTTTTTAAAATGTGCTCATGGTATGGGCAAGGCTACATTTATTGCCCATCCCTAGTTGCACTGAGAAGGTGATGGTGGGCCACTTGAATCACTGCAACCTTTGTGCTGATGTTTTTTCCACAATGGTATTAAGTAAGAGAATTCTGGGATTTTGCCCCAGCGACGATGAAGGAATTGCAATATATTTGCAGCTCATCCAAAACTGAATCTCAGATAAGCAGCCTGAAATCACAGGAGCTGTGGAAGGGTCAAAAGAGGTGGCAGAAAAGTAGAGCTGGGTGTCGGTGTTCATGTGGAAGTTGACCTTGTGTTTCAGATGATGTTGCCAAGGGGCAGCAGCAGATGAGGAAGAGGGGGCCCAAAATTGATCCGGTGGGGGGACTCCAGAGGTAATGTTGCAGGGGTGGGAAAAGAAGACTGCTGGAGACGCTTGGGCTACAATTGGATAGTTGAGTGGAACCAAGCAAGAGCATTCCCACTGAACTGGACACTAGAGGAGAGCTGTTGAAGGAGTATGGTGCGGTCAATCGTGTCAAAGGCTGTAGCAATGTCACTAAGGATGTCATTTGTGACGAGCTGTTTCAGTGTTATGGCCAAGGTGGAGAAACTGATCATGGAGATTCCGGAAAGATAGGCATGGATTTGTGAGGAGACAACATGTTAAAGCACTTTAGGAAGGAAAAGGAGGTTGGTGATGGAGCGGTAATTTGCAAGGACAGAAGGGTCAAGGGTAGGTTTTTGAGGAGGGAGGTAATGACAGCAGTTTTGAAAGGGAAAGAGGGAACCATTTAAAATGTCAGCTAGTATGGGGCCAGGAAGGGAAGTTTTAAAAACCCACTGCTTGGACAAAGCTTTTGGACACTGCTCTGATGGTGCCTCTGAAGCACCCTAGAATGATTTTCTACATTAAAGTGCTACATAAATGTAAGTTGTTGAGGTATTCAAGCATTTGACAGTGCCACAAATTGATCCCTAAGTGTTAAGAGATCTGAATTATAAGGAAAGATTGGGGAGGCGTAAACTATTTAACCTTGAAAGGAGTTGTCTGAGTGATATTCTTACAGAAGTAGATAAAATAGTTAATGGAATGAAAAGGGATTGTATTAAATTGCAAGAGTAGGACAAGTTGAATCTTGTAAGAGGCAAATTTAAGATGGATTATCAGGAAGTTCTTCACACAGAGTGATCAGTACATGAATCGACACCCAGATAGAGTAGTGGAGGTGAAAACCCTGGAATCATTTAAGTTGGATGTTGCTGAGACTTCAGCGTCATTCTGGATTGGTGAACTAACATCGGCCGAATGGTCTTCCTCATCTGTAATTATCTTCTGAAGGGGACTTAAAAAGATAATGGCCATGAATTTGATGGTGCATCTAAGGTGTATGCCATTATTCTAGCACAGAAGTTCCAGGAAATTATGAGTGACTTAACCATTTCTTACATCACACTATAATTTCATAGAATCATGCAATGGTTACAGCATGGAAGAAGGCCATTCAGCTCATTGAGCCCATGCCGGCTCTCCAAGAGCATTTCAGCTAGTTCCACTCCCCCGCCCTTTCCCTGTAGCCCTGCAAAATGTTTTCCTTCGGGTCCCTTTTGAAAGCCACGATTGAGTCTGCCTCCACCACCCTCTCAGACGGTGCATTCCAGATCCTAACCACTCACTATGTAAAAAAGTTTTTCCTCATGTCACCTTTGGTTCTTTTGCCAATCACCTTGAATCTGTGTCCTCTGGTTCTCGACACATCTGCCAATGGGAACAGTTACCCTCTATCTACTCTGTCCAGACCCCTCGTGATTTTGAACACCTCTATCAAATCTCTCAATCTTCTCTGCTCTAAGGAGAACAACTGCAGCTTCTCCAGTCTATCCGTGTAATTGAAGTCCCTCATCGCTGGAATCATTCTTGTAAATCTTTTCTGCACCCTCTCTTTAAGGCCTCCACACCCTTCCTAAAATGCGGCACCCAGAGTTGGGCACACTATTCCAGTTGAGACCGAACCAGTGTTTTATACAGGTTCATCATTATTTCCACGCTTTTATACTCTAACTCTATTCATAAAAAAGCATACGGGATCCTGGGCTTTAACTGCTTTCTCAACCTTCCCGGCCACCTTTAACGATTTGTGCACATATACTCCAGGCCTCTCTGTTCATGCATCCCCTTTAGGATTGTACCCTTTAGTTAATATTTCCTCTCTTCATTCTTTCTACCAAAATGTACGACCACACTTTTCTGCATTAAATTTCATCTGCCACTTGTCTGCCCATTCCACCAGCCTGTCTGTCCTCTTGAAGTCTCACTATCCTCACTGTTCACTATACATCCAAGTTTTGAGTCATCTGTAAATTTTGAAATTGTGCCCTGTACACCCACATCCAAGTCATTAATATATATCAAGAAAAGCAGTGGTCCTAGAACCGACCCCTGGGGAACACCACTGTATACTTTCCTCTAGTCTGAAAAACAACCATTCACCTCTACTCTCTGTTTCCTGTCATTTAGCCAATTTTGTATCCGTGCTGCCACTATCCCTTTTATTCCATGGGCTTCAACTTTACTGGCAAGCCTATTATGTGGCACTTTGTTGAATGCCTTTTGGAAATCCATTTACACCACATCAACCGCATTGTCCTCATCAACCCTCTCTGTTACTACATCAAAAAACACAATCAAGTTAGTTAAACACAATTTGCCTTTAACAAATCCATGCTGGCTTTCTGTAATTAATCCATACTTATCCAAGTGACTGTTAATTTTGTCCCTGATTATTTCTAAAAGCTTCCACACTACTGAGGTTAAACTGACTGGCCTGTAGTTGCTGGGTTTATCTTAACACCTTTTTTTGAACAAGGGTGTAATATTTGAAATTCTCCAGTCCTCTGGCACCCCACCCCTGTTTTAACATAAGAACATAAGAAGTAGGAGCAGGAGTAGGCCATACGGCCCCTTGGGCCTGCTCCGCCATTCAATAGGATCATGGCTGATCCGAATCTAGACTCACGTCCACTTCCCTGCCCTCTCCCCGTAACCCCTAATTCCCTTATCTGCAAGAAAACTGTCTATCTCCATTTTAAATTTATTTAATGTTGCAGCTTCCACAGCTCTCTGGGGTAGCAAATTCCATAGATTTACTACCCTCTGAGTGAAGAAGTTTCTCCTCATCTCAGTTTTGAAAGGGCAGCCCCTTATTCTTAGATTATGCCCCCTAGTTCTAGTCTCACCCATCAGTGGAAACATCCTCCCCGCATCCACCCGATCAAGCCCCCTCACAATCTTATATGTTTCGATAAGATCGCCCCTCATTCTTCTGAACTCCAATGAGTAGAGTCCCAACCTACTCAACCTTTCCTCATACGTCAACCCCTCATCTCCGGAATCAACCGAGTGAACCTTCTCTGAACCACCTCGAGAGTAAGTATATCTTTTCTTAAATATGGAAACCAAAACTGCACGCAGTATTCCAGGTGTGGCCTCACCAATACCCTGTATAACTGCAGCAAGACTTCCCTGTTTTTATACTCCATCCCCCTTGCAATAAAATCCAAGATTCCATTGGCCTTCCTGATCACCTGCTGCACCTGCATACTAACTTTTTGTGTTTCATGCACCAGAACCCCCAGATCCCTTTGTACTGTAGCACTTTGCAGTTTCTCTCCATTTAGATAATAACTTGCTCTTTGATTTTTTTCTGCCAAAGTGCATAACCTCACACTTTCCAACATTATATTGCATCTGCCAAATCTCTGCCCACTCACTTAGCCTGTCTGTCCTTTTGCAAGTTTTTTATGTCATCCTCACTCATTGCTTTCCCTGCCATCTTTGTATCGTCTGCAAACTTGGATATGTTGCACTTGGTCCCTTCCTCCAAATCGTTAATATAGATTGTAAAGAGTTGGGGTCCCAGCACTGACCCCTGCGGAACACCACTAGTTACTGATTGCCAGCCCGAGAATGAACCATTTATCCCAACTCTTTGTTTTCTGTTAGATAGCCAATCTTCCACCCATGCCAGTATATTACCCCCAATCCCGTGATTTCTTATCTTGATCAGTAATCTTTTGTGTGGAACCTTATCAAATGCCTTTTGGAAGTCCAAATACACCACATACACTGGTTCCCCTTTATCCACCCTGTATGTTACATCCTCAAAGAATTCGAGCAAATTTGTCAAACATGACTTCCCCTTCATAAAACCATGCTGACTCTGTCCTATTAAATTATGTTTATCCAAATGCTCTGTTACTGTTTCCTTAATAATGGACTCCAACATTTTGCCAACCACAGATGTTAGGCTAACTGGTCTATAGTTTCCAGCTTTTTGTCTACTTCCCTTCTTAAAAAGGGTGTTAGCAATTTTCCAATCTGCCGGGAGCTTTCCTGAGTCCAGGGAGTTCTGCAAAATAATCACCAATGCATCCACAATCCCTACCGCCACTTCTCTCAAGACCCGAGGATGTAGGCCATCAGGTCTGGGGGATTTATCCGCCTTAAGTCCCATTATTTTACTGAGTACCATCTCCTTAGTGATTTTAATTGTCTTTAGCCCCTCCCCCCCCCCCCCCCCCATTGCCCCCTGTTTGTCCAGTGTTGGGATATTTTTAGTGTCCTCTACTGTAAAGACTGATACAAAATATTTGTTCAGCGTCTTTGCCATCTCCATGTTCCCCACCACTAGTTTCCCGGTCCCATCCTCTAAGGGACCAACGTTCACTTTAGCCACCCTTTTTCTTTTTATATAACTGTAGAAACTCTTGCTATCTGTTTTTATATTTTTTGCTCGTTTACTTTCATAATCTATCTTCCCTTTCTTATTTAATCTTTTAGTTATTGTTTGCTGGCTTTTAAATGCTTCCCAATCTTCTATCCTCCCACTAGATTTGGCTACTTTATATGCCCTTGTTTTCAGTCGGATACTATCCTTTATTACTTTACTAAGCCACGGATGGCTGTCTTTTCTTTTACTCCCCTTTTTCCTCAGTGGAATATATTTATCTTGGAAGAGGTGAAATATCTCTTTGAATGTAGACCACTGCTCTTGTACCGTCTTACACTTTAATCTGTTTTCCCAGTCCACTTTAGTCAATTCTACTCTCATACCTTCATAGTTTCCTTTATTTAAGCTCAGTATGCTGGTTTGAGATCCAACTCTCTCACCCTCAAACTGAATTTGGAATTCAACCATATTATGGTCACTCATTCCAAGAGGATCCTTTACTAGGACATTTTTTATTAATCCTGTTTCATTACACAGGACCAGATCAAAGATTGCCTGTCCCCTGGTTGGTTCAGTTACATACTGCTCAAGGAACCCGTCCCTAATACACTCTATGAACTCTTCCTCAAGGCTGCCATGTCCAATTTGATTTGTCCAGTCAATATGAAAGTTAAAATCCCCCATGATTATAGCTGTTCCCTTATTACAAGCCCCAACTATTTCCTGATTTATACTCCGACCAAACGAGTTGCAACTGTTAGGAGGCCTATAGACTACGCCCACTAGTGACTTTTTCCCCTTATTCCTTATCTCCACCCAAACTATTTCACTATCCTGATCCTTTGACCCAATACCATTTCTGACTATTGCAGTGATTCCATCCTTGATTAACATAGCAACCCCACCTCCCTTTCCTTCCTGTCTGTCCTTCCTAATTGTCAAATACCCTTGTATGTTTAGTTCCCATTCATGAATATCTTGCAGCCATGTTTCCGTAATGGCCACCAGATCATACCCATGTGTAGTTATTTGTACCGTCAACTCATCAATTTTGTTACGAATGCTGCGTGCATTCAGATAAAGAACTTTCAAATATGTTTTCTGACAATTTATTCCTGCTTTTACCCCTTTTACTACTTTACCTTTATCATTATACATTCTGTCCCTTCCTGACACGCTCTGGTTTTTCATCCCCGCACTGCTACCTTGCTCTATTGCCTTCTCCGCTGTCATTTTTATTTTTCGCTCTCTTAAAACCTCCCCCCCCCCCCCCCCCAACTAATTAGTTTAAAGCCCTCTCTACAGCCCTAGTTATTCGATTCGCCAGGACTCTAGTCCCAGAACTGGCCAAGTGAAGTCCGTCCCAACGGAACAGCTCTCTCCTGTCCCAGTACTGATGCCAGTGTCCCAGGAAGCAAAACCCATTTCTCCCACACCAGGCTTTGAGCCACGCATTTAACTCTCTAATTTTATTTACCCTAGCCAAATTTGCATGTGGCTCAGGTAGTAATCCAGAGATTATTACCCTTGTGGTTCTGCTTTTTAATTTGGCCCCTAGCTGCTCAAACTCCCTCAGCAGAACCTCCTTCCTTGTCCTATCTATGTCGTTGGTACCAACATGGACCACGACAACTGGATCCTCCCCCTCCCACTCCAAGTTTCTCTCCAGCCCAGAGGAGATGTCCTTAACCCTGGCACCGGGCAGGCAACACAGCCTTCGGGACTCTCGCTCTCGGCTGCAAAGAACTCTATCTATCCCCCTAATGATACTATCCCCTACCACTACAACATTTCTTTTATCTCCCCCCACTTGAATGGCCCCCTGCTCCACGGTGCTGTGGCCGGGTTGCTCATACTCCCTGTGAGGATGGGAACGGGGACTGCGGGGAGGAAGAGCCTCAAACCTGTTGGACAAGAGCAAGGGCTGCGGCTCCTCCAACACTACCTCCTGGATCCCCGTACCTGCCTCACTTCTAGTCACATCTTCCTGACCCTGGCCACAGACTACATCTGAATTAATTAATCTAATTGGTGTGACTACCTCCTGATACACAGAGTCCAGGTAACTCTCCCCCTCCCTGATGTGTCTCAGTGTTTGAAGCTCGGACTCCAGCTCTTCAACATGGAGCCGGAATTCCTCGAGCAGCCAACACTTACTGCAAATGTGATCACTGTGAGCATCAATGGTGTCCACCAGCTCCCACATATTGCAGCAGCAACACATCACCTGATCTCCCATTCTATGTAATTAATTAAATTTATTAATATTATTCTTAAATACCCTCAGTGCATCTTGTAGATGGTACACACTGCAGCCATGGTATGCTGGTGGTGGAGGGAGTGAACGTTTAAGGTGGTGGATGGGGTTTCAATCAAGCGGGATGCTTTGTCCTGGATGGTGTCGAGCTTCTTGAGTGTTGTTGGAGCTGCACTCATCCAGGCAAGTGGAGAGTATTCCATCACACTCCTTACTTGTGCCTTGTAGATGGTGGAAAGGCTTTAGGGAGTCAGGAGGTGAGACACTCGCCGCAGAATACCTAGCCTCTGACTTGCTCATTGCTATAGTATTGATGTGGCTGGTCCAGTTAAGTTTCTGGTCAATGGTGACCCTCAGGATGTTGATGGTGGGGGATTCAGTGATGGTAATGCCATTGAATGTCAAGGGGCGGTGGTTAGACTCTCGCTTGTTGGAGATAGTCATTGCCTGGCACTTGTGTGGTGCAAATGTTACCTGCCACTTATCAGCCCAAGCCTGAACGTCATCCAGGTCTTATTGCATGCAGGCATGGACTGCTTCATTATCTGAGGAGTTGTGAATGGCACTGAACACTGTGCAGTCATCAGCGAACATCCCCATTTCTGGCCTTATGTTGGAGGGAAGGTCATTGATGAAGCAGCTGAACATAAGAACATAAGATGTAGGAGCAGGAGTAGGTCATTTGGCCCCTCGAGCCTGTTCAGTAAGACCATGGCTGATCTGATCTTGGCCTTAACTCCACTTCCCTGTTCACTCCCCATAACCCTTGACTCCCCTATAGTTCAAAAATCTGTCTATCTCCACCTTAAATATATTCAATGACCCAGCCTCCACCGCTCTCTGGGGAAGAGACTTCCAAAAATTCACAACCCTCTGAGAGAAGAAATTATGCCCCCTAGTTTTAGATTCCCCCACCAGGGGAAACATCCTCTCTGCATCTACCCTGTCAAGCCCCTTCAGAATCTTATATGTTTCAATATGATCCCCTCTCCTTCTAAACTCCAATGAGTATAGGCTCAACCTTTTCTCATAAGATAACCCCTTCATCTCCAGAATCAACGTCGTGAACCTTCTCTGAACTGCCTCCAATGCAAGTATATCCTTCCTTAAATAAGGAGACCAAAACTGTACTTCGAAACATAGAAGATAGGAGCAGGAGTAGGCCATTTGGCCCCTCGAGCCTGCTCCGCCATTCAATGAGATCATGACTGATCATCCAAATTCAGTACCCTGTCCCTGCCTTCTCCCCATATCCCTTGATCCCTTTAGCCTTAAGAAATATATCCAACTCCTTCTTGAATATATTTAATAAACTGGACTCCACCGCCCTCTGTGGCAGAGAATTCCACAGGTTCACCACTCTCTGGGTGAAGAAATTCCTCCTCATCTCAGTCCTAAATGGCTTACCCCTTACCCTTAGACTATGACCCCTGGTTATGAACTCCCCGGCCATTGGGAACATCTTTCCTGCATCTAGTCTGTCCAGGCCTGACAGAATTTTATAGGTTTTGATGAGATCCTCTCTCAATCTTCTAAACTCCAGTGAGTATAAGCCCAATCGACACAATCTCTCCTCATACGTCATTCCTGCCATCCCAGGTATCAGCCTGGTGAATCTTCGCTGCACTCCTTCCATGGCAAGAACATCCTCCCTCAGATAAGGTGACCAAAACTGCACACAATGCTCGAGGTGTGGTCTCACCAAGGCCCTGTACAACTGCAGCAAGACATCCTTGCTCCTGTACTCGAACCCTCTTGCTACGAAGGCCAACATACCATTTGCCTTCTTAACCGCCTGCATGCTTACCTTCAGCGACTGGTGCACAAGAACACCCAGGTCTCTCTGCACTTCCCCTTCTCCCAATCTATTGCCATTCAAATAATAATCTGCCTTCCTGTTTTTGCCACCAAAGTAGATAACCTCACATTTATCCACATTATAGTGCATTTGCCATGTTTCTGCCCAATCACCCAACCTGTCCAAATCGTACTGGAATTTCACGACATCCTCCTCACAGCATACCCTCCCACCTAGCTTTGTGTCGTCTGCAAATTTGGAGATACTACATCCAATTCCTTCGTCCAGATCATTAATATATATTGTGAACAGCTGGGGTCCTAGGACTGATCCTTGCGGTATCCCACTAGTCACTGCTTGCCACTCGGAAAATGACCCGTTTATTCCAACTCTTTGCTTTCTGTCTGCCAACCAGTTCTCTATCTAAGTCAATACCTTGCCCCCAATCCCATGTGCCTTAATTTTGCACGCTAATTTCTTATGCGGGACCTTATTGAAAGCCTTCTGAAAGTCCAAATACACCACATCCACTGGTTCTCCCTTATCTATTTTACCAGTTACATCCTCAAAAAATTCCAGTAGATTAGTCAAGCACGATTTACCTTTTGTAAATCCATGTTGACTTTGTCCGATCCTGTCACTGCTTTCCAAGTGCTCTGCTATTTCATCTTTTATAATGGACTCTAGCATTTTCCCCACTACCGATGTCAGGCTTACTGGTCTATAATTCCCTGCTTTTTTGAATAGTGGGGTAACATTAGCTACCCTCCAATCCATGGGTACTGTTCCAGAGTCTATCAAGTTCTGGAAGATGACCAGCAATGCATCTACTATCTCCAGGGCCACTTCCTTAAGTACCCTAGGGACCCTAGGCCCTGGGGATTTATCGGCCTTCAATCCTGTCAACTTCCCCAACACCATTTCCCTACAAATATTGATTTCTTTCAGTTCCTCCCTCTCATTAGTCCCTATGTTCCCTGACATCTCTGGGAGGTTATTTGTGTCCTCCTTTGTGAAGACAGAACCAAAATATGTATTTAATTGGTCAGCCATTTCTTTGTTCCCCATTATAAATTCCCCTGATTCTGACTGTAAGGGACCTACACTTGACTTCACCAATCTTTTTCTCTTCACATATCTATAAAAACTTTTACAGTCAGTTTTTATGTTCCCTGAAAGCTTACTTTCATAATCTATTTCCCCCCTCTTAATTAATCCCTTCGTCCTCCTTTGCTGAATCCTAAACTGCTCCCTATCCTCAGGTTTGCTGCTTTTTTTGGCCAATTTATATGTCCTCTCTTTGGATCTTATGTTATCCCTAATTTCCCTTGTTAGCCACGGTTGAGTCACCTTTTTTGATTTATTTTTATGCCAAACTGGGATAAACAAATTCTGTAGTTCATCCATGCGATCTTTGAATGTTTGCCATTGCCTATCCACTGTCAACCCTTTGAGTGACATTACCCAATCAACCCTACCCAACTCGCATCTCATACCATCATAGTTCCCTTTATTTAAATTCAGGACCTTAGTCTCTGAGTCAACTACTTCACTCTCCATTTTAATGAAGAATTCTATCATATTATGATCGCTCTGACCCAAGGGGCCTCGCATTGTTCCATGGAAGCTCAGTGTAAGCTCGAGGAACAGCACCTCCTCTTTCGATTAGGCACTTTACAGCCCTCTGGAGTCAACATAGTGTTCAACAATTTCAGATCCTAACTTCGGCCGCTATCATCATATTCTTTTTTTTATCCACCCTTTTTGTTTGGCCTTTTTTTCTTCCCTCCCACATGGCAGCTGTCCTTCATTCTGCCAGTGCAATTCACACTTCATCTAGAGCCATCCTTTGTTCCTTAACCTGTCCCATTACCACCACCTCTTGCCTTGAATATCTCTTAATGTCTCTCAATGTCTCTTAATCTCTCCTGCTTTCTATCCTATCACTGACCTACCCTTTTGTTCTTTCATCCCCTCCCCCTTTTCCCAGCCCCTAAACTTGCTTTCCATTTCCTGCTTTTTTTCCAGTTCTGACGAAAGGTCTTCGACCTGATGTTAACTCTGTTTCTCTCTCCACGGATGCTGCCTGGCCTGCTGAGTTTTTCCAGCGGTTTCTGTTGTTATTTTGGATAACCTTGCATTTTCCCACATTAAACTCCATCTGCCAGATTTTTGCCCACTCACTTAGCCTCTCTATATCCCTTTGGAGATTCTTTGCGTCCTCCACACAATTTGCTTTCCCACCTATCTTTGTATCATCAGCAAATTTGGCTACATTACACTCAGTCCCTTCATCGAAGTCATTAATATAGATTGTACATAGTTGAGGCCCCAGCACTGATCCCTGTGGCACCCCACTAGTTACAGTTTGCCAACCTGAAAATGACCCATTTATCCCGACTCTCTGTTTTTTGCTAGTTAGCCAATCCTCTATCTATGGTTGGGCCTAGGGCACTGCCCTGAGGAACTCCTGCAGCGATGTCCTGGGGCTGTGATGATTGACTTCCAACCACCACAACCATCTTCCTTTATGCTAGGTATGACTCCAGCCAGTGGAGAGCATGTAGATGAAAAATAGGAGAGGGCCAAGGATAGATCCTTGGGGAACACCAGAGGTGACAGTGTGGGATTGGGAGAGAAGCCATTGCAGGTGATTCTATGGTTATGGCTGGAAAGATAGCAATGAGAGTGCAGTCCCATCCAGCTGGACGATGGCAGAGAGGCATTGGAGCATAATTTTGTGGTCAACCGTGTCAAAGGCTACAGACAGATCCAAAACGACGTGAAGGGATAGATGACCTTTGTCACAGTCAATTAGAATGTCATTTGTGACCTTGGTAAGAGCAGTTTCACTGCTGTGGCAGGGGCGGAAGCCTGATTGGAGGAATTCAAACAAGGAGTTATGGGAAAGATGGGCACGGATTTTGGAGGCAATAACACATTCAAGAACTTTGAAGAGGAAAAGGAGGTTGAAGATAGGGCAATAGTTTGCAAGGACGGAGGGGTCAAGGGTTGTTTTTTTGAGAAGGGTGATGACGGCAGATTTGAAGGACAGGGGAACAACACCGGAGGAGAGAGAACCGTTAACAATATCCGCTAACATGGGAGTCAGGAAGGAAAGTTGGATTGTCGGTAATTTAATAGGAATAGGGTTGAGAGAGCAGGAAGTCGGTCTCATCCTCTATGATCTCAACTCGCACAAACAATCAATTGTTTTAATTTAATGTGGAATTGAAGCACTGGTCCAACCTAGATCCTCTGAAAATAGAACAAATATTAGAAATGTTATTACAACAGTTTCCGGATATTGGAACTGGCCTGTTGCACCATTAGCACCGGGATCAATACATTGGCTGTGCTGCTTTTGATTTGTCGCTATGCTCGCTGCGACGTATTCTAATCAGTTCCCCAGCAAATCTTGGTATAAATTCGCCACTGGATGATTAGGGCGCACAATGGTCTAACTTATGCTAAATGTAAGAAGTCACACAGCACCAGGTTATAGTCCAACAGTTTTATTTGAAATCACAAGCTTTCGGAGCGCTGCTCCTTTGTCAGGTGAAGTGGAGAGATGCCTATAGACACAGATTATATAGTCAGAGAATAATGCCAGATGATTACAGGTAATCACCTGATGAAGGAGCAGCGCTCCGAAAGCTTGTGATTTCAAATAAAACTGTTGGACTCCACCCCAGTCCAACACCGGCATCTCCACACCATGGCTAACTTATGCTGTTCGACGTTGCAGCGAATTCCAGGCCAATGTTGGCAACTAATGTGGGAAATCTTGTTGGTGCACAAATAGTCCACTAGATGGGGCACATATTAAATTTATATAAGCCTAGAAATCACTTGGTAATATCAGTAGATGAATGTTCCTAATCCTTATATTTAAGAAGGCAGATTATTATCTGAATTGCAATAGTTTGGGAAAAGGGGAAGTGCAACGAGACCTGGGTGTCCTTGTGCATCAGTCGCTGAAGGTAAGCATGCAGGTGCAGCAGGCGGTTAAGAAGGCAAATGGTATGTTGGCCTTCATAGCAAGAGGATTCGAGTACAGGAGCAAGGATGTCTTGCTGCAGTTGTAGAGGGCCTTGGTGAGACCATACCTTGAGTATTGTGTACAGTTTTGGTCATCTTATCTGAGGAAGGATGTTCTTGCCATGGAGGTAGTGCAGCGAAGATTCAGCAGACTGATATCTGGGATGGCAGGAATGACCTATGAAGAGAGATTGGGTCGATTAGGCTTATATTCGCTAGAGTTTAGAAGAATGAGAGGGGATCTCATTGAAACTTATAAAATTCTAACAGGTCTAGACAGACTAGATGCAGGAAGGATGTTCCCGATGGCGGGGGAGTCCAGAACCAGGGGTCACAGTCTAAGGATAAGGGGTAAGCCATTTAGGACTGAGATGAGGAGGAATTTCTTCACCCAGAGAGTGGTGAACCTGTGGAATTCTATACCACAGAAGGCAGTTGAGGCCAATTCATTAAATATATTCAAGAAGGAGTTAGATATATTTCTTAAGGCTAAAGGGATCAAGGGATATGGGGAGAAAGCAGGGACAGGGTACTGAGTTTGGATGATCAGTCATGATCTAATTGAATGACGGAACAGGCTCAAGGGGCTGAATGGCCTACTCCTGCTCCTATCTTCTATGTTTCTATGTTTATGTTCTTATGTTCCAGGTATCATGATTATGGGGCAGGCTTGATGGGCCAACTTGTCTTTTCCTGCCCGTCATTCTTGTATCTTCGTATAATGAGGGGCAGTGGCTGCTGCAGCTCCGAGTTTCCTACTTTTTCACCTGCAAAGCACTCTGTGTAAGTTCGACTGAAAATTATATGGTGTAGCAATTCCCTGCATCACCTGTTCGGGGCAGAAGTGAGATGTTTCTGAGACTGAAGAGTGTGGAGGGTTTCAGTAGTGATTTGTGAAGCTGGGAAACACTTCTTGCAACAATTGTTTTGACGTTCTGCAGATACAGACCTGGACTTGCTTCTCACTGCTTCTGACAGGGTTGAGACCACTGGGAAATTTTCACTCACCCCACTCATACTGAGGGTTTCTCGAGAGCAGATATGGCATTCCCTTTGGGCATCCCCTTGTATGCCATTATCATGGAGGAACATAGGATGGAGCAAAGATGAATCAGGCAGAATTTACAGCAAGGGGACTCGGAGCACATCTTATCACTGGAATCTTCCCATCTGTATAACACAGTCTGCCTTTGACACCAAAGCCTTGCCTTTAATGCTGCCTTGATGTCGAGGGCAGCAGCTCTTACCTCTTGTCTGGCGTTCACTCCTGCATCAAGGCTGTGAGAAGATCTAGAGCCAAGTGGTTCTGGTGGAACCTGAAGTGAACCTCGCTGAGCAGGTTATTGGTGAGTAGGGGTTGCTTAATGACATTATTAACGTCTTTTTCCATCACTTTACTGATAGGGTTGTACTTGACCGTGTTGTACTTGACAGGGTTAGATTTATCTTTTGTGGATAGGACATACCTGGAGTAATGAAATCTGTTTGTTCTTGCCTGTATTCGTTTTGCACTCATGTATATTACCCTCCCCCACAGGGTGTATGGTTTCACTTCCTCTTTCCTGACTAACCTGTATGGCTCATTCCTGCGAGCCAGTCAGTGTGTTGAGATGTTAGCTCTGATCTTAGTGATTAAAAGCCAACTTGTTAAAGTCTATAACTTCTAGTTTTGTGGTTATTGAAGGCACATCACCTGGACAATCTTCCATTTTGTCGGATAGATGTCAGTGTCATAGCTGCACTGGAACAGCTTGATTAGGGGTGTGGCTAGATAGGGTGCACAGGTCTTCAGCACTCCTCTCATGCCAGAGAAGGGGGTGGAAGCTTGTTTCTTTGTGGTGCTTTACATGGATGTCATGGCAACAGGGTAGGTGTTCTGTGACTAGCCTGGCACTGGCAATATGCCTCCGAACTTGCCATTTCCTACGGCAGGAGCAGATTGCCTCCCCACAAGCTCCATAGCCATTTCCTCATGGGGCGTGAGATCTTTAAGGCTAGGGTTGCTCCCTCTGGTGGTATGCCTGTCACAGGCATTGTGCGCCAATTTTCCTGCAACAATATTAAGTCAGCTACAGGAAGGCTAGCAGTTCAGTGTGTGCCAAGTGGCATCAGAGAGCTTAATAAGAGATGTGGTGGCATCAGCCTTTTAAAGTGGAGGAAATAGTTTTATAATAATAATTCAACTTTATTGTCATTGCACAAGTACATGAACAACGAAATGTGATCTTGCAAGCTCCCATGACTGGGAGAAGCAAAGCCGCTGCGTCGGTGCGCGCCGCTATTCCATTTCCACCATTCCTCCTGTCTGACAATCTTCAGCCCAACGCCCGGGCCTGCTCACCAACCGCCCCTCCTCGGGGCTCCTTCCGTGACCTTCTGCACCTGGTCTTCCCTGATGGTCACCCCTCCAGGTACTAACCAGGCCTGGCTCTGCTTAGCTTCTCAAGCCTTGCCAGTGACCCTGTCCCTAGTCCCAGGAACAGGGACTTGCTGTTAGGGGAGATAGCTAGTCATAGTGTAAGGTCCTGCTATAACCAGATTGCTTTGTGATGGGTTAGTTGTAGGGCTATTGCTTTTAGAGGGTGAAAATTGTGTTGTGGTCAGGGAAGAAAAGGGAGAGTGGCCAATGTGTTACTCTGCCTTCCCTGGTGAGGTCATTATACTTCTTGCAGCACTGGCCTGCAGTCCTGGGGGTGAGAGAGTTGGCACTCAGTGCCAGTGCCACCTCCCTCCAGGTGGTGTGACTGACATTTTTGGCAGGTTTGCTGCCATGGAAACCCAGCAGTCTGTGTCTCCTGATATCAATTTCCTCAGGTAGGGCTTGCAGGTCAGACTCTGTGAAATTGTGGCATCCCCTTCTGTTCCTCTGTGGCATGACCTTGTTTAGTTCAGATTGCCAGCTGCCCCTATAAGTAGACATTCATGGAAAATTGCAAAAAAAAGATTCATGAGGCAGCCTTTTAAAGACTGCACTTTAATTTCTATATAGCCAAGTAGATTACCCCTGTTTTACACCAATCACTACTCCAATGAAGATGCCAATGAGCTGACCCAGGAAATTCTTGTGTAAATACCTCTCCAAGCTATTGGCGGATGCAAAACTTTCTCCATTGGCGTAAAAGTGATGCAACTTACGACATGAAACTTCTCCCCCGTAGTCTTTTTCTACCGACCTGTTGAGCATCAGTGAGATGGATTATGATTGAGTAGCACAAAGATACGTAACAATACACATCAGTTCCGTGCATATTTCTAACATACAATGAAAACCCGCTGCACTGCAATTG
This sequence comes from Somniosus microcephalus, assembly GCF_052327205.1. Classification (NCBI taxonomy): domain Eukaryota; kingdom Metazoa; phylum Chordata; class Chondrichthyes; order Squaliformes; family Somniosidae; genus Somniosus; species Somniosus microcephalus. Next base: position 189,768,518 of record NC_140994.1, on the reverse strand, counting down.
TACTTCACAGCTTCAAAATGTCCACATTATAGAAAGCTATTGATTTTTCTCAATGAAGTATCCGCATCATCTGTGATTGTGATGTACTTGTGTTCAATTCTGTTGTATAAATACATTTACTCACTTGTATTGAACCTGCGGCGGCTATTGCTATGTTTGATTATCAACCCCAACATTTCTAAGATATTCTGTGCAATTGTAATACTGAATAATATGAAAGGCTATGAAGATGAAATAAATTAGAGTGGAGACAAGAACTTCAGAATACATTCAGCTGATATCCCAAAGTGTTTCATATCCAATGAATTACTTTTCAAGTGTAGCCAATATTGTTACGTAGACAAACAAAGCAGCTGATTTGTGCATAGAGCGCAATGTTAATTATATTGGCATCATTAGGTGTGTGAGTGAAGCCAGTCGTTACAATATTGGAAGAGATGAACCGTGGCCACACTGGCAATGAGGGGCATGGACAGACTCTTGCTCGGCCCGCGCTCTCTGTGGATTCATTGCTCCAATTATGCGTTTACGCAGACACATGCTAGTCTGTTATTGTCTAGGCTTAAGGGTGGATTGGTCTTGGCACTGCTGGCACAAGGGCCTTAAGGTGTATTATAGACTTGCTGTAAGAGGCTTTAGTTCACAAATGAACATGGTGTCTCTGGGCTGACTGGAGAAGGTTTTGGTTTCTACATTTCAATCATAGAATCCTATAGTTTGCAGAGAGAAAATGGATTTAAATTTAGCAAAAGCCAAGTCGTACTATCATTAACAAACTGTGTTTGAAAACTGATGCTGGCTTTACTAAGATTAGAACTACAAAAAGTGGCATAAACATTCGAGGACCATATCCCTTCAACCACAAACTTTTGCAGCAGAAGTCAATCTCAGGAAATTGAGGTTGTGTTTCTACTTCCACCGCTTAGCCAGTGCAGCAGGAGAAGAATTGAGGCTGTGTCTTCAGAGTGTGCCCGGGCTGGCTGCCTCAGAACAAACTAATCTTGCAGTTGGGGCTTCAAACAGGTGTAGGCCCCTTATTCGCATAGGCAAAGAGCCTAATGCTTGTTTCATGTGTGGGCACTGCACGCTAAGTTTTGGGCCTTTGTGTAATCAAAAAATAGATGTTGAGACAAAAAAGAAAATATTAGGGCCTAGAAATTCGGTTGGTAGCGCCAGCGATTAGCGCCTAAAGAGCCCGAGAATTGGGGCGTTACCCAATTTTCGGGCGGGCGCAGTGAATATAGCACCACCTCCCATATTGAGTATCCTTTTAGCGCCGGCGCTAACACTTTGCGCGCGCCCGCGGGCGCAGGCAGATCATGACGTCATTTCAGTGTGCAACGCCTTTTTGGCGCCCCAGACCGGATATTCGATGGCGCCCACAACCTTTCCGCCTGGCACTATTAGTGACAGTTGGATGGAGCGTTCCCAGGCCCTTCTCGGACTCGGGGGGCGCTCTTTAAAGGGGACAGCACTAGTATAAAAGCTGCAGCCATTTGGGCTAGCCATTCTGATCGTTGCTGGAGAGAGTTGCTGACCTTCTGTTGGACAGTAATTTTCTCATTGAGCCTTCGGAGGCACTGGTACTGGCAGCTTGAGGGCCCAGCTCCCGAGCTGGTGATGCAGCATCTGAAAGCAGGGAGGTGGAAGAGTGGCTTTAGCAAAAGGACAGCTTGGCAGCAAGGGATGCCAGATTGCGGCAAGGCTATGACATGGGTCCACCGTGAGAAAGCATGTTGGCGGGGGGAACAAGTGGAAGGAGACAGTTGTAAAAGGTGAGAACCTTACCATCGCTTTCGACAATGGGGTCGGCAGCTGCAGTGGTTACAGGACCACTCAGACGTCCTCCAGGAATCTGGTGGGCTCTCTCCTCGAGATCCGTGAGCGTGACCACTTCTGGAGGTCCTCCACCGGTGCGAAGCTGGTCTTTGCGAATCCTCGCCAGCTTGGGCTGCAGGGGAAAGGAGGGGAAGTTATGTTACATGATGCCCTGAGTGATCATCTCATGCCCCCCATGGTGGAAGAGCCCTTACATGATGCCCTGAGTGATCATCTCATGCCCCCCATGGTGCAAGAGCCCTTACATGATGCCCTGAGTAATCATCTCATGCCCCCCATGGTGCAAGAGCCCTTACATGATGCCCTGAGTGATCATCTCATGCCCCCCATGGTGCAAGAGCCCTTACATAATGCCCTGAATGATCATCTCGTGCCCCCCATGGTGCAAGAGCCCTTACATGACGCCTTGAGTCAAATGTGCATGTGTGTGCCCAGAAAGGGCCATGGGTGCTTGCTGGCAGATGGCCAATGGGGCACAGCCCACCCTGTAGCCATAAAATCAGGTGCAAATGAAGGGATGTAGAAGTTTGCAGAAACAACACTCACCCTCACGACCCGAGTGAGGTTGTTGAATTTCTTTCTGCATTGGACAGGGCTCCTGGTCACCATGCTGCTGGAGTTGACCCTCTGGCATACATCCCTCCAAGCTCGTCGGTAGTCCTTATGATTCGGCCTCCTGCCATTGTCTGGGTAGAGAACATCTCGCCGGCGCTCCACTGCGGCCAGCAATTGCTCCAGAGCCTCATTGGTGAAGCGCTCTGCTCTCTGTCTCACCTTCTCCATCTGGTCCAAGTTTTTAGCGCCAGAGAAGGGCCTGCGCCGATTCTGAGGCCTACAAGGCGCAGAGTGTGGATGCTGAAGCTGACTGACCCACCCCTTTAAGAGCTGGCCGGCGCCTGGAAGTCTCGTGGTCATCGGTAATTGAGAGCACCTGCGCTGCGCCCGTTCGCTTCGATATTGGGTTGCGCCGGAAGCTTAGCGCCTTAGGAGTCCTGTGTAACGCCTGAATTCACGCCTCAATCACCTTTAGGGACGATGCAACCCAATATCGCGCCAGGTGGTGATAAGTTGCGTCTGGCTATAAACTTTGCGCTGCGCCAATTCTAACGCCCCAAGCGGGGCTATACCCAATTTCTAGGCCATGGAGTGGTGTATAAAAGCTTGGTCAAGAATTGGATTTTAAGGAGGGTCTTAAAAGAGGAGATAGAGGTGGAATGATTTAGGGGAGAATTTCAAAGCATAGGCCTTGATGACTGAAGGCACACCCACTAATGGTTAGTGAAGGGGGTGGGGGCGGGGAATGCACAGTAAGCCAGGGTCAGAGGAGCAGAGAGTTTGGGTGGTTGTAGGACTAGAGGAGCTTACAGAAGTAAGGAGGGGCAAGGCCATGAAAGGATTTAATATTAAAAATGTGATCATTAAATTAAGAGGCATTAGGGGACTGGAATCCAATGTAGGTCAACGAGGATAGAAGTGATAGGCGAGCAGGATCTGGTGCGGGATAGAATATGGACAGCAGATGAGCTGATGTTTTTGGATGGTGGAATATGTGAGGCCGTCCAAGAGAGCAACAGAATAGTCCAGTCTGGAGGCAACAACAGCATGGATGAGGTTTACAGTGGCAGATGAGCTGAGGCAGGGGTGGAGGTAGGCAATGTTACGGAGGTGGAAGTAGGCGGTCTTTGTGATGGAGAGTATATCGGGTTGGAAGCTTAGCTTGGAGTTGAACAGGACGCTGAGATTGTGAACAGTCTGGTTGAGACTGAAATAGTGGCCAGGGAGGGAGATTGAGCTATTGGCAAGGGTACAGAGTTTGTAGTGGAAGCTGACAACAAGGGCTTCGGTCTTCAAAATTGCAGCTTATCCAAGACTAGATTTGAAACAAGCAGTCTGACAGCACAGAGGCAGTGGAGGGGCAGAGAGAGGTGGGGAGAGGTAGAAACATAGAACATAGCAAAATAGGAGCAGGAGTAGGCCATTCGGCCCATCGCGCCTGCTCCGTCATTCAATATGATTATGGCTGATCCTCTATCTCAATATCATATTCCCGCTTTCTCCCCATACCCCTTGATGCCTATCTATCTCCTTCTTAAATATATAAGAACATAAGAAATAGAAGTAGGAATAGGCCATTCGGCCCTTCGAGCCTGCTCCACCATTCAATGAGATCATGGCTGATCATCTGCCTCAACTCCATTCACCGGCCCTATCGCCATATCCCTTGATGCCCTTACTAGTCAGAAATCTATCGACTTCTGTTTTGAATATACCCAATGACTGAGCCTCCACAGCCCTCTGGGGTAGAGAATTCCAAAGATTCACCACCCTCTGTGTGAAGAAATTTCTTCTCATCTCAGTCCTGAATGGCCTACCCTTTATCTTGAGGCTGTGGCCCCTGGTTCTAGACTCCCCAGCCAAGGGAAACATTCTCCCAGAAGCCATCCTATCAAGCCCTGTAATAATTTTGTATGCTTCAATGAGATCCCCTCTCATTCTTCTGAATTCAAGAGAATACAGGCCTAGTTTACTCAATCTCTTCTGAATTCAAGAGAATACAAGCCTAGTTCACTCAATCTCTTCTCATACGACAGTCCCGCCATCCCAGGAATCAATCTCGTGAACCTTCATTACACTCCCTCTATGGCAAGTACATCCTTCCTTAGGTAAGGAGACCAAAATTGTACACAGTACTCCAGGTGTGGCCTCACCAAGGCCTATATAATTTGAGCAAGACTTCTTTACTCCTGTACTCAAATCCTCTTGTAACGAAGGCCAGCATACCATTTGCCTTCCTAATGGCTTGCTGCACCTGCACATTCACTTTCAGTGACTCATGTACAAGGACACCCAGGTCCCTTTGAGCATCTGCATTCCCCAATCTTTCACCATTTAGGAAATACTCTGCCTTTCTGTTTTTTCTACCAAAGTGGATAACTTCACATTTATCCACATTATATTCCATCTGCCATGTTCTCACCCACTTGAGATCCCCTTGAAGCCTCTTCACATCCTCTTCGCAACTGACACTGCCACCTAGCTTTGTATCATCAGCAAATTTAGAAATGTTACATTTAGTCCTCTCATCCAAATCATTGATATAGATTGTGGATAGCTGGGGCCCAAGCACCGATCCTTGCGGTACCCCACTAGTCACAGCCTGCCATCCTGAAAAAGACCCGTTTATCCCTACTCTTTGTTTTCTGTCTGTTAACCAATTCTCAATCCATGCTAGTATATTACCCCCAATTCCATGTGCCCTAATTTTGTTCATCAACCTCTTGTGTGGGGCCTTATCAAAGGCCTTCTGAAAATCCAGATACACCACATCTACCAGTTCCCCTTTGTCCACTCCACTAGTTACATCCTCAAAGAACGCCAATAGGTTTGTCAAACTGGATTTCCCTTTCATAAATCCAGGTTGACTCTGCCCAATCTTACTATTAGTTTCTAAGTGCCCAGTTATTGCATCCTTTATAATAGATTCCAGCATTTTCCCAACTACTGATGTGAGGCTAACAGGTCTGTAGTTCCCCGTTTTCTCTCTCCCTCCTTTTTTAGATAGCCAGGTTACATTTGCTATCCTCCAATCTGCAGGAACCATTCCAGAATCTATAGAATTTTGGAAGATGACAATCAATGCGTCCACTATTCCAATGGCCACCTTTCAAAACACTAGGATGTAGGTCATCCGGTCCTTGGGATTTATCGACTTCTATTCCCATTAATTTTGCTCGTACTGTTTTTTTACTAATAATAATTTCTTTAAGTTTCTCATTCTCGTCGCACCCTTGGTTTTCTTGTATTTCTGGGAGGCTTTTTGTGTCTTCCTCCATGAAGACAGAAACAAAGTAATTATTTAATTTCTCTGCCATTTCCTCATTCTCTATTATAAATTCTCCCGTCTCTGACTGTAAAGGACCTACATTTACCTTCGGCAGTCTTTTCCTTTTTACATACCTATAGAAGCTTTTGCAATCCGTTTTTATATTTTTCGCTAGTTTGTGCTCATATTCCATCTTCCCATTCTTTATCAATTTCTTGGTCCCCCTTTGCTGATTTCTAAAAAGATCCCAATCCTCAGGCTGACCGCTTTTTCTGGCAACTTTATAAGCTTCCTCCTTTGACTTAATACTCGCTTTAATTTCTTTTGTTAGTCATGGTTGGATCACTTTTCCTTTTGTTCAGTGACTTGGCCTCCACAGCCTTCTGTGGTAGAGAATACCACAGGTTCACCACCCTCTGAGTGAAGAAATTTCTCCTCATCTCAGTCCTAAATGTCCTACCCCGTATTCTGAGTCTGTGACCCCTCGTTCTAGACCTCCCCAGTCAGGGGAAACATCCTCCCTACATCCAGTCTGTCTAGCCCTGTCAGAATTTTATACATTTCAATGAGATCCCCTCTCATTCTTCTAAACTCAAGTGAATACAGGCCTAGTCGACCCAATCTCTCCTCATACGACAGTTCTGCCATCCCAGGAATCAGTCTGGTGAACCTTTGCTGCACTCCCTCTATGGCAAGTATATCCTTTCTTGGGTAAGGAGACCAAAACTGCACACACTACTCCAGTTGTGGTCTCATAACTGTAGTAAGACATCTTTTCTCCTGTACTCAAAGGTGGAGCTGAGTGTCATCAGTGTACATGAGGAAGCTAACCGCATGTCTGTGTGTGATGTCATCAAAGTAACTATCAGCTAGTAACTCACTAAGTCACTGTGTCCTTATCAGAGCGAGGACATCAGCTTTGCTGAGAGGTGTACTGACACACTGCTTGACCAAACCTTGTAGTTATTTCTCTTTTAAGATTTAGGGCTTTGTATTTGAGGTGGATGAATGAGGCCTAGATTCACTAACATGCATTGTGCTGTGTATTGGTGAATCAAAGCCTAATTCATCAACCTGTGCTGTTCTTCTCTATAGGTATCTTCTCTAAGCATACCCACTCCTGTTTTCAGTCCAATAGGTCCAGAATGCACTGTGGCTGTGTGCATGAATAATGTCTGTACGCAGGTAGATATCAGAATTTTATTTGATAAATTAGGATTCCCTTGAATAAAAAGCACTAGGAACCATAGATGTTTACAGCACAGGAGGATATTCAGCCCATCGTATCTATGCGAGCTCTTTGTGAGAGCAATCCAAAACTAATCTCACTGCCCCTTGCTCTCCCCATAACCCTGGATCTTTTGTAGATACGTGTCTATGCACATCTCACAGCATTGCCTGCAATCTTACTATGCGTTATTCATTTGTTGTAAAACGAAATATGAATTGAAAGGGAAACATCTTTCTCTTTTTAGATTTTCTGTTTTATTTCAGCATTTATGATTATTTTGATCCATACTATGTAAACCTTTCAAGTCCTCTGGATGTTGCGAAGCATTGCACTGCCAATTAATTACTTTAGCAGTGTAATCACTGATGTTATGCAGCAGTCAATTTGCACACAAATGTCCTCCAAACAGCCTTGAGATAAATGATCTGTCAATCTGTTTGGGTAATGGTTGTTGAGGGAAGAATGTTGGCCAGGACACTGGGAGAACTCACCTACACCTCTTTGAAGAGTGCAATGGGATCTTTTACGTCCACTTAAACATGCAGCCACAGCCTTGGTTTGATGTTTCATCCAAAAGGTGGCATCTCTAACAATGTAGTAGTCCCTCAATACTGCACCGAGTTGTCAGCCTAGATTATGTGCTCATGTTCCTGGAGTGGGGTTTGAACCCAGTCTGACTCAGGATGAGTTGAGAGTGGTACCAGTGACCCAAACTGACATTTAAACTAGAATTCCAATAATGATCACTGGCCACAGGTTGCCTGCACTCGCACCAATTCACACTCAGTAAAGTTCCCATGTGTTATGTATATTTCATATTGAAATCAAGTTTGTTGGATATATTACATAGGGGAACCTATTTGATGCTCAGACACTTTTATTTCTGTGCAGTGTTAATATGAAATCACTCTCAACCTGAGTCTCCAGGGTAACCTATGGCACAGTCTTACCATATCTCACATGGACATTTATGGGCCCAATAATGCTTTCAGCCTGCTATAAAGTTTGTCAATATCTCTTGTTGATGTCGTCAAGTTGCATTGTGGGTCAGACAGCAGCGTGAAGAAACCGTTGTGTTTAGACCAGCCCTACAGCAATATGGAAATATTCTAAAACCACTGTTAGAAGAGGTAAGTTTTTACTAATTGGGTAGTGATATTTCAAATTATAGTGCTTTAGAGTGTCTTCAAAATAAAGGCTGGTGAGACAATCAGAAGTTACCTTTTCTGCTCTGTTGTAGATGAGCATGAAGGAAATGGTGTATGCAAGAGGAAATCACCAGCCAGAACTATTTTTAAACATGCTTTATTATTTTCTGCTCAACATGTGGAGAGATGTAATGTTTCCACTTTGGAGACTCCTGTGCAATGTTTCCTCCAATTTTTATTTGTACTGAATGGGCCACAAACCCCTGCCGAGCGCGACGTTTTTATCCATGGGCACATTTTACAACAACAACTTTCATTCACGAGCCAAATGAAATGATTCTGCACCGATGACTTCCATTGTGAAGTGTTTAGTAAAAGGAACAGTCTCCTCTCAAAGCTTGGTTTACTTACACATAATGCGTCTCTCTCACTGAAAACCAGCTGATTCTAACTTGAAGTTAAAATTGAGACAGATCTCGTAAACCTTTAACCGCAAGTACACTTTCCTTGCTCCTATCTACTCCTATCTGCATTAACAGAAAGGAGATAGCAGAAAGTACAGAAACCCATTTTTCTGAACAAGCAAGGTCGCTGCGAAGCGATCAGCAGTTCTACTTGTTAAAGAAAGGACAGCGGGAATAGAATGCCACAGAGTTCTTCAAGTTAGATTCAAGTTCAGCAACAATTTTTGAGATTTAGGAGAAACATTGCCTTTTGGCTTCAGGGTTGGTTTAGGATGCATTCTGTGCAATAGGTACGTGCAAATCAGTTTTACTCTTATATAAAAAATGTGTTTCCCCCAAGACAATTTGCATGCACTCGGTTTTTAAATGTACAATGTTGTTTTATTTACCGTGTTTGGATTTTATGCAAATCTTTCAACTCACCCACTTTTTTTGGCCAAAAAAGGAAATCAATTGAAAGGGGTGAAGCATTTGTGGAAAGCTGCTAAGGGCAGGAAAAGATCCTTTCAGTCCAGCTGGCCCGCTCTGAAATTCAAAAAATACAATACTGTCCTGTTAAGTCCTGGTATTTCAAACCTCAGGATTTCTAACAGTCGATTTTTGGTCGAGGTGGGGAGGGTGGAGAAGGCTGCATTGAGTGACCCCAAAAGCTGGGGGCAAGGAAGTATAAGAAAGGTGGAGGGTTTTGTTTTCAATAAGGATTTGGGATCTTCAGACTGTTTACCACAAGATCCTAAGGCAGAGAAGCTCTGCTGGAAATTACATCCCAAAATGAGTACAGAAACTCAAATTCAAGTAACAAACTAGCACAATATGTCAGAAAAACCCACACCCAAAATGAACACAAGAAATAGGAGCAGGAGTAGGCCACATGGCCCTTCGAGCCTGCCCCGCCACCCAACAAGACCATGGCTGATCCTCAACTCCACTTCAACGCCCCATTCCCACACACCCCGACGCCCCAGTGCCCAAAAGTCTATCGCTCCCAGTCCTGAATACGCTCAATGGCCGAGCATCCACATCCTCCAGGGCAGAGAATCCCAAAGACCGACAACCATCCGAGCAAAGAAATCTCTCCCTACCTCAGTTCCAAATGGCAGAACCCCCCCACCCTGAGACCATGACCCCCAGCCCTAAATTAAGACTTCTATGTCATTTATTTGAAGAAAGGCTTGAAGGGCTTCCCCTGGGGAAACAGCCTCCCAACATCTACCCTGTCAAGCCCTTCTTCAAATACATAGGCCAGAATTTTTCAGGGTCCGTGTGGGCGTGATCAGAGGTGTGTTGGGTGGGAAAGTTGAAATTTCTTGGAGCGTGTCGGGAACCTGCCGTCATCCCACCCCCACGCGCCTTTTCCTCAGGCGCGTTTGTCAGCGTGGCAGCGACCCGACCAGCAGAGGGCGACCCAATTTAAAGGATTATTAACTTGTTGTCAGACCCTTAAGAGTCTTTTTAACCTTACCTTTCCAATTTCACTGGATGCCCACGGGCCTCACACTGCTTGGGAACCACGTCTGTCAACCTGAGGCGGGAGTTCAGTAGCTATTGATCCAGCTGATTAGTTGACAGTACCAAATGTATTTTAAAAGCGCCCACCTGACAGCTGATCAGTTTCATCAGGCAAAAGCTGATGCTCACTGCATTCCCAGCAGATTGAGCTGTCTGCAGGCTGCAAGTGTTTCCAGCAAAATCTCCATCCAGTGTCACCTCATTGGAAGAAATCTCTCACCACTGACAGATTGCTTCAGTCATCCCTACTTGGCCTGCCATCTATTCCATCAGCAAGGCTGTCATTTATACTGTCTCACCTTGGTCCTCAGAATTGGAGCACGATGAGCCCCAACACTAGCAGTACCAACAACAACATCAACCTTCTCCTCAACGCCCTGATGCCGCACAGGACCGAGGGCACCAGTGCAGGGCTGCACCATGCTGGAGACGATACCCATAACAGGGTATACAGGCAGCGGGTGAGCTTCCTCAACATGACTGAGCAGCAGTGCCAAAGGAGGCTCAGGCTATCATGCCAGGTCGTCGCAGACATTTGCACATTGCTCGAGCAAGACCTGCAGCCCAGAGGAGCAGGTGGACACACCTTACCAGTGACTGTCAAAGTCACCAACGCCCTCAACTTCTTTGCCTCAGGCTCCTTCCAGGAATCTGCAGCAGACATTTGTGGCATCTCGCAGTCGGCCGCCCACAGGTGCATCACACGGGTCACTGATGCCCTCTTTGACAAGTCAGCCAATTATATTAACTTTGCCACGGATGAAGCCAGTGTTACTGAGCGGGCGCTCGACTTTGCCACTCTGGCTGGCTTCCCACGGGTGCAGGGTGTCATTGACTGCACACATGTGGCCATCAGGGCACCCCATCATAACCCAGTTGTGTTTGTCAACCGCAAGGGCTTCCACTCCCTCAATGTGCAGCTGGTCTGCAACCATAGGAAGATCATCATGCATGTGTGTGCCAAATTCTCTGGCAGCTGCCATGACTGTTTCGTCCTTTGCCAGTCCAGCCTCCCTCAGCTCTTCGCACCTTCAAACGAGCTTTCTGGCTGGTTGCTTGGAGACAAGGCTATCCACTGAAGACGTGGCTCATGACACCCTTGAGGAGGCCAAGTACTGAGGCCAAGGAGAGAGATAATGAAAGCCACATCTCCACCAGATATGTCATAGAGCAGACAATAGGCATGCTGAAAATGCACTTCAGATGCCTTGACAGATGGTACTGCTATCCCTTCAGTATGCACCAGTCAGGTTCTCCAGAATTGTCATGGTCTGCTGTGCCCTGCACAACATAGTGCCGCTGTGAGGATTAGCGCTGTATGAGGAGCAAGGCACTGAGCGCACAGCCTCTTCAGAGGAGGAGGAGCATCAGCTTGAAGACGAGGAGGAGCAGGAGCTGGAGGAACCACACCATAAAGCATCCCTACAATGACCAATCCATTCCTTTCACAGTCACCACCATTGCTGGAGGGAACGTTATGTCTGACCCTTCACTCCAACTAACTAAGCCACTTCCAAAGGTGCACACAAATTTCTCCAAAACTGGGAAGTTTTGAAAATAAAGAAATTCATGGTTCACATGACATTAACTGAAACTTGACATTAACACTGAATAAAACATCCAAATGGCTACCCTTGTGAATCTACTTGTGTGGCATCTTTCTCTTCTGTGTACTTCTATGTGGTGCTACCCCTGTGGTTTCAGCAGTGGTAGAGGCAGCCTGCTCACTTCCCTGCTGTGACTGCTTAGACACTTTTGGTGGTCGTACTGAGTTTTGGAGCCTATGATGGCCCCGCCAAAGTCTGCTCCTCCTGCGACCAGCAGATGCAGTGTATTTGGATTTCCAGAAGGCATTCGATAAGGTGCCAATTAAAAGTTACTGCACAAGATAAGAGCTCACTGGGTTGGGGGTAATATATTAGCATGGATAGAGGATTGGCTAACTAACAGAAAACAGAGAGTTGGGATAAATGAGTCGGGATAAATGGGTCATTTTCAGGTTGGTAAACTGTAACTAGTGCGGTGCCACAGGGATCAGTGTTGGGGCTTAAACTATTTACAATCTATATTAATGACTGGGATGAAGGGACCGAGTGTAATGTAGCCACATTTGCTGCTGATACAAAGATAGGAGGGAAAGCAAGTTGTGAGGAGGACACAAAGGGGTCGATTTTCCTGGAGCCGTCAGGCGGGGTTTCAGGCATGTGGGGGGTGGGGGGGGGGGGAAATCCTGAATTTGGGGGTCCTGACACCATCCCACCCAAAACCCCGCCCCACGCAAGTTTCAGGGGCGGCGGGTACCCGCCCCGCACTGGGACCCGCCGAAACCAGGCGGGAAGGGATTAGTGCCAATTAACTGCCTGTTAACAGGTAGTTAACAGGCAGTTTTTAGCCTAATCCCTATTTTGAGGGGTTTTGTGTGGGATTCCCGACGGCTCCAAACCACGCCAGGTTAGAGCAGGCGGGCCGTTGGGTTGAATGAGTTGGAGGGGTCGCGATGTCGGTGCTCAGGTGAGTGATGGGTGCATGAGTGTAAAGGTATGCGTGTTTGGTGTGTCTAAAGTGCGTAAAGAACTTTTACTTACCTGTACTTACCTTCACAGCCTTTCTTCCTGTAGCCGTCGGGAGCCCATCACTCAGCCGGCACTTAAAGCTGAACGGCTGCGATCTGTGAAAAGTGACAGCCTTCAGCTTTGAGTGCTGCTGAGAGTTCTAACTGAGTCTGTGCAGAAGGACTCATGTTAGAACTCGGACTGTCAGTTTTTCATAGCTTCAAACAGCTGTGAAACACTGATATTTCATCTGTCAAGAACTCTTGACAGATGAAATTTTAGTCTGTGATGTCACCTGTTGCCGGGTGGCCCTTAATTGGCCTGCTGAGCCCGCTGGGCGGGCTCAACAAGGTCAATCAAGGGAAAATCACGCGGATTGGCTGGACGTCGAAGTAGGCGGGTCTAAAACCCGAAAGTTGTAGTCCCGCCGCCTTCCCGACAACTTCAGGAAAATCGACCCCAAAGAGTCTGCAAAGGGATATAGATTGGTTAAGTGAGTGGGCAAAAAATTGGCAGATGGAGTATAATGTGGGAAAATGTGAGGTTATCCATTTTGGTAGGAAGAATAAAAAAGCAAATTATTATTTAAATGGAGCGAGACTACAAAATGCTGCGGTACAGAGGGATCTGGGGGTTCTTGTACATGCAACACAAAAAGTTAGCATGCAGGTACAGCAAGTAATGGAATGTTGGCCTTTATTGCAAGGGGGATGGAGTATAAAAGTAGGGATGTCTTGCTACAACTGTACAGGGCATTGGTGAGACCACACCTTGGAGTACTGTGTACAGTTTTGATCTCTTTATTTAAGAAGGGATATACTTGCATTGGAGGCAGTTCAGAGAAGGTTCACTAGGTTGATTCCTGAGATGAGGGGGTTGTCTTATGAAGAAAGGTTGAGCAGGTTGGGCCTGTACTCATTAGAGTGTAGAAGAATGAGAGGGGATCTTATTGAAACAGATTCTGAGGGGGCTTGACAGGGTAGATGCAACACATGCCCTTTTACCTCCACCCTTCCCACTGTCCAGGGCCTCAAACACTCCTTCCAGGTGAAACAGCGATTTACTTGTACTTCCTGCAATCTAGTATACTGTATTCGCTGTTCACGATGCGGTCTCCTCTACATTGGGGAGACCAAACGCAGATTGGGTGACCGCTTTGCGGAACACCTCCGTTCAGTCCGTAAGGGTGACCTCGAGCTTCCGGTCGCCTGTCACTTTAATTCTCTGCTCCACTCCCACTCAGACCTCACCATCCTCGGCCTCTTACACTGTTCCAATGAAGCTCAACGTAAGCTCGAGGAACAGCACCTCATCTTTCAATTAGGCACTTTACAACCTTCTGGACTCAACATAGAGTTCAACAATTTCAGACCATAACCTCGGCCCCTATTTTTTTTCCTCCATTCATTTTTTTTTTTTTTTTTTTTTTTTACACTTCATCTAGAGGCATCTTTTGTTTCTTAATTGGCCCATTACCATCTCCTTTTGCCTTGTACCATCTCTTAATGTCTCTTAATCTCTCCTGCCTTCCATCCTATCACAGACCTTCCCTTTTGTTCTTTCCTCCCCTCCCCCTTTCCCTGCCCTTGCTAAAAACCTGTTCGATCGCCAGCTTTTTCCAATTCTGACAAAGGGACATCGACCTGAAACTTTAACTCTGTTTCTCTCTCCACAGATGCTGCCTGACCTGCTGAGTATTTCCAGCATTTTCTGTTATTATTTCAGATTTCCAGCATCCGCTGTATTTTGCTTTTGTAGATGCAGAGAGGATGTTTCCCCTCGTGGGGGAATCTAGAACTAGGGGAGGTGGTTTCAGAATAAGGGGTCGCCCATTTAAAATGGAGATGAGGAGGAATTTCCTCTCTGGGGGTCGTGAATCTTTGGAATTCTCTACCCCAGAGAGCTGTGGAGGCTGGGTCATTGAATATATTTAAGGTGGAGACAGACAGACGTTTGAACTATAGGGGTGCCAAGTGTTATAAGGAATAGGCAGGAAGGTGGAGTTGAGGCCAAGATCAGATCAGCCATGATCTTACTGAATGGTGGAGCAGGCTCGAGAAACCAAAAGGCCTCCCCTGCTCCTATTTCTTATGTTCTTATGGCAGAGTGATGGGGATGTGATGAGAGGCACAGCAGAATGAAGGTGAGTGTGGCTTTGGCTCACCTTTCCTGATCTAACAAGATCATTGAAACATTTGTGGCACTGCACCCAGGTGCTCCTGACGACATCCCTGCTATTGACCTCCTCTGCAATTTGGAGCCATGCTGTCTTGGTCTGCTGGGGAGGTCTCTTCTGGCCATCAGCAGGGAAGAGGGCCTCCCTGCCTGCGCTGACTTCCTCCATAAGCATGGAACCTGGGTGCATCTGTGCAGTCATCTTTGCTGGTCTGGGCAGCAGTGGAATTAGATGAACCTTAAAATGCAATGTGGCCATGGCTCCTTTAAATATCCCGGCTGATAACGCGTCATCGATGACATCACCAGACCCGCACCATTTAATAGGGCCGGGTAACGCGCAGGGTGGGCTCAATAAGCTCTATTGATGTAAAGTAATTTTGTGGAGCAGGATGGAACCAGAAACGGGCTCGCGATCCGCCATGGCGACTGCCTGCACCAGACCCGCCAAGGTAGGAAAACTTCCAGCCATGATGTCGAAGTCTTAATTTCTCTGTGTCTCCCCCAAGTTTGTGAATCTAGTTCAATTGGAGGATGCCCTTACCTTATCACCATCTTCCCTCGCCCCACCCCCACCCCCACCGTGCTGCTGCCATGACGACCACAGCCCTCTTCACCTCAATGGCACGACTTCAATCTTCAACAGCAATGCTAGCTTATAGGCATCAGCTGAATGAAACAATCTTCTTCTTGGTGGTCAGATTCTTCCATTTCCAGAATTCATATAATTTATTTTAAAAAGGCAATATTCTAAAACAGAGCTAAAACTTAGTGTGGACACCAAATCTGACTCGGGGCACCTGTTTGTGAGAATGACTGAACACGCGAATGGAGTAAGCTCCGCACCGCGCACACTTCCACTATAACAGCATGTAGTTAGAGCATCGGGGATTCTCAGCTGATGTAAGCGACGATGTAGAGTTCCCTTATAGCATTTGGTGAACTTCAAAACAGTCTGGCCTAGAAATTCGGTTGTTTGCGCCAGCGGTTAGCGCCTAAAGAGACCGAGAATTGGGGTGTTAACCAATGTTGGGGTGGGCGCAATGACGTTAGCGACAACTCCCATATTGACTATACATTTAACGCCTGTGCTAAGTGTTTGTGTGCGCCCGCGAGCGCAAGCAGATCATGATGTCATTTCAGTGTGCAACGCCTTTTAGGGGCACCTGAGCGGATATTGGGTGGCGCCCGGAGCCTTTACGCCTAGCGCTATTAGTGACAGTTCGAAGGAGCGTTAGCAGGCCCTTCTCGGAGTCGGGGGGCGCTATTTAAAGGGGACAGCTCTAGTATAGAAGCTTCAGCCACTTGGCCTGTTCATTGCGATCGTTGGTGGAGAGAGTTGGTGAGCTACTGTGGAGCAGGGTTTTTGGAATTTAGCATTAGAGTACTTGGGACCTTCAAACCTGTCCGTGGCAGTTGGAGCACTAGACCTAACAGCCTTTTGACCAACTGGCATCGGAATGGGAGATGCTTTGGAGGGCGACGGCCTCATTGCTGAACACTATGAAGGGACAGAGAGACGGCGGGAGAGAGGGCCGGGATTGGCCAGAAGGAGGAGGGGCAATGGGAGGTCGGCCAATCCGAGGGTATGCTGCGAGGGTCTTTAGGCAGCAGGTGTCATACCTTGACATGTCGGAGGAGCAGTGTGTGCGAAGGCTCCGAATCGGGAGGGACATTGTTACTGAGTTGTGCCACCTGCTTGCTGAGGATCTGCAGCCGCGTCTACGGTGCAGGACCTCTGTCGGTGGCTGTTAAACTGACTGTTGCCCTCAATTTTTATGGCAACGGATCCTTTCAGTCAGCCATTGGGGGCATGCGAATATCTCTCAGGTTGCAGTCCACCGTTGCATCCGGCAAGTTACAGCTACCCTTTATAGGCGAAGGCGTCAATTCATCACCTTCCCTCTGACCCTGGAGAAGCAGGCGGAGCGCGCGCAGGGCTTCGCTGCTATTGCGGACTTCCCCATGGTGCAGGAGGCGATTGACTGTACACACGTGGCTTTGAGGGCGCCATTCCAGAATCCTGAGGACTTCCGCAGCCGCAAGGGGTTCCACTCCCTCAATGTGCAGCTGGTCTGTGACCACCGCCAAATCATCATGGCAGTCAATGCCCAATTCCCAGGGAGCAGCCACGATGCCTTTATCCTGCGGTAGACCTCAGTTTGTGACCTTTTTGAGGGGCCGGCTCGACCACGAGGCTGGCTTATTGGGGACAAGGGCTATCCTCTTTGCCCATGGCTGATGACACCACTCCGTGTGGCCGCCACCCCAGCAGAAGAGCTGTTCAACAGCAGCCATCAGGCGACCAGGAACATTGTTGAGCACACTATTGGTGTGCTCAAAAAGCGTTTCTGAGGTTTGGACCATTCGGGGGGAGCCCTGCAGTACTCGCAGGAGCAAGTGGGTCACATCATCATCGTCTGCTGCATGCTCCACAACTTGGCGATTCGACGCACCCAGCCAATTCCAGCTGTCCCTCAACGACCAGCAGAGCAGGCGGTCGAGGAGGAGGAGGAAGAGCAGGAGGAGGAGGAGGAGGAAGATGGAAGGGCTCCTGAAAGTGGAAGGGCCATCCGTCAGAGGCTCATGAGGACTCATTTCAAGGCCCCTCTGGCGGAATGATGAGTGTCTTTACTCCTGCGCACTTTGGATGTTTGAAAGCCTCTGAAGGCCAGCATCGCTGTAATTAGTCACGTGCACCATAGCACATTAAAACTTCTCTTTATTGTCACAAAAGTCTTTCATTACAGCAAAACAACGTCATGTCAACAGAAACCATAACTAACAAAATAACAGTTAACTCTTCGGCAAAGCCGCAAAACTAAACAAACCATTTCCAACAATTACAACAGGTGAGGGTGTCCTTGAATTTGGTCAAAGAAACGTCTCAGCACCTCCCTCTACTGCTGGCCCCTTGATGGAGAACGACTTCTCTTTCGCGGTCGGCCCCTTCCCTCCCTGCTGCTCCTACGTAATTGAACCCCAGTGGCGGGGTGAAGGCTGGGGGACGCCTGCTGACTGTGTGGAAGCGCAGAAGCCCCTGAGGGACGGCCTGGCCGACCTCTGGGCTTGGAGGGTGCGGACGCAGGATGCTTGATCTGAGCATGGCTGGAAGCAGTGTGCCCTGCAGGTGGTGGCAGCTGCACTGCAGACGTACCAGCGCTGGCATATGCAATGGTCACCTGCCGAGAGAGGACACCTGCACCATGGTCGGATGACACACTGACTCTCTGAGGGGACCGGCTCGGCTCATCTGCCACAATCGCATGCTCCACTGATTCTTGGCCTTGTATGGGACTGGAAGGGCCCGGGGTGATCCTAGCTGATGCAGATAGGGTGGCTGCAGTGAGAGTTCGCGTTGCCTCAATCTGGGTGTGGACGAGGCCAGCAAGTGACTGCGTGGCAGCAGTGAGGACCTGTGTGCCAGGTGCCAGTGCTTCGGAGAAGCCCTGGACAGTTCTTTCCATTGCTTCGGGCAAGGCCGGTGCTGACCGCTCCGCTGCCTTGGACAAGCCCTGGACAGACCTTTCCAGGGATTGTCCGAAGCCCTGAACAGTCCTTTCCATAGCGGCCTTGAAGCCCTGGACAGTCCTCTCCATTGTTGCCCCGAAGCCCTGGACAGTCCTCTCCATTGTTGCCCCGAAGCCCTGGAGAGTCCTGTCCATTGTTGCCCCGAAGCCCTGGAGAGTCCTCTCCATTGTTGCCCCTAAGTCCAACACACTCTTTGCCAGTGTATCTATTGACTGAGGCATCCTCCCCACTGTAGCCATCAGCTCAGTGTGCCTGAGCCAGGCCTGGGTGCTCATTTCAGCCAGGCGACGCACCTCCTCTGCACTCTGTGCAGCAGTCATCGCTACCTGCCTTGCCCTCCGGGGAGACAGTGGCCGAACTTGCCTACCCCCCTTGCGTTGCTGCATGCCGCTTGTTCCGGCAACTGGCTGATCCTCAGAGCCCCCCCCCGCCCTCTCCTCCAAGGAACTACTATCCCCAGTCTGTAGATGTGTATGCTCCCCTGAGATTGGAACGGATGGTCCGGCTTCCTCCTGATCCTCGCCTCCGGAGGCACTGGCACTGGCAGCTTCAGGGCGTTGAGCCCGAGTTGGTGATGAATCATCTGAAAGCAGGGAGGTGGAAGAGTGGCTTTAGCAAAAGGACAGGTTGGCGGAAAGGCTCTGACATGGCTGCACACTGAGGAAGCATGCTGGCGGGGGGTCCAAGTGGAAGGAAACAGCTGAAAAAGGAGAGAGCCTTACCCTCGCTGTCAGAAATGGGGTCGGCAGCTGCAGTGGTAACAGGACCAGACAGACGTCCTCCAAGAATCTGGTGCACTCTCTCCTCGAGCTCCGTCAGAGTGATGACTTGTGGAGGCCTGCCACCGGTTCGACTCTGGTCCTTTCGCCTCGCCGCCAGCTTGGACTGCAGGGGAAAGAAGGGGAAGTTCTGTAACATGATGCCTTGAGAGATCATCTCATGCCCCCCATGGTGCAAGAGCCCTTTGATGATGCCTTGAGAGATAATCTCATGCCCCCCATGGTGCAAGAGCCCTTACATGAGGCCTTGAGTCAAATGTCCATGTGTGTGCCCAGAAAGGGCCATGGGTGCTTGCTGACAGATGGCCATTGGGGCATCATGGCAACGGTGCTCGAAGTCAGGTGCAGATGGAGGGAATCAGAAGTTTGCATAACCAACACTCACCCTAATGACCCGAGTGAGGTCGTTGAATTTCTTCCTGCACTGAACAGGGGTCCTGGTCGCCATGCTGCTGGAGTTGACCCTCAGAGAAACCTCCCTGCAAGATCACCGGTAAGCCTTTTGATTCGGCCTCTTGCCATTGTCAGGATACAGAACATCTCGACGGCGCTCAACTGCAGACACCAACTGGTCCAGAGCCTCAGTGCTGAAGCGCTCTGCTCTCTGTCTCACCTTCTCCATCCTGACCAAGTTTCTTGCGCCAGAGAAGGGCGAGCGCCGATTCTGAGGCATACAGGGCGTTGAATGTGGCAGCTCAGGCTGACTGACCCACCCCTTTAAGAGCCGGCCGGCGCCTGGAAGTCTCGTGGTTTCCAGTAATTGAGCTCACCTGTGCTGCGCCCGTCCGCGCCGATATTGGGTAGCGCCTGAACTTTTGTGCCTTAGGAGCCCCGTGCAACGTCTGATTTCGCACCTCAATCCCCTTTGGGGGCGATGCAACCCAATATCTCGCCAGGCAGCGATAAGTTTCGTCTGGCTATAAACGTTGCGCAGCGCCAGTTCTAACACCTCAAGCGGGGCTATACCCAATTTCTAGGCCTCTGTGTCAAACCCACGGAACTTAACTGCACACGAACAGCGCCTACGTACCCAGGACTGTGCAGTGAAGCGGTTTGCAAACTCTAAGCAGGTCAACGTGGCTCTGAAGGGCGCGAGTGCTCCACTTATAAACAGAACACACCATCGCTGCAGTTACTCCGAGGAGCTGAATGGCATGCCAGACATTCCCGAGCCGATGAAGGGATAATGGATCTAACGGATTACACTTTTTTTAGGAGCAGCCTGAGACTTACTGAGAGGGGGAAGAGAGAAAGACAGGGGCGAGAGAGGGTTGAGGAAGGGATTGAGAGTAAAACCCATACAATCCATGCAATCCCTGGGAATCTGTGCAGCGGAGCCGGGAGATTCAGTCAGGTTTACTATCCGAGGCAATCCGAGTCAGCGCCAGATCCCGTGCGGCTGTACAATTATTTTTCCCAGATTGTAGTTTGAGACTAATCGATCAGTTAAAAATATTGTTCCCATTTCTTTTTATGAAACAACAAAAATCATGTATTTATTTTGTTTCAAAGTTTTTTTGGGAATATGGCATTTTATAAACAATCCTTTCACCTCACTGCAAATATCAAAATTCCATATTTGAAACCCCCTAACATTTAAATCAGGCGTCACAATTTTTTCACGGAGCTATTACAAATAGTTTGTGTCTTGTTTTGCACACTTTGTACAAAATAATAAATTGTGGGACAACGGAGTATTACAGTTTAACTCTTATTAAAGCATTAGGTCTGATCTTACAACAGCACAGTGGGGACAAGATGGCGTTAGGACCCCTAGCCTGGGTCTTCTAAACAATAGTAGTCCTTACAGATGCCTGCAGGCCAATGACAACTCAGCATGTCATCACATGTGAACACATGTGAATATAATAGGTATTCCTTACAGATGCCTGCCGGCCAATGATAATTCAATATGCAAATGTTACATCCCCTTTTAAAAGAAAAATGTTATGCATTACTTTCAAACCTCTCTTCTACATAATGTTCTCGGTAGCATGAACATATAAGTAAACTCAGCATTTAACTAGCACTGAAAACATCTCAAAATTTAAATAACGATGTACAGTTTTTGTTAGGGCTGCGGTCCGCCTACACCCTTTGACAGTTCACAAGTCAAGGATAACTCTAGGCTTGACCTCTCGTCCCGACCTTGTGTGGTATGGAACTGAGCATGCTCCTGAATCGGTCAACAAATCAGGTTCAGGTTCAGATAAGTATGATGTGTTTTGTGTATTGCTCTGTTCATCACACTCTGTTGAACTGATCCTCTCGTCGGAATGACGGTGTTGTACCTTGGTGTTCAGGAGGTGCCTGCGATTGTGGCGGTACACCTGTCCTTCTAGGGTGTGGACGTGATACGATCGCTCAGTGTCAGCTGGCTGGATGACGACTGCTGGCTTCCATAAGAACATAAGAACATAAGAAATAGGAGCAGGAGTAGGCCAATCGGCCCCTCGAGCCTGCTCCGCCATTCAATAAGATCATGGCTGATCTGATCCTAACCGCCAATCTACTATCCCAGAACCATCTCCTGAATCTAACAGAATTAGACACACGAAATAGGAGCAGGATCAGGCTACACGGCCCCTGGGCCCGCTCCACTACCCACAGGGCCATGACCGATCCGAACCTAGACTCATGTCCAAATTCCTGCCCGCTCCCCATAACCCTTTATTCCCTTTACTTCTAGGAAACTGTCTATTTCTGTTTAAAATTTATGTAATGATGTAGCTTCTACAGCTTTTTGGGGCAGCATATTCCATGGACCTACCACCCTCTGAGTGAAGTAGTTCCTCCTCATCTCAGTTTTGAAAGAGCAGCCCCTTATTCTAAGAATATGCCCCCTAGTTCTAGTTTCACCCATCATCGGGAACATCCTCCCCGCATCCACCCAATCCAACCCCTTCACAATCTTATATGTTTCAATAAGATCGCCTCTCATTCTTCTGAACTCCAATGAGTAGAGTCCCAATCTACTCAACCTCTCCTCATATGTCCATCCCCTCATCCCTGGGATTAACTGAGTGAACCTTCTTTGTACTGACTCGAGAGCAAGTATGTCTTTTCTTAAGTATGGACACCAAAACTGTATGCAGTATTCCAGGTGCGGCCTCACAAATACCTTGTACAACTGAAGCAATACCTCCCTATTTTTATATTCTATCCCCCTAGCAATGAAAGCCAACATTCCATTGGCCTTCTTAATCACTTGCTGCACCTGCATACTAACCTTTTGAGTTTCGTGCACCAGGACCCCCAGATCCCTTTGTACTTCAGTACTTTCCAGTTTCTTGCCATTAAGATAATAACTTGCTCTACGATTTTTCCTGCCAAAGTGCATAACCTCACACTTTCCAGTATTGTATTCCATCTGCCAAATCTCTGCCCACTTACTTAGCCTGTCTATGTCCCCTTGCAGGTTTTTTATGTCCTCCTCACTCACTACTTTCCCTCCCATCTTAGTATCATCTGCAAACTTTGATATGTTACACTCAGTTCCCTCCTTCAAATCGTTAATATAGATTGTAAAGAGTTGGGGACCCAGCACTGACCCCTGTGGAACACCACTAGTTACTGATTGCCAGTCCGAGAATGAACCATTTATCCCAACTCTCTGCCTTCTGTCAGATAGCCAATCCTCTATCCATGCCAGAATATTGCCCCCAATCCCGTGATTTTTTATCTTAAGCAATAATCTTTTGTGTGGCACCTTGTCAAATGCCTTTTGGAAGTCTAAATACACTACGTCCACTGGTTCCCCTTTATCCACCCTATATGTTACTTCCTCAAAGAACTCCAGCAAATTTGTCAAACATGACTTCCCCTTCATAAAACCATGCTGACTTTGTCCTATTAAATTATGATTATCCAAATGTCCTGTTACTGTCTCCTTAATAATGGACTCCAATATTTTACCTACCACAGATGTTAGGCTAACCGGTCTATAGTTTCCAGCCTTCTGTCTACTGCCCTTTTTAAATAAGGGTGTTACATTAGCAGATTTCCAGTCTGCCGGGACCTTTGCTGAGTCCAGGGAGTTTTGGAAAATTATTACCAATGCATCCACAATCCCTACCGCCACTTCCCTCAAGACCCTAGGATGTAAGCCATCAGGTCCAGGTGATTTATCCGCCTTGAGTCCCATTATTTTACCGAGTACCACTTCCTTAGTGATTTTGATCGTGCTTAGCTCCTCCCCCCCCCCATAGCCCCCTGTTTGTCCAGTGTTGGGATATTCTTAGTGTCTTCTACTGTAAAGACTGATACAAAATATTCATTGTGTTTTTGCCATCTCCATATTTCCCAGCATTAATTTCCTGGTCTCATCCTCTACGGGACCAACATTTACTTTAGCCACCCTTTTTCTTTTTATATAACTATAAAAACTCTTACTTTCTGTTTTTATATTTTTTGCTAATTTACATTCATAATCTACCTTCCCTTTCTTAATCAATCTTTTTGTTATTTTTTGCTGTCTTTTAAAGTTTTCCCAATCCTCTATCCTCCCACTAGATTTGGCTACCTTATATGCCCTTGTTTTTAGTCGAATACTATCTTTAATTTCTTTACTTAGCCACGGATGGCTGTCTTTTCTTTTACACCCTTTTCTTCTCAGTGCAATATATATTTTTTGGAAGTTGTAAAATAACTCCTTAAATGTACACCACTGATCATGTATCGTCTTGCCCTTTAATCTATTTTCCCAATCCACTCTACTCAATTCCACTCTCATACCTTCATAGTCTCCTTTATTCAAGCTTAGCACGCTTGTTTGAGATCCAACCTTCTCACCCTCTAATTGAATATGGAATTCAACCATGTTATGGTCACTCATTCCAAGGGGATCCTTTACTAGGACATTTTTAATTAATCCTGTCTCGTTACACAGGACCAGATCTAAGGTTGCTTGCCCCCTGGTCGGTTCAGTTACATACTGCTCAAGAAATCCATCCCTAATACACTCAATGAACTCATCCTCAAGGCAGCCCTGCCCAATTTGATTTGTCCAATTAATATGATAGTTAAAATCCCCCATAATTATAGATGCTCCCTTATTACAAGCCTCAACTATTTCCTGATTATTTCCTGATTGATACTCCGTCCAACAGAGTTGCAACTGTTCGGAGGCCTATAGACTACACCCACTAGTGTTTTTTTCCCCTTATTATTCCTTACCTCCACCCAAACTGTTTCATTATCCTGATCTTTTGACCCAATATCATTTCTCTGTATTACAGTGATCCCTTCCTTTATTAACATAGCCACCCCACCTCCCCTTCCTTCCTGCCTGTCCTTCCTGATCATTAAATAACCTGGTATGTTTAATTCCCAGGCATTGTCACCCTGCAGCCATGTTTCTGTAATGGCCACAAGATCATACCCATATGTAGTTATTTGTGCCATTAACTCGTCTATTTTGTTACGAATGCTACGTGCATTCAGATAGAGAACTTTCAAATATGTTTTGTGACACTTAGTTCCTGCTTTTGCCCTTTTTATTACTTTACCTTTTACTCCATACCTTCTGCCCCTTCCTGACACGCTCTGGTTTTTAATTTCCCCACTGCTACCTAAGTCTATGACCTTTTCTGTTGTCATTTTTATTATTTGCTCTCTAGGAACCTCCCCCCCCCACTAGTTAGTTTAAAGCCCTCTCTACAGCCCTAGTTATATGATCTGCCAGGACTCTAGTCCCAGCACTGGCCAAGTGAAGCCCGTCCCAACGGAACAGCTCCCTCCTGCCCCAGTACTGGTGCCAGTGTCCAAGGAAGCAAAACCCATTTCTCCCAGTAGTCATGCTCCTGGATTCTGACGGATTCTCCATTGTGCAGCGGCGGCAGTAGTCTAGCTGACCTGTCATAGTACTCTTTTGGTGTTGCTGTCTCTGTACACATTTTGCATGCACTTGCTTGCAGCTGACGACCTCTCGCTGCAGCTGCTGGTTGGTGCTTGGAAGGATTGAGCGAAGTCTGCGGCTCATCAACAGCTGTGTTGGTGACTTGTTGTCAACCGGAGTGTTGCGGTACTCAAGGAGACTGATGTAGGGGTCTCTTTTGTCCGCTTTGGCTTTGTCCATGAGTGTTTTTGCAATCTGGACAGTTTTTTCAGCAAGGCCATTACTTTGAGGGTAATGTGGGCTTGATGTGACATGTGTGAAATCCCATGCCTTGGCAAATGACTCAAACTCTTTTGATTTGTATTGGGGGCCATTGTCTGAGACCAAAGTCTCTACAGTGCCATGCCTGGCAAAGGCTGCCTTTAGCTTGTGGATCACAGCTGCAGATGTGGTGCTGTGAAGCTTGTCCAGTTCCAAAAATCTGCTGTAGTAATCAACAGTCACTATGTAGTCCTCGTTGTTCCATGTGAACAGATCCGTTGCCACGACCTGCCAGGGCCTGTCTGGGATACGGTGAGGTATCATGGGCTCTTTGACATTTGATGGGCGGCATTCTAGACAAATGGAACATTTTCCAACAATGTCCTCAATGTGTTTGCACATTCTGGGCCAAAACATAATGTCACGTGCTCTTTGTTTGCATTTTTCCATGCCCATATGTCCAGCATGAATTCTTGTCAACATCTCTTCTCTGAGACTGGTAGGAATGATGATTTTCTCCCCTTTGAAGACAATTCTGTTAGAACATAAGAAATAGGAGCAGGAGTAGGCCAATCGGCCCCCCGAGCCTGCTCCACCATTCAATAAGATCATGGCTGATCTGATCCTAACCTCAAATCTTCTATCACTCTGCATCCACCCGAACCCATGTGATCTCCCGGGAGAGGCGAAAAACCAGATAAAGACCCAATGGCCAATTTGGGAGAAAAAAATCTGGGAAATTCCTCTCCGACCCATCTAGGTGATCGAAATTCTTCCAGGAGATCACTCTGTCTCTATATTTTCTACAGTACTTACCTTCTGTAAAGGCGATCTCCACCCCAGCCAGGAACAGGAATAAAACCATCTCCTGGAATCTAACACAGAATTAGAACACAGTAGGAGCAGAACCAGGCTACACGGCCCCTGGGCCCACTCCACTACCCACAGGGCCATGACCATTCCGAACCTAGACTCATGTCCAATTTCCTGCCCGCTCCCCGTAACCCTTAATTCCCTTTACTTCTAGGAAACTATCTATTTCTGTTTTAAATTTATTTAATGATGTAGCTTCCACAGCTTTCTGGGGCAGCAAATTCCACAAACCTACCACCCTCTGAGTGAAGAAGTTTCTCCTCATCTCAGTTTTGAAAGAGCAGCCCCTTATTTTAAGGTTATGCCCCCTAGTTCTAGTTTCACCCATCATTGGGAACATCCTCACCGCATCCACCCGATCAAGCCCCTTCACAATCTTATATGTTTCAATAAGATCGCCTCTCATTCTTCTGAACTCCAATGAGTAGAGTCCCAATCTACTCAACCTCTCCTCATATGACCACCCCCTTATCCCCGGGATTAACCGAGTGAACCTTCTTTGTACTGGCTCGAGAGCAAGTATGTCTTTTCTTAAGTATGGACACCAAAACTGTATGCAGTATTCCAGGTGCGGTCTCACCAATACCTTGTACAACTGCAGCAATACCTCCCTGTTTTTATATTCCATCCCTCTAGCAATAAAAGCCAACATTCCATTGGCCTTCTTGATCACTTGCTGCACCTGCATACTAACTTTTTGAGTTTCGTGCACCAGGACCCCCAGATCCCTTTGTACTACAGTACTTTGCAGTTTCTTGCCATTAAGATAATAACTTGCTCTATGATTTTTCCTGCCAAAGTGCATAACCTCACACTTTCCAGTATTGTATTCCATCTGCCAAATCTCTGCCCACTTACTTAGCCTGTCTATGTCCCTTTGCAGGTTTTTTATGTCCTCCTCACTCACTACTTTCCGTCCCATCTTTGTATCATCTGCAAACTTTGATATGTTACACTCGGTCCCCTCCTCCAAATCGTTAATATAGATTGTAAAGAGTTGGGGACCCAGCACTGACCCCTGCGGAACACCACTAGTTACTGGTTGCCAATCTGAGAATGAACCATTTATCCCAACTCTCTGCTTTCTGTTAGATAGCCAATCCTCCACCCACGCCAGAATATTACCCCCAATCCCGTGATTTTTTATCTTGAGCAACATTTTTTATGTTGATTTGTGACAGTTCGTCTCTGTTGTTCCAGAATTCAGATATGCTCTGAGGGCATTTCCTCCTTTCCTCAGGCCATCCTTCATGTATGACTTTGCTCAGCAGTGTGAGTTGTGCATCTTTCTCTGTTTCTGCTCGGATCTCCTTCAGTTTTGAGTCACTCACAGGTAAGCTGTTGTACACCATGTGCACCTGCACATCCATGCCTTCACTGAGGCTGCTGTCCTGGTAGCTAAGAGACTTTCTGGAGAGCGTGTCTGCGACAGGAATGTCTTTGCCTGGACGGTGAATGATTGTGAAGTCGTACTTCTGTAGCTGAAGGATCATTCTCTGTAGCCTTGGTGGGGCTGCGGCTACTGGTTTCCTCATGATTGACTTGAGGGGCTTGTGGTTGGATTCCACAATGACTTGTCGGCCATAGACGTACTGGTGGAAACGCTTGCATCCAAACAGAATTGCATATGGCTCTTTCTTGATTTGAGCATAGTTGATTTCACTGTCTGTGAGAGATCTGGAAGCGTAGCCGATGGGCTTTCCTTCTTGCAGTATTACTGCGCCTAGTCCGTACTTTGACGCGTCCACTTGTAGTCTGAGCTCTTTGTTGGGGTCGAAGTAGGCAAGAACTGGTCCTGGTTCTCTGGTGATTAGGTCTTTCATTTTCTGAAATGCTGTGTCATGTTTGTCCCACAGGAACTCGTTGGATTGTTTGAGCAACTGACGCATGGGTGCGTTGATTTCGGAGAGGCTCGGGGCAAACTTGGCTAAGTAGTTAACCATGCCTGGTACTGTCTCTAGCTCTGTGCGGTTCTTCGGTGGTTCCATCCTCTTGATGGCGGAGATTTTCTCTGGATCCAGCTTAATGCCATCAGTTGAGAGGCGATGCCCGAAATAACTGATCTCGGTGGATCCGATTATGCTTTTCTCGGGGTTGAGCTGGATACCTTTCTCCCGTGATCTTTGTAGCATCGCACGGAGGTTCCTGTCATGTTCCTCTCTATTCCTGCCATAGATGAGGATGTCACCTACGATTGCGACTACTCCGTCGAGGCTTTCATAGGTTTCGTCGATCTTCTGCTGGAATCCATCCTGAGCTGAGATAAGACCAAATGGTAAACGCAGAAATCGGTAGCGTCCAAATGGTGTGTTGAACGTTATTAGCTTAGATGACTCTTCCGTGAGCTTGATAGTCCAGTATCCTGATCGTGCGTCCATTACACTGAAGTAACGTGCTCCCACTAGCTTGGGTGTGATGTCATCTAGCATTGGTAGAGGGTAGTGAGGGCGTTTGATAGTCTTGTTCAAATCTCTGGGGTCGAGACAGACTCTGAGCTTGCCTGTACGTGGTTTCTCAACCACTACTAACGCGTTGACCCACTCTGTCGGTTCTGTTTCCTGGACGATGATTTCTGTATTCTCCATGCTCTGCAGCTCCTCCTTCAGGCGGCTATGTAGAGCAAGGGGTATCCTTCTCAGTGGGCAAACCACAGGGGTTGCTGCTGGGTCAAGGTGAATAGTGCATTCACCTGGGAATAGTCCGATTCCTTTGAAAACGCCAGCAAACTCCTCCATGACTGTCTGCTTCTCAACTGGTGCTGTCAATGATAGCACTAGCTTGACGAGGTCCATGTCTAAACATGCCTTTAGACCTAGCACTGGAGGTGCTCGAGTGTCAACAATGTAAAAGTCCAACATCATTTCGCTTTCTTTGTACTTGCATTTCATCACGCATGTGCCTTTTACAATGAGCTGCTCACCCCCATAGCTGGTCAGTCTGCATGAGGTGGGCTGTAGCTCACACTCATCTTTCAAGCTGTGATACTCACTCAGAGGAATTACATTAACCTGAGCTCCAGTGTCTAGTTTAAACCTAAGCTCTTTGCCCTGTTTTCCTATCTCAATATCGGCAAAGGCTTGCTCAGTCTCTGAAATCTGTTTTTTTCCATGACACAGAATCAATAAACAGTTCCTCTGCATTTGGCTCTCTATCTGGCATTTGGCTGTCACTCACTGTGTGTACTGCTAATCCAAAAACAGTCCTGCAAACTTTAGCAATGTGTTTCCGTTTAGCACATTTAGCACAATGCCTTCCTTTGGCAGGGCATTGCTCCTTTTCTCCATGCATCTTGTTTCCACAATATCCACAGTTTTTGATGCGTTTTATGTCTGTATTGCTCATTTTTAGAACTCTCTGTTCTTTCTGTTCTGAAACACGCTCTCTGGGCGGTGTTCTTTGGTGTGTGTCTAGTAACTGCATGCACTGTCTGTTCACTCGAGCTGCTCGTGGCACCGGTTATGGTTTTCAACTGTGCTTGGGCTATCTCGTGCGATCTAGCTATGTCCATAGCTTTGTCCAGCGTTAGCCTGGACCCAACATTCAAAAGTTTCTCTCTCACTTTAGCTGAATGTATTCCAAACACGATGCGATCTCTGACCATCTCATCTTTATCTTCTGCATATTCACAGTCATTTACCTGTAGTTTTAACTCAGTCACGAATTGTTCAAATGACTCACTAGCTCCTTGTACTTTTTTCTGAAACTTGTACCTAGCGAATATCGTATTTGTCTTAGGCATCACATATGCTTCAAAACGGTCAAAATAACTTTTCAGTACCTTTGCTTCATCCCCAGTGAGAGACCATGTGTTAAAAATGTCTCTCCCTTTTTCTCCAATCCACAGGAGTAGGTAGCTGCATCTTTCTTCCTCCCCTTTGCTTTTTAATGGACCCGAGAACATCAATTCCACATGTTGCTTGAACTTGCGCCATTCTCTATGTAAGTTCAAAGATTCCCAATTCATTTGAGGTAAGGGAGCTCCAACGATGTCCATTTCAAATCCCTGTTCTGACACTATGTCTTGTTTTGCACACTTTGTACAAAATAATAAATTTTGGGACAGCGGAGTATTACAGTTTAACTCTTTTATTAAAGCATTAGGTCTGATCTTACTCACAACAGCACAGTGGGGACAAGATGGCATTAGGACCCCTAGCCTGGGTCTTCTAAACAATAGTAGTCCTTACAGATGCCTGCAGGCCAATGACAACTCAGCATTTGATCACATGTGAATATAATACGTATTCCTTACAGATGCCTGCGGGCCAATGATAATTCAATATGCAAATGTTACAGTTTGTAAAATTGATGGGAATTTTAAAATCTGATATTGGGAGCTGGGTTTGCGTTGGAGGAGCAGCCTGAGACTTACTGCCGGCATGTTTTGCCGAAGCGGCTGCTCTCTGGGCAACAGTGTTCTCGCTCGCAGGTCTCAGTAAAAAAAAACATCTGGCTTTTCCCTCACTTCATTCAGTCTGTATTAGAGCCATTTGCTCTGAACCCACGTTTACAGAGCACAACACTCCTACCTAGCCGTGACCAGTATGTTCATCTCCTTTAATCCAGACACACTGACTGCACCACGCAAGAGCTGAAAGCCAATCAAATTAAACTCTTCCCCCCAATTAAGCTGGGTTCTCTGCAGCCACTCGCAATTTGGCTATTGGGCCCCTACTCCCGCTCTAGCTCTCCACTGTGCCTTTGAATTTGAGTGCACGGGACCTTACAGATCGCTGCCTGGCCGCTCCCCCTGGAAGGAACACTGCTCCTGTGTTGCCATCAAACACTCACATGTAGCACAGGCAGATACAGATTGAAGGTCCCTTTACACGACTCCTACAAAATATCTGAACCCCAGTCTCATTTTATGCAGGATCCTTATGCTTGGTCGAGTGAGAAGACGTTGAAGTCATCAGTCTAGGCTGGATTTGAACCCTGGTCTCCGGCAAGAGAACATCATCAAACCCATTGGCTGACTTTGAGCCTCGAATGCAAGAATTGATGTATCACTTGATTGTGTTGAAACATAGATCTGTTACCTGGATTTTGTTTGTTTGCCATTCATTAATATGTTAGTAGAAAATTAAATACAAATTTAATACCCAGCTTCCAACATCTGAAGCAAATTGTTTCTTTAACCACCCCATTCGCGTTGAAAGCTTTGACTTGTGTTATCCACTTATGCATTTTATGTTCTACCACTCAATATATTTTTTTTAATTTGTTCGTGGGATCTGGGTGAGGCCAGCATTTATTGCCAAACCCTAGTTGCCCTCGAGAAGGTGGTGGTGAGCCGCCTTCTTGAACCGCTCCAGTCCGTGTGGTGAAGGTACTCCCACCGTGCTGTTAGGGAGGGTGTTCCAGGATTTTGACCCAGCGACGATGACAGATCGGTGATATACTTCTAAGTCAGGATGGTGTGTGACTTGGAGGGGAACTTGGAAGTGGTGGTGCGCCTGCTGCCCTTGTCCTTCTAGGTGGAAGAGGTCGTGGTTTTGGGAGGTGCTGCTGAAGAAGCCTTGGCGAGTTGCTGCAGTGCATCTTGTAGAGGGTACCCACTGCAGCCATGGTACGCTGGTGGTGGAGGGAGTGAATGTTTAAGGCGGTGGATGGGGTGCCAATCAAGTGGGCTGCTTTGTCCTGGATGGTGTCGAGCTTCTTGAGTGTTGTTGCAGCTGCACTCATCCAGGCAAGTGGAAAGTATTCCATCACACTCCTTACTTGTGCCTTGTAGATGGTGGAAAGGCTTTGGGGAGTCAGGAGGTGAGACACTCGCCGCAGAATACCTAACCTCTGACCTGCTCTTGTTGGCACAGTATTTATGTGGCTGGTCCAGTTAAGTTTCTGGTCAATGGTGACCCCCAGGATGTTGATGGTGGGGGATTCGGCAATGGTAATGCCGTTGAATGTCATGGGGAGGTAGTTAGACTCTCGCTTGTTGGAGATAGTCATTGCCTGGCACTTCTGTGGCACGAATGTTACCTGCCACTTATCAGCCCAAGCCTGAACGTCGTCCAGGTCTTGTTGCATGCGGGCATGGACTGCTTCATTATCTGAGGAGTTGCAAATGGCGCTGAACATTGAGCAGTCATCAACGAACATCCCCATTTCTGACCTTATGTTGGAGGGAAGGTCATTGATGAAGCAACTGAAGCTGGTTGGGCCTAGGACACTGCCCTGAGAAACACCTGCAGTGATGTCCTGGGGCTGTGATGATTGACCTTCAATCACCAGAACCATCTTCCTTTGTGCTAGGTATAACTGCAGCCAGTGGAGCATTTCCCCCCCCCCCCCGATTCCCATTGACTTCAGTTTTACTAGGGCTCCTTGATGCCACACTCGGTCAAATGCTGCCTTGATGTCAAGGGCAGCCACTCTCGCCTCACCTCTGGAATTCAGCTCCTTTGTCCATATTTGGACCAAGGCTGTAATGAGGTCGGGAGCCAAGTGGTCTTGGCGGAACCCAAACTGGGCATCAGTGAGCAGGTTATTGGTGAGTAAGTGCCACTTGATAGCACTATCGATGACACCTTCCATCACTTTGCTGATGATTGAGAGTAGACTCATGGGGCGATAATTGACCGGATTGGATTTGTCCTGCTTTTTGTGGACAGGACATACCTGCGCCGTTTTCTACATTGTCGGATAGGTGCCAGTGTTGTAGCTGTACTGGAACAGCTTGGCTAGAGGTGCGGCTAGTTCTGGAGCACAAGTCTTCAGCACGATATGTGTTATGTTTCATGACATTTGGTTTGTGTGCAGACTTTAAGCCTTTCTTAAGCTCGAGCTCCGGGTTTCAGAGCTTGAGCAATGGTCCCAGCACTGATCCTTGTGGAACACCGCTACCCACCTTCTGCCACTGTGAATAGCTACCCTTTACTCCTACTCTCTGCTTTCTGTCCTGAACCCAACCAGCAATCCACTCTGCTACTTGTCCTGTGACTCCGCATTCTCTGACCTTGTTCATCAGTCTATTATGGGGTACCTTATCGAAGGCCTTTTGAAAATCCAGATAAATTACACCTACTACATTACCATTGTCTACTCTCTCTCTTACCTCTTCAAAAAATTCAATAATGTTGGTCAAGCAAGACTTTCCCTTTTGAAATCCATGCTGACTATTCCTTATTATATTTTTGGTTTCGAGATGTTCTTCTATTTTCTCCTTTAGTAGGGATTCCATTAGTTTTCCTATCACCAATGTTAAGCTGACTGGTCTATAATTCCATGGACATGTTCTATCCTCCTTAAATATCGGTATTACGTTAGCTATCCGCCAGTCCTCTGGCACTACACCTTTTTCTAACGAATTATTAAATATGCATGGTAATGCCTCTGCTATCTCTTCCCTAGATTCTTTTAAAATGCATGGATGCAATCCATCCGGACCAGGGGTTTTATCCTCTTTGAGTTTGATTAGTTTATTTAATATATCCCCCTTTCTTTATTTGAAATGCACTTATCCCATTACTAATCTCATCATCCAATGTCATGTCTACCTGTTCTAGCACCCTGGTAAATACTGAAGCAAAATTATTATTTAATATTTCTGCCATCTGTCTATCATTATCTGTCTATCCCTTAATGGCCCTATTTCCATCCCAACCTTCCTTTTTTTTATTGATGTGTCCATAAAATATTTTACTATTTTGTTTTATGTTCATAATTTAATTTCATAGTTCCTCTTTGCCTCCCTAATTGTTTTTTTGACTTCTCTCCTAATCTTTTCATATTCTCCCTTATCATGCACTCCCCTGCTGTCTATGTACTTAATGTATGCCTCTTTCCTTACCCTCAATTGTTCGCTTATGGCTTTATTCATCCATGGAGTCTTATTATTGTTTAGTTTGTTCTTTTCTTTTAGCGGAATATATTTTTCCTGCACTCTGTTGAACACCATTTTAAATGTTACGCATTACTGTTGTACATCGTTGTTTGCCAATATTGTTGCCCATTTTATTTTCCCAAGTTCTATTCTCAGCCCCTCAAAATGATCTTTTCTCCAATCTATTAACCTAGTTTTTGTCATACTTATGTCCTTCTTAATTATCATCTTAAAGCATATTATATTATGGTCACTATTGCCTATATGTTCCCCTACTTTTACTTCCCTTATCTGCTCTGGTTCATTCCCCATTACTAGATCCAATAGCAAATCCTCCCTTGTTGGGCTTTTAGCTTATTTCCCTAATTTGTCTGCATATTTCTTCCTTCACCTCCCTTCCACTATTAGGTGGTCTGTAGACTACACCTATTCATGTGTTTGATCCTTTATTATCTGTTATCTCTATCCATATGGATTCTATTTTTGTCTTGCTGATAGCTGTGTCACTTTTTTCTGCTGCCATTATGTTATCCCTCATGTACAGCTACTCCACCTCTCCTTTTTCCCCTCTCTATCTTTTCTAAATATGTTATACCCTGCAATGTTTAATTCCCAGTCCTGATTTTTCCATAGCCATGTCTCAGTAATCCCTACTATGTCTGGTTCCTCGCAATGCATGATTGCCTCCAGCTCCCCTGTTTTATTACAGACACTGTGTGCATTGCTGTACAGACAGTTTAACTCATTTTTAATAGGAATTCCTCTCACTTTATGTTTAACCATCTTTTTAGACTCCTGTTCAATAACTCTATTTATTCCCTTGCCATCAATGTCCTCCCTTACTTTATTCTTTCCTATGCTCTCTTCCTGTTTTGTTTATAATTAGGCTGGTTACGTTTCTTGTAGATCCCTCCCCATATCTTACTCATTTAAAGCCTTTGTCACCTCTCTATTTACCCTTTCCGCTAAGACACGGGTCCTATCCGGTTCAGGTGGAGCCCGTTCCACTTGGCTCATTCCCTGTCCCAGAACTGGTGCCAGTGTCCCATGAAAAGGAACCCCTCTTTCCCACACCAGCCCTTTAGCCACATGTTAATTCTCCCAATCTGTCTGCTTCTATGCCAATTTGCACGTGGCTCGGTCAATAATCCAAAGATTATTACCCTTGCGGTCCTGCTTTTTAATTTAGACCCTAACTCCTGATATTCTTTCAGCAGGACCTCCTCCCTGTTCCTACCTATGTCATTTGTTCCAACATGAACCATGACAACTGGATTTACCCCCTCCCTTTCCAAGTTCCGCTCCAGCTGCCATGAGATATCCCTTACCCTGGCACCAAGTAGGTAACACATCCTTCGGGATTCTCATTCTTGGCTACAGAGGATGCTATCTATCCCCCTTAATTATAGAGTTCCCTATCACTACCACATTTCTATTCAGCTCTTCCCCCACTTGGACAGCCTTCTGAGCCACGGTGCCTTGGTCTGCATTGTGGCTGTCCCCCATGCAGTCTTTCTCCTTGTCCTCACAGGTAGCGAGTAAATTGTACCTGTTGGACATGACCAGTGTCTGTGGGACCTCCTTCTCAACCTCTCCTAAATGCCTGATACCCGTCTCTCTAACAGTCACACCCTTCCTTTCCTGAACCTGTGCTTTCCTCTGGGGTGTGACTGTATTGTGGATAAAACTGTCCAGAAATTCCTCCCACTCACTTATGTGTCGGAGTGTCTCCAACTTGCACTCCACTCTGAGCTGGGGAGATTCGAGATGGAGACATTCCCTGCAGACGTGTTTGCTCGGCACAGTCTCGCTGTCCACAAACTCCCACATACTGCAGTCCAGACACACAACCTGCCCTGCCATATCTTAGTTCAGCCTTATTTAATTTATTTAATTAATTAAAGTCTTTATTCAATGATTATTTATAGTTATATTCATTAGTTTAACTAGTTAAACTATAAATTTAATACAGTATTTTATAGTTTCCCGCTCCTTGTTTAAACCACTGTCTTAGTTTAGAGAGAAAAAAAAATCTTAATACTCACCAATCAATCACTTACCTGCTGTCCTGTGACGTCTGACTTTTTTTTGGAAATCATGGAAGGGTTGGCCGTGGCTGATACCGCCTCCAATTAGGTCTGCGCTGTTCCTCCGCTCTCTCCTTTGTGCCCGCTCCGCCACTGATACCACCTCCAATTAGTACAGTATTAGGTGGGGTCAAACTAAGAGAGAATACAGAATGGTCTAAGATGGGTTTACTGTGTATGTATGTGAATGCACGAAGTGTAGTAAACAAGATAAGCGAGCTGCAGGCACAAATAGCCACATGGGAATATGATGTTGTGGCAATAACTGGGACCTGGCTCAAAAAAGGGCAGGATTGGGTATTAAATATTCCTGTATTCTATAGAACACCAAATAGTGGGAAAGATATGGAGGAGCAAATTTGCAGAGAAATTACAGAGAGGTGCAAGAATTATAGAGTAGTAATAATGGGAGACTTCAACTATCCTAATATAGACTGGAACCGTAATAGTGTTAAGGGCAAAGAAGGGGAAGAAGTTCTGAAGTGTGTTCAGGAGAGCTTTCTTGATCAGTATGTTTCTGGCCCGATGAGGGAGAAGGCATTCCTGGATCTGGTTCTGGGAAATGAGGTAGGTCAAGTGGAGCAAGTGTCAGTAGGTGAACATTTAGGGAACAGTGATCATAGTATCATAAGGTTTAGATTAGCTATGGAAAAGGACAGGGAGCAATCTAGAGTAAAAATGTTTAACTGGGGGAAAACCAATTTCAGTAGGATGAGAACGGATCTGGCCCTGGTAAACTGGAATCAAAGATTGGCAGGTAAAACTGTAATGGAACAATGGGCTGTCTTTAAAGAGGAAATAGTTCAGGTACAGTTGAGGTATATTCCCACTAGGGAGAAAGGCGGGGCAACTAAAGTCAGGGCTCCCTGGATGGTGAAAGAGATAGAGAATATTATGAAGCAGAAAAAGAGCGCGTATGACAGATAACAGGTTGCAAATACATCTGAGAATCAGGCTATATATAGAAAGGTCAGAGGAGAAGTGAAAAAGAAAATAACGGGCAAAGAGAGGTTATGAGAATAGATTGGCAGCCAACATAAAAGGTGATTCAAAAGTCTTCTATAGGCATATAAATAGTAAACGGGTAGTAAGAGGAGGGGTGGGGCCGATTAGGGATCAAAAAGGAGACCTATGCATGGAGGCAGAGGGTATGGCTGAGGAGCTAAATGAGTACTTTGCATCTGTCTTCACCAAGGAAGCGGATGCTGCCATAGACATAGTGAAGGAGGAGGTGGTGGAGATACTTGATAGGATAAAAATTGATAAAGAGGAGGTATTAGAAAGGCTGTCTTTACTTAAAGTAGATAAATCACCAGGAGCGGATGGGATGCATTCTAGGATGCTGAGGGAATTGAGGGCGGAAATCGCAGAGGTACTGGCCATAATATTCCAATCCTCCTTAGATACAGGGACTGGAAAATTGCAAATGTTACACCCTTGTTCAAAAAAGGATGTAAAGATAAAAAAGATAAACCCAAGTCAATTTGACCTCGATTATGGGGAAGCTTTTAGTAACAGTAATCAGGGACAAAATTAACAGTCACTTGGATAGGTGTGGATTAATTAAGGAAAGCCAGCACGGATTTATTAAAGGCAAATCGTGTTTAACTAACTTGATGGAGTTCTTTGATGAGGTAATAGAGATGATTGATGAGGGTAATACGGTTGACGTGGTGTACATGGATTTCCAAAAGGCATTCAACAAAGTGCCAAATAATAGGTTTGCCAGTAAAGTTGAAGCCCATGGAATAAAAGGGACAGTGGCAGCATGGATACGGAATTGGCTAAGTGATAGGAAACAGAGAGTAGTGGTGAACGGTTGTTTTTCGGACTGGAGGAAGGTATACAGTGGTGTTCCCCAGGGGTCGGTTCCAGGACCACTGCTTTTCGTGATATATATTAATGACTTGGATGTGGGTGTACAGGGCACAATTTCAAAATTTGCAGATGACAGAAAACTTGGAAGTATAGTGAACAGTGAGGAGGAGACTGATTGACCTCAGGAAGACATAGACAGGCTGGTGAAATGGGCAAACACATGGCAGATGAAATTTAATGCAGAAAAGTGTGAAGTGATACATTTTGGTAGAAAGAATGAGGAGAGGTCATATAAACTAAATGGTACAATCCTGAAGGGGGTGCGCGAACAGAGAGACCTGGGGGTATGTGTGCACAAATCATTGAAGGTGGCAGGGCAGGTTGAGAAAGCAGTTAAAAAGGCTTATGGGATCCTGTGCTTCATAAATAGAGGTATAGAATACAAAAGTGTGGAAATTATGATGAACCTGGTTCGGCCCCAACTGG
The DNA here is from genome assembly GCF_052327205.1 of Somniosus microcephalus. NCBI lineage: Eukaryota > Metazoa > Chordata > Chondrichthyes > Squaliformes > Somniosidae > Somniosus > Somniosus microcephalus. The sequence goes on along the minus strand of NC_140994.1, from coordinate 189,730,281 downwards.
AGCACTGTGTCCAATTCTGGGCACCACACTTTAGGAAGGATATGAAGGCCTTAGAGAACATGGTGAAAACATTTGAGAATGATTCCAGGAATGAGGGCCTTCAGTTACGTGAATAGACTGGAGAAGCTGGGGTTGTTCTCCTTGGAGCAGAGAAGATTGAGTGGCGATTTGATAGAGGTGTTGAAAATCTTGAGTCTGGACAGAGTAGATGGAGAGAAACTGTTCCCATTGGCAGAAAGGTCGAGAACCAGAGGACACAGATTTAAGGTGATTGGCAAAAGAACCAAAGGTGACGTAAGAAAAAACTTTTTTATGCAGCAAGTGGTTAGGATCTGGAATGCACTGCCTGAAAGGGTGGTGGAGGCAGACTCAATCACGGCTTTCAAAAGGGAGTTGGATAAGTATCTAAAAGAAATAAATTTACAGGGCTACAGGGAAAGGGCGGGGGATTGGGACTAGATGAAGTGCTCTTGCAGTGAGCCAGCATGGGCTCGACGGGCTGGATGACCTTCTTCCGTGCTGTAACCATTCTATGATTCTATGATACTTATTCATGTTTTTAAATGAGCCAATTAATGTCTGCAGAAGGACTCTTGAAGGTATTGACTCATTACAGGGGTACGATTCAACAGGCCCAATCTGCCCTGTTTATACCTGCAAACTTAGATTCCGCCAAAGTTATGGCTGTACAGTAGGAGAGATCCTGAGGAAATTCACTCCCCAACCAACCATTATTCATGTATGAGTCTTGACAGTGAGTGTTGGCAGAACAATACATGACAGAGGGCAACATAACTTGGAAAGACATGGGGGGAAAAATTCAGTATCGCCCCGTTTTGGACGCCATTATTGGCCGTGCGCAAAGTTTAGCACCTGGCGCTAATTATCGCCTCCGACAGAAAACTTGGCTTTTATCGTCCCTGGAGGTGATTGGAGCGCTAAATCAGGCACTACACAACTCTCTTAAGGCACTAAGGCCGAGGAGCGAGGCGCTACCTCAGAGGGCGGGCGCAGTGCAGGTGCTGTCTGTTAGCGATTGAACACAGACACACTGGCGCTGGTCAGTTCTTAAAGGGGAGGGTCGATCTTGCTCTGCAGCCACACCCTGCTCACTGGAGCCTTGAATCTCGGCCTGGGCAGACCTGTGGCTAAATCTAGCAGCCAGACACTATGGAAAGGGCCAGGGAGCGAGCACAGCGCTTCTGCGAGCGGGCTTTGGAGGCACTGGTTCGTGGGGTGGAGCGCAGAAGATCCATTCTGTACCCAGAGAGTGGCAGGAGGCCTTTGCCACGCGAGTACAGAAGAGTGTGGAGGGAGGTGGCTCAGAGAGTGTCCTCAAGCAGCATGGTGTCCAGGACCCATGTGCAATGTAGGAAAAAGTTCAACGACCTCACTCGGGTTGTCAGGGCAAGTGCCTTTTTTTCAAAACCTCTTCATCCCTCCCATCTCAACCTCACTTTATGGCCAGAGGGTCTTGAAAGCCCCAATGCCCAACACTCATCCAACACCTATGGCCCTTTCATCAAACACACACGCACATTCCACACTTCACATACAGTAAGGGCTATTCAACTATGGGAGGCATTTCAGGCAAGACCATGGCTGCATAGAGTAAGGGCTATTCAACTATGGGAGGCATTTCAGGCAAGACCATGGCTGCATACAGTAAGGGCTATTCAACTATGGGAGGCACATCAGGCAAGGCCATGGCTGCATACAGTAAGGGCTATTCAACCATGGGAGGCATTTCAGGCAAGATCATGGCTGCATATTTACTCAGACGCCGTCCTTTTTCTTGCAGGCCAAGCTGTCTCATAATAGGAGACAGCTTGGCCTGCAAGCCCTCAGCGATCTTGAGGAGCGTGTCCACAGGATTGTGGCAAGCCGGGTGATTGGTCCCGTTGCCACTGGAGACGCCGACCCCGTTCTGGACAGCAATGGTAAGGTCATAACCTTTTTGTCCTCTCTCCTTCCACTTGTTCCTCACAACAGCAGCCTTTGACACTTTCAATCCAAATCACTAAATCGCTGCACTCATGCCTCCCTTGCTGCCACCCTGTCCTCACGCTAAAGCCACTCTTGTACCTCCCTGCCTTCAGATGGTGATTCACCAGGTGAGGAGACGGGCCCTCAAGCTGCCAGTGAGAGTGAAGCTAAAGGCGAGGAGGAAGAGGAAGCCGGACCATCAGCACCACCCTCTACCGAGGCAGCCCATGCCCATACTGGGAACACGCCTTCCCTGGAGGGGAGCAGGAGGGAATGGTCTGATGAGGGTGAAGCTCCAGGACCCAGCGGGCTGCAGCAACGTGAGGGGGGTAGGGAAGCTCGGGGGGCTTCTCCCCGGAGGGAGAGTATGGCCTCGAGTCCTGCTGCACTGGACGCAGACGAGGAGCGGGTCCTTGCTGACATGAGCGCCCAGGTGGAGCAAAGGCACGCTGAGCTCATGGCTGCAGTGGCAAGGATGCCCGAATCCATTGAATCACTGGCAAGGAGTGTGGAGCACTTCGCTGTAGCACAGGCGGCTGCCACGCAAATGCTAAGTGCTGCAATGCAGTTAGTGGCTGGTCTCATGCAGACGCAGATTGAGGCCACGCGAGCACTGACTGCTGCCACCCTCGCTGGATCGGGCAGATTTCCCCGGGGCGCTCTCCGCGCCGCAGCAGGTCAGCAATCTGTGCTCCGTCAGATTGCTCTGGATGCTGAAGTGCTGCCCCGTGGGAGTGCCAGTGTGTCGGTTGAGCAGGGAGTTGCTGTCCTCTCTCAAGATGACAGCATTCCTGCTGCCACCACTGGCACTTCTCCACTGCAGTTGCCACCACCTGTAGGACAGACTGCTGCCGTCCATGCAGAGTTGGAGCAGTCAGCAGCCGGGCCCTCCAGGCCCAGAGCTGGTCCAGGCCGTCCCTCAAGGGCATCTGCAGTCTCAGTTTCTGACACTCAGCAGCCTTCCCCCAGTCTTGCTCCAGCCACTGGGGTCCCATTACAGAGGAGCTGCAGGGTGGGAAGGGGGCAATTTCGCAAGGGAAGCAGATCACCCTCGAAGGGCAAAAAGTAGGAGGTGTGGCAAAATGTTTTTCATTGTTTTATTGAAGGCCGAGGTTCGTGGTCAAATTTTTGTTACTGTTTTGGACATTGTCCCCAGGTTGTGAGAGCCAGTTATGTGAATGACTGCTTTTTTTGTGTTTCTTTCTGTTACTTTGTCATGTGGAAATGAGACACACAGAGTTTGTGAAATAAAGAAGTGTCTGTATTCAAAATGTACATGTTTGGTCTTTGCACTCATTGTTGCCTTGACCGGCTTAGGGGTTGCGGTATGGTTTCATTCAGGTTATTTGAATGGCAGAAGTCATTCCCTCAGCGGGGGCCTAGAAGCGACTTGCTATGAGCCTTTGACGGACGGCCCTTCCACTTTGTGCTTCCCTCCCGCCTTGGTGCTGTTGATGATCATCCTCCTCATCTTCCTCCTCCTTCTCCTCCTCTGCTGGTGCTCCAATGTCTGGTGGCATTGGCTGGGTCCTGAGGATTGCAAGATTATGCAGCATGCAGCACACAACAACAAAGTGGGAGACTTGCTCAGGCGAGTACTGCAGGGCTCCTCCAGAATGGTCCAGACAGCGGAACCGTTGCTTGAGCACGCTGATTGTGTGCTCAACGATGTTCCTGGTAGCTTGATGGCTCTCGTTGTATTAGCAGGGGTGCTGGGTGAATGGAGCAGTGTCATCAGCCAGGTGCACAGAGGATATTCCTTGTCCCCGAGAAGCCAACCTCCTGGGTGATGCGGTGCCTGGAAAAGGCCTGCCACAGAAGTCTGGTGCAGGATGAAGGCATTGTGGCTACTGCCTGGAAAGTGGGCATTGACAGCGAGTATCAGCTGTCTGTGGTCACAGACCAACTGGACGTTTAAGGAATGGAAGCCCTTTCGGTTGCGGAAATCCTCAGCATTCTCTTGCGGCGCCTGCAAAGCCACATGCGTGCAGTCAATGGCGCCCTGCACCATGGGGAAGCCCGCTATCATTGCAAAGTCCGTTGCGCATTCTTGCTGCTTGTCCGGGGCCATGGGGAAAGAGATGTACTCTCGTCTCCTTTTAAAGAGGGCATTTGTTACCTGACGGATGCAGCAATGCACCGCGAACTGGGAGATATTGGCGATGTCCCCAGTAGCTGATTGAAATGAGCCGGTGGCATAAAAGTTGAGAGCCACTGTTATCTTCACTGCCACTGACAGAGACGTCCTGCTCCTCAGTTGAGGCTGCAGATCTGGCTGAAGCAGGTGACAGAGCTCAGTGACCACCTCCTTGCTGAATCACAGCCTTCGCAAACACTGCTCCTCAGACATATTAATGTAGGAGAACTGTTGGCGAAAAACCCTGGGAGGGTAAGGTCTCCTGTACCGAGTCCTGTTGGCCTTCCTCCGTCTGGCCATGATTGCCACTTTCTCTCTGCATCTCTGTGCCCTCCGAATGTAATGGAGAAGGACGACATTCCCATTCATTGCAGCCCCCATAATATCTGGGCAATCAAAGTTATGAAGGTCAAAAAGCAAAGTACCTGCAAAGCTATGGTCAGAAGCCAAAACTACCTCAGACAGCGTTGACTCAATGCAGAAGTGTCTCTTTCTCTCTTTGTCTCTCTCCAAATCTCTCTTTCTCTCTCTCTCTCTCTCAGAACGAGTGGTGCAAAAATGGCTACCACACAAAAGCCAGGAAGAGGCCCCCTTTTAAATAGTGCCCTCCCAGCCCCACAGTGACTGGGAAGCGTTCCAGTCAACCTGTCGTTGGTAGCGCCAGGCAGAAAGGAGGGGGGTGCCACTGAATTTCCGGTCTGGGGCACCCCAAGGGCGTTGCACTCTCGAATGACGTCAAGATCTGCGTGCGCAGGAGATCGGGCGGTATTGTTTATCGTCGCCGCAAAATGTCCGGTCAATTTTGTGAGAGGCGCAGATATCGCCGCGCCCGGGCGCTAGTTGGTTTGTGCCCAACTTAGCACCCTCTTGTGGTGCTACCAACTGAATTTTTCCCCCATGCAGTCTTCTAGCAAGAGCCATTGGATAGCGATTAGGAATGGACTTGTGGCTAGTTTTCCCTTCTCTATCCCAATGGCACAGAGGACAACTTTAGTGCTCTTACCGTTGCCTAGGTGGAGATCAGCTAACTCAGCACCAACCTTTCTGGTCTGTATGATTTGGGTACTTATTGCATTAATGCCTGAGCCATCAGGGGAACTAGCCTGCTTATCATATTAGGGGAAGGACCTCCACACTATGCCTGTGGGCCACATGTTAGCCCCAAGCCCTGTCAAACTGAACCACAAACCCATGGTAACTTAGTAATGTTTGTGCTTATATTTCTTATTCACTGGTTTGACCTGTTTGAATTCTGGGCCCCTGGAAGTTTGGAAAGGACTATTAACAATGTTGCCCATTGGGTGAATAAACCCTAAATCAGAACACCAAGGTCAGTTAGTATCAACAACTTGAGATACATGCAAATTAATGGGCCACTCCAATTTTATTTTGCTGATCTCATGATAAGCCCAATTTGCCTGCCCTGAGTCCACCCTGCTGCACATAGATGAAGGCAGAGGGGTGTGGCTTAGTATCCCTTTTATTTTTCTGTCTTTGCGCTGACTTTACAACCCCCAGAAAGCATCGCCAGAATAATGTTCCAGAGGAGGGAAAGAATGCTGAAGGCCAGAGGCGAGTGCAAACAGAGTTTCTGTAGGAGTTTGAACTCTGGAAGAAACTTCATTTATCCTCCAACATGAAGTTATCAGGATTTTAAGGCAGTTGTTGCTATTTGCAAAGAATTTAAAGGCAGAAAAATCTTGAAATAAATAACGGCTTTCCCTCTTGGAATTCTATTGTTCCTGTGCTTTGAGGAAGAGGATGAGGACAGGGAGATTGAGGAAGGACACCCTAAGAATCCGTCAAAATATACGTATGCACCATCCAAAATGTAGGGTCTGAAAGCTAAGGAAATCAGATATAGGTTTCTTCCAAAGGTGGTATGTGAGAAGGCCACAGTTTCCTCCAGAAGAAATCTGAGTTAGACCAGCTGTTGGCACCTGATCTACAGCTTTGTCAGTGGGTTTAAGGGTATCAACAGCTCTAACTTTTTATGTCAACAGATATTGCCAGGCAACCTCGGGTGACATAAGTCACATAAATCAATCAGTAGTGCACTACTGTATTAAACAGCTGACGGATACCATGTTCAGGTGGGCCTCAGATTTCATATCCTTTCCCATGTACCCACCAGAGTAGAGATGGGCAGCAGAATTTTATTGAGTGGCAGGATTTCCCCAAGTACAGGGTGTTATTAATGCCACCCATGTTGAATTAAAGGCCCTGACTGAAGACACCATCAATTTCATCAATAGGAAGGCTTTTCATTCTGTGAATGTGCAGCTAATCAGAGGCACCAGCGGTGGCGAGACATAAAGCAGAGAGCGGAGGAACAGTGCGGACTTAATTGGAGACCGCAGCGGTGGCGGCGGCGAGACATAAAGCAGAGAGCGGAGGAACAGTGCGGACCTAATTGGAGACAGCAGCGGTGGCGGCGACGAGACATAAAGCAGAGAGCGGAGGAACAGCGCGGACCTAATTGGAGACAGCGGCAGTGGAGGGTCATAAAGCAGAGAGCGGAGGAACAGCGCGCACCTAATTGGAGACAGCAGCGGTGGAGGGTCATAAAGCAGAGAGCGGAGGAACAGCGCGGACCTAATTGGAGACAGCAGCGGTGGCGGGACATAAAGCAGAGAGCGGAGGAACAGTGCGGACCTAATTGGAGACCGCGGCAGTGGCGGGACATAAAGCAGAGAGTGGAGGAACAGTGCGGACCTAATCGGAGTAGCGGCGGCGGTGGGACATAAAGCAGAGAGCGGAGGAACAGTGCGGACCTAATTGGAGACAGCGACAGTGGAGGGTCATAAAGCAGAGAGCGGAGGAACAGCGCGGACCTAATTGGAGACAGCAGCGGTGGCGGGACATAAAGCAGAGAGCGGAGGAACAGCGCGGACCTAATTGGAGACAGCAGCGGCGGGACATAAAGCAGAGAGCGGAGGAACAGCGCGGACCTAATTGGAGACAGCGGTGGTGGCGGGACATAAAGCAGAGAGCGGAGGAACAGCGCGGACCTAATTGGAGACAGCAGCGGCGGGACATAAAGCAGAGAGCGGAGGAACAGCGCGGACCTAATTGGAGACAGCGGTGGTGGCGGGACATAAAGCAGAGAGCGGAGGAACAGCGCGGACCTAATTGGAGACAGCGGAGGCGGTGGATGGTCATAAAGCAGAGAGCGGAGGAACAGCACGGACCTAATTAGAGACAGCGGCGGTGGTGGGCCGTAAAGCAGAGAGCGGAGGAACAGCACGGACCTAATTGGAGACAGCAGCGGCGGGACATAAAGCAGAGAGCGGAGGAACAGCGCGGACCTAATTGGAGACAGCGGTGGTGGCGGGACATAAAGCAGAGAGCGGAGGAACAGCGCGGACCTAATTGGAGACAGCAGCGGCGGGACATAAAGCAGAGAGCGGAGGAACAGCGCGGACCTAATTGGAGACAGCGGTGGTGGCGGGACATAAAGCAGAGAGCGGAGGAACAGCGCGGACCTAATTAGAGACAGCGGCGGCGGTGGATGGTCATAAAGCAGAGAGCGGAGGAACAGCACGGACCTAATTAGAGACAGCGGCGGCGGGTCATAAAGCAGAGACTGGAGGAACAGCACGGACCTAATCGGAGACAGCGGCGGCGGGCCATAAAGCAGAGAGCGGAGGAACAGTGCGGACCTAATTAGAGACAGCAGCGGTGGCGAACATTTCACGATTTCCCAAAAAAGCAAGGTGTGACATCACAGGACAGCAGGTAAGTGATTGGTTGTTGAGTATTAAGGTTTCTATTTCTCTCTAACCTAGGACAGTGGTTTAAACTAGGAGTGGGAAACTATAACATACTGTATTAAATTTATAGCTTAACTAGCTAAACTAATTAATATAACTATAAATAATCATTGATTAAAGAATTTAACTAATTAAATAAATAAAATAAGGCTAGACTAAGATATGGCAGGGCAGGTTGTGTGTCTGGACTGCAGTATGTGGAAGTTTGAGGAAAGCGAGACTGTCCAGAGTGAACACATCTGCAGGAGATGTTACCATCTCGAATCTCTCTGGCTCAGACTCATTGAGGTGGAGTGCGAATTGGAGACACACCGACACATAAGGGAGTGGGCGGAATTTCTGGAAAGTTTTATCCACAATACAGTCACACCCCAGAGGAAAGCACAGGTTCAGGAAAGGGAGGGTGTGACTGTTAGAGAGACGGGTAGCGGGCATTTAGGAGAGGTTGAGAAGGAGGTCCCGCAGACACTGGTCCTGTCCAACAGGCATGATGTACTCACTACCTGTGAGGACAAGGAGAAAGACTGCATGGAGGACAACAAGGATACGGACCAAGTGCTGAAAAGTGTGATTAGACTGGATAGCTCTTTGTCGGCCGGCACGGACAAAATGGGCTGAATGGCCTCCTTCTGTGCTGTAAATTTCTATGATTCTATGACAGCCACAATGCAGACCAAGGCACCATGGCTCAGAAGGCTGTCTAAGGTGGCGGCGGGGGGGGGAAGCAGAATAGAAATGTGGTAGTGATGGGGGACTCTATAATTAGGAGGATAGATAGTGTCCTCTGCAGCAAAGAACAAGAATCCCGAAGGGTGTGTTGCCTACCTGGTGCCAGGGTAAGGGATATCTCATGACGGCTGGAGAGGAACTTGGAAAAGGAGGGTGGAAATCCAGTTGTCGTGGTCCATGTTGGAACAAACGACATAGGTAGGAACAGGGAGGAGGTCCTGCTGAAAGAGTATCAGGAGTTAGGATCTAAATTAAAAAGCAGGATCTCGAGGGTAATAATCTCTGGATTATTGCCCAAACCACATGCAAATTGCCATAGAAGCAGACAGATCAGAAGAATTAACACGTGGTTAAAGGGCTGGCGTGGGAAAGAGGGGTTCCTTTTCATGGGACACTGGCACCAGTTCTGGGACAGGAATGAGCTGAGTGGAACAGGCTCCACCTGAACTGAACTTAGCGCAAAGGGTAAATAGGGAGGTGGTAAAGGCTTTAAACTAATAAGATGGGGGAGGGATCTACAAGAAAGGTAACCAGCCTAAATATAAACAAAACAGGAAAAGAAAGCATAGGAAAGAATAAAGTAAGGGAGGACATTGATGGCAAGGGAATAAATAGAGTTATAGAACAGAAGTTCAAAAAGATGGTTAAATATAAGGTGAGAGGAAATCCTATTAAAAGTGAGTTAAACTTTCTGTAAAGCAATGCACAAAGTGTCCGTAATAAAACAGGGGAGCTGGAGGCAATCTTGTGTTGTGAGGAACCAGACATAGTAGGGATTACTGAGACATGACTACAGAAAAATCAGCAATGAGCATTAAACATTGCAGGCTATAACATATTTAGAAAAGATAGGGAAGGAGTAGCTGTATTTATTAGGGATAACATAATGGCAGTAGAATAAAGTGACACAGATATCAGCAAGACAGAAATAGAATACATATGGATAGAGATAAAAGATAATAAAGGATCAATCACACGAATAGGTGTAGTCAACAGACCACCTAATAGTGGAAGGGAGGTGGAGGAAGAAATAAGCAGACAAATTAGGGAAATGAGTAAAAAACATAGAATATTTATCATGGGGGATTTCAACAACCGCGATATTAATTGGACAGAAGAGGTCGGTAAAGGGGATAAGGAAATTGAGTTCCTACAATGTGTACAGGACTCCTTTCTAAACCAGTATTTAAAAAGCCCAACAAGGGGGGATTTGCTATTGGATCTAGTAATGGGGAATGAACCAGAGCAGATAAGAGAAGTAAAGGTAGGGGAACTGTGGTAAACCACTGTTATTGTTATTCACTGTTGTTGTTGTTGCTGCACACTGTTGTACCTATGCATGCCTCAACATGTCTCGGCTGGCTCCACCCACAGGCCCAGGTATAAAGGTAATTGACCTGCAGCCCCCTGCCTTCTTGGAACCCAGTCAACCACGAGAGGCATGCTCTGTTCTTTGCTAATAAAAGCCTTTAGTTACTCTCCTAACTCTCCATCTTTTATGAGTAATTGATAGTGCATCAATTTTATTAGCAAAAACAAAATGTCGACAAACGCTGAACAGCAGGCTGCTGCACCAAACGCTGAACAGCAGGCTGCTGCACCAAACGCTGAGCAGCAGGAGCTGCTGCGAGCCCTCAGACCAACATGCCTGGACCTAGACCCCCAAGAAGCGGGTTCGGCTACCAAATTCGCGCATTGGCTGCGTTGCTTCGAGGCCTACCTGCAAGCCTCAACTGTGACCCTGGACGAAAACAAGTTGGAAATCCTGGCCTCGAAGGTGAGCCACCAAGTTTATACAATAATCCAGGACGCGACGACCTACGCGGCGGCTATCGATCTGCTAAAAGGGCAATACGCACGCCCGGTAAATACGGTCTATGCCAGGCACCTCTTAAGATCCCGCAGACAGCAGCCCGGGGAATTGGTGGAGGCCTTCCTACGGGCACTACGGATACTCGGCCGAGACTGCGATTGCAAAGAAGTACCAGCCGCAGCACACACGGAGGGACTGATCCGAGATGCTTTTGTTGCGGGTCTAAGGTCCGACTACTCCCGGCAGAGACTGTTGGAAAAGGGAGAAATGGACCTGAGAAAGGCAGTGTCCCTCGCGCTCTCGCTCGACGTGGCCCACAGGAATATGGACGCCTTCTCCCCTAACCGCTCCGCAACGTGGACGCCACAACCTTGGGTCATGGGACCGCCACCTTCAACTGCTGCTGCGATGTCCAAGGCACAGAAATGTTATTTTTGTGGCCAGGCAAAATACCCCAGAGCACGCTGCCCAGCGAGAAACGCTACCTGCTCCGGCTGCGGGAAGAAAGGACACGATGTCAGCGCCTGCAAAGGTAAAACCGCTAACGCCAGCAGCGCCGCATGCGAACCGTGGGGGCAGCCATCTTGTCCACCATCTTGGGCTCCCCCAGCCGCGTGGGGATCGGGACCACGGGCGCCACCATTTTGTCCGCCATCTCGGACGTCTCCAACTTCAACCACGGGGGACCCGGACTCAACCACCGCCTCATCTGACGACCGCATCGACTCGCTCGACCATACGCTGGCCTCCGTGACGCTGGACCAATCTCTCCCTCATCAACTGTCCAGGTCCATGATGGACATTACGGTAAACAGCCGCGCCACTACCTGCCTTTTTGACAGCGGGAGCACAGAAAGCTTTATCCACCCCGACACGGTGCGCAGTTACTCTCTCCCGGTCCTGCCGACGCGACATCGGATCTCTTTGGCTTCCAAAGCCCAGTCAGCGGACGTCGGTGGCTACTGTGTAGTGACCCTTTCAGTAAGGGGCACAGAATACAAAAATTTTAAACTCCTGGTCCTGCCCCAGCTTTGCGCTGCCGTTCTACTGGGGTTGGATTTTCAGTGCCACCTTAAGAGTGTCACATTAGCGTACGACGGACCCCTCCCCCCACTCACAGTCTGCAGCCAGCAGCTTTTAAATCGCCCGCCGCGCACCATTTGCAGCCTCTCCACCCTTAAAGTCCCCCCCCCCTCCTTGTTCGCTAACCTCACCCGCGACTGTAAGCCCATCGCTACCAAAAGCAGGCGTTACAGTGCCGGGGATAGGAGCTTCATTAAATCCGAGGTAGCAAGACTCCTGAAGGAAGGGATTATTGAAAGTAGCACCAGCCCATGGCGAGCACAAGTGGTAGTGAAGACTGGCGAAAAACAGCGCCTAGTTATTGACTACAGCCAGACGATCAATCGCTACACCCAGCTAGATGCATACCCACTCCCCCGCATATCTGACATGGTCAATCAGATAGCACAATACCGGGTGTTCTCGACGATTGATCTGAAGTCGGCATACCACCAGCTCCCCATCAGGGCTGAGGACTGCCAGTACACAGCTTTGGAAGCTGACGGTCGTCTCTACCACTTCCTCAGAGTTCCCTTCGGTGTCACCAACGGGATTTCAGTCTTCCAACGGGAGATGGACCGGATGGTTGACCAGAACGCGCTCCAGGCCACTTTCCCCTATCTAGACAACGTCACCATCTGCGGCCGCGACCAGCAGGACCATGATGTTAATCTAGAGAAATTCCTCCGTACGGCCCAGTGGCTGAACCTAACATACAACAAGGACAAATGTATGTTTCGTACCAAGCGCCTTGCCATTCTTGGCTGTGTAGTGGAGAACGGAGTCATCGGCCCCGACCCCGACAGGATGCGCCCCCTTATGGAGCTCCCCCTCCCCCACTGCCAAAAAGCACTGAAGAGATGCCTAGGGTTTTTCTCATACTATGCTCAGTGGGTGCCCAACTATGCGGACAAAGCCAGACCCCTCATCAAGTCCACCTCCTTCCCCCTGACAGCAGAGGCCTGTGCAGCCTTCACTCTCATTAAAGGAGATATTGCGAAGGCCACAATGCACGCAGTGGATGAGTCCATCCCTTTCCAAGTGTAGAGCGACGCATCCGACTTTGCCCTAGCTGCAACCCTTAACCAGGCGGGGAGACCCGTGGCCTTTTTCTCAAGGACCCTCCAGGGCCGCGAGATTCGACACTCCTCTGTCGAAAAGGAGGCCCAGGCCATTGTGGAAGCTGTGCGACATTGGAGGCATTACCTGGCCGGAAAACGATTTACCCTGCTCACTGACCAGCGTTCAGTAGCTTTTATGTTTAATAATAAGCAGAGGGGCAAAATCAAGAATGACAAGATCTTGAGGTGGAGAATCGAACTCTCCACCTACAATTACGATATCTTGTACCGGCCCGGGAAACTCAATGAGCCCCCAGATGCCCTATCACGTGGTACATGCGCCAACGCGCAGGTCGATAGACTGAAGACCCTCCACAATGACCTCTGCCACCCGGGGGTCACCAGGTTTTTTCACCATCAAATCCCGTAACCTGCCCTACTCCATCGAGGAGGTCAGGACCATGACCAGGAACTGCCAAATCTGTGCCGAGTGCAAACCGCATTTTTAAAGGCCAGACAGAGCAAGCCTGATCAAAGCCACGCGCCCCTTTGAACGGCTGAGCGTCGATTTTAAAGGGCCCCTCCCCTCCTCCGACCGCAATGTGTACTTCCTCAACATAATTGATGAGTACTCCCGTTTCCCGTTTGCCATCCCTTGCTCAGACATGACCAGTACCACGGTCATTAAATGTCTGAATGACCTCTTCGCCTTGTTCGGTTTCCCTAGCTATATTCATAGCGACAGGGGCTCATCCTTTATGAGCGACGAACTCCGGCAGTACCTGCTCTCGAGAGGTATCGCTTCAAGCAGGACCACCAGCTACAACCCCCGGGGGAATGGCCAGGTGGAAAGGGAGAACGCGACGGTCTGGAAGGCAGTCCTTTTAAACTTGAAATCTAAGGGCCTTCCGACCTCTCGCTGGCAGGAAGTCCTCCCTGCGGCGCTCCATTCCATTCGGTCACTGCTCTGTACAGCCACCAATGCTACCCCTCACGAGAGAATGTTCTCCTTCCCCAGGAAGTCCACATCGGGGATCTCGTTACCGACATGGCTGACTTCTCCAGGACCCGTCCTACTGCGGAAGCACGTGAGGTCCCATAAGACGGGACCCCCTGGTCGAGAGGGTGAGCCTCCTCCATGCCAACCCTCAGTATGCTTACGTGGTGTACCCGGACGGGCGGGAGGACACAGTCTCCATACGAGACCTCGCACCTTCGGGTGCTCCCGAAACACCTCCCTCGCCACCCACCACTACCCACGCCTACCCCCAGTACGCTTACGTAGCGTACCCGGACGGGCGGGAGGACACAGCCCCCACACGAGATCTCGCACCTTTGGGTGCCCCTGAAACACTACCATTGCCATCCACCACTCCCCACAACCCAACCCTGCTAGACGGCATGCCGCAGCCCCAGGACCCGTCATTGACCACCCAACCACTCAATGAGATGCCAGATTCAACGTTGGATGCTGCACCATCACCGCCGCCACCACGACGATCAGGACGGCATACAAGGCCACCTGATAGACTTACTTACACGAACCTTTAGAACACTTCACCCCGCCGGACTCAATTTTAAACAAGGGGTGAATGTGGTAAACCACTGTTATTGTTATTCACTGTTGTTGTTGTTGCTGCACACTGTTGTACCTATGCATGCCTCAACATGTCTCGGCTGGCTCCACCCACAGGCCCAGGTATAAAGGTGATTGACCTGCAGCCCCCTGCCTTCTTGGAACCCAGTCAACCACGAGAGGCATGCTCTGTTCTTTGCTAATAAAAGCCTTTAGTTACTCTCCTAACTCTCCATCTTTTATGAGTAATTGATAGCGCATCAGGAACATATAAGCAGCAGTGACCATAATATAATACGCTTTAAGATGATAATTGAGAAGGACATAAGTATGATGAAAACCAAGTTAATAGATTGGAGAAAAGCTGATTTTGAGGGGTTGAGAATAGAACTTGGGAAAATAAAATGTGCAACGATATTGACAAACAACGATGTAGAACAGCAATGGGAAACATTTAAAACGGTGTTCAACAGTGTGCAGGAAAATTATATTCCACTAAAAGGAAAGAACAAACTAAACAATAATGAGACTTCATGGATGAATAAAGCCATAAGGGAACAATCGAGGGCAAGGAAAGATGCATACATTAAGTACATAGACAGCAGGGGAGTGCATGATAAGAGAGAATACGAAAAGATTAGGGGGGGAAAATTCAGTTGCTTTGCGCCTCCTGTTAGCACCCTAAGAGGGAACTAATGGGACGCAAAGCAACTAGCGCCCAGCGATGTTTGTGCCACTCATGAAATTGACTAGACATTTTGCGGCGGCGCTAAACACTACCGGCACGACCTCCTGCGCCCATAGATTGTGACATCAGTCGAGCGTGCAACGCCCCGGACCTGAGATTGAGTGGCGTCCCCTGCCTTTCCGCCTGCTGCTAGCAACGACGGGTTGAGGGCAACGTTTTGCAGTCGGGAAGGGACTGGGGGAGTGCTATTTAAAGGCGGCTGCTTCCTGCCTTTTTTTGTCGATGACAATTTTGCACCACGCATTGTGAGAGAGAGAGAGAGAGAGAGAGAGAGGGACTTCTGGAGAGATTCAACGCTGTGTGAAGGAGTTTTGGGTACTGAGCAGCACTTTGCAGGTTCATTTTGATTTGATCTTCCTTGCATCGAATTAGAAGAGACTATGGGGGCTGCACACTGAGCTCTTTCCCTGGGCCTCTCCATTGTTCTTTCTAGCAGAATTGATGTACAGGTCTCTCCAGGCCGAGATTCAAGGCTGCAATGAGCAGGGTGTGGATGAAGAGCAAGATTGACCCTTCCCTTTAAGAACTGGCTGGCGCCAGTGTGTCTGTATTCCATTGCTAACTGACATCACATGAGCTCTGAGGTAGTGCCTCGCTCCTCGGCGTTAGCGCCTTAAGAGAGTTGTGTAGCACTTGATTTAGCGCTCCAATCACCTCCAGGGGTGATAGAAGCCAAGTTTGCAGTTGGAGGTGATAATTAGTGCCAGGCGCTAATCTTTGTGCCCGGCCGATAATTGCGCCTAAAATGGGGCAATATCGAATTTCTCCCCTTAAGAGAGAAGTCAAAAAAACAATTAGGGAGGCAAAGAGGAACTATGAAATTAAATTATCAAGGAACATAAAACAAAATAGTAAAATATTTTGTAGGCACATTAATAAAAAAAGGAAGGTTGGGATGGGAATAGGGCCATTAAGAGATAGTCAGGATGATACCACAGGTAACGATAGAGAGGTGGCAGAAATATTAAATAATTATTTTGCTTCAGTATTTAACAGGGAGCTAGAACAGGTGGACATGACATTGGATGATGAGATTAGTAATGAGATAAGCGCATTTAAAATAAAAAGGGGATATATTAAATAAATTAATCAAACTCAAAGAGGATAAAACCCCTGGTCCAGATGGATTGCATCCACATATTTTAAAATAATCTAGGGAAGAGATAGTAGAGGCATTACTACACATATTTAATAATTCATTCGAAAAAGGTATAGTGCCAGAGGACTGGCAGATAGCTAACGTAATATCAATATTTAAGAAGGGGGATAGAACATGTCCATGGAATTATAGACCAGACAGCTTAACATCGGCGGTAGGAAAAATAATGGAATCCCTACTAAAGGAGAAAATAGAAGAACATCTAGAAACCAAAAATATAATAGGAATAGTCAGCATGTATTTCAAAAGGGAAAGTCTTGCTTGGCCAACCTTATTGAAGTTTTTGAAGAGGTAACAGAGAGAGTAGACATTGGTAATGCAGTAGATGTAATTTATCTGGATTTTCAAAAGGCCTTTGATAAGGAACCCCATAATAGACTGCTGAACAAGGTCAGAGAATGCAGTGTCAGGGGACAAGTAGCAGAATGGATTGCTGGCTGGCTTCAGGACAGAAAGCAGAGAGTAGGAGTAAAGGGTAGCTATTCACAGTTGTAGAAGGTGGGTAGTGGTGTTCCACAAGGATCAGTGCTGGGACCACTGATATTCACAAGTTGTATTAATGATTTAGACTTTGGAATCAAAAACACAATTTCTAAATTTGCAGATGACACCAAATTGGGGGGATAGTCAATACTGAGGAGGACTGCAACAAGTTACAGGAGGACATTAATAAACTTGCAGAATGGGCATATAATTGGCAAATGAAGTTCAACACAGATAAATGTGAGGTATTACACTCTGGTAGGAAGAATAGGGAGATCACTCATCACTTGGAGGGTGCGAGTCTTGGTGGGGTAGAGGAACAAAGGGATCTCAGAGTGCAAATACACAAATCACTAAAAGTTGCGACACAGGTTAGCAAGGCCATAAAAAAAGCAAACCAAGCACTAGGGTTTATTTCTAGATGTATAGAATTGAAAAGAAGTTATGCTAAACCTGTATTGAATCTTGGTTAGACCACACTTAGGCCTAGAAATTGGGTTGGGGCGCCAAAGTGGCGCAAAAGTCGCCTGAGCGCAGGATTTAGCGCAGCGATCGGAGTAATACCGATCGCCAGAAATTCAGTTTCAGTGCCCCTCGAGGGACACGGGGCGAGGCTCGAGGCGCTCCGCGTCCCTCTTAGGGCACTGAAACTGATTATCGCAACGCAACGTGCCGCAGCGCCACACGTTGCGGCACGGCACACTGTGGTACTGCAGGCCTTCCTCCCACTGTTAAGGGGGAGGTGCCTGCAACAGCGCGATCCCCGCTCGCGAGTGGCGGCAAATGAGCCTGGCACCAAGGAGCAGTGCCGGGCTCTCGGGAAACAGCCGACAATACTGCAGGGGGGTGGTTAGGAGGCCGGGGACGGGGGTGCTGGGAGGCGGCCGCCGAAAAAGCGGCCGCCCCGCACCTCCACCTTAACTTGCGCCACTGCCGGCACAGTAAGGCCCTGTGATCCGGGCGCGGGTAGCGAACGGCGCAACTGCGGCGTTCACTACCAAATATCGCGAACGGGGCGCGAATGGGGCGCTGTGCACACCGATGACGCCATCGGTGGTGGCGCAGCGCAACAGGCTAATGCCACCATTAGCGCCCCTCCTGAATATTGCGGGAGGCGCAGCCAGTGGCGCTACAGCCACTGCCTGCCTCTTTAGACGCTAACAGGTGGCGCTACTCACCCAATTTCTCCCCCTTAGACTTTTAAAAGATTTACAAGGATGATACCAAAAATGTGAGGGTATACATATCGGGAAAGGATGAACAGGCTGGGTCTCTTTTCTCTTGAAAAAAGAAGGCTGAGGGGTGACCTAATTGAGGTCTTTAAAATTATGAAAATTTTTGATTAAGTGGATACAGAGAGAATGTTTCCACTTGTGGGGAAAAGCATAACTAGAGGCCATCAATATAAGATAGTCACCAAGAAATCCAATAGGGAATTCAGAAGAAACTTCTTTACCCAAAGAGTGGTGAGAATGTGGAACTCGCTACCACAGGGAGTGGTTGAAGTGAATAGCATAGATGCATTTAAGGGCAGGCTAGACAAGCATGTGAGGGAGAAGGGAATACAGGGTTATGCTGATAGATTTAGATGAGGAAAGATGGGAGGAGACTCTTGTGGAGCATAAACATCGGTATAGACTGGTTGGGCCGAATGGCCTTTTTCTGTGCCGTATATCCTATGTAATCCTATGTAGCATGTGAGCGATGCCAGCCATATCATCCTGCACGTCAATGCCAGCTACACTGGAAGCTGCCACTATTCTTTTGTTCTCTGGCAATCTCATACCT
Source organism: Somniosus microcephalus (assembly GCF_052327205.1). Classification (NCBI taxonomy): domain Eukaryota; kingdom Metazoa; phylum Chordata; class Chondrichthyes; order Squaliformes; family Somniosidae; genus Somniosus; species Somniosus microcephalus. The sequence goes on along the minus strand of NC_140994.1, from coordinate 189,711,966 downwards.
GCATTTTTTAACCAGAACAATGTGCCAGGATGGATGCTTGGAGACCAAGCTTACTTACTTCAACCATAGCTGATGACTCCACTGTGGCATCCAAGGACCAAGAGCGACAACAGGTTCAATTAAGCCATGACTCCTATCCTCATCATTATTGAACAGGGCATCAGGATTCTGAAGTCTCTCTTCTGCTGCCTTGTTAGGTCGGGAGGAGCTCTGCAGTACAACCCTCAAAGGTATCAAGAATTATAGTGCCATGCTGAATGATGTATTATTTTGCAGTTAGGACATTCCATCCACAGGAGATGGAAGAGGAAGAAGGTGGAGTCCACCAATCCCCTCAGCATAACAAGGGCACCCAGGAGAGAGAGGAGATGATATGGAACAACCTGTTGCCAGCAGCATGTGAGATTTGACAATTCATGAACAAATAAAAGGGGAACCGAAGGCCTGTATAAAAAAAATAACTACAAACATACCAATCCACCAAAGGTTTGCACATTTATTGATTGTCCCTTCATTATAGCCTATTACTATTTATTGTCTCTGTCTTCTCCTTGTGCATAAAGTTCTTTTCACACATGATGCATACGTGATGCTACCTCACTCTCAGGAGGTAGTGAGGTTAGTAATTGGGATTGCACTGATGGAGCCTTTGAAAACTGAGGTGGTACTCATTTCAGTGATGCTGATGTCTTTGCAGAACCTGCTTCCAGTGTCATGTCACTGTGTGTTCAAGCCCTAACTGGCCTAGCTCCAAAATTGTGCTGACATTAGAGAGGCTGGATTGATGCAGCCATAAATGATAGCATTTGTAACCACTCCCTGCAGCCCACCTGTTCTGGTCAAAGGATCAGTTGGTTAATTGTTTGCATGAGGACAAAATGAATAGTCCCACTTGAGTCCTGAAAGCCCTGATATATGGCTTGGAATGTATGGAAGCGGTTGTGGCTGCAATTAGAAGCACTAATCATCCTTAGAACCCCCTTCTGATTTCTTATTGCCACATTTGCCAGGGTGTTCCGCATGCTCGCCTTCAGGTGCAGATGTGGGCTGTGGACTCCTAACTTATACACTATTTGTAGCACATGAGCGTAGATGGTTTCTACACCCCGCACAAGAGATTTGTGGTCCGGAATCATTCTTCTTTTGAAGACTGGCCCTCTGACATCTGAGTTCCAGAACTCTTCAGCTGAGGCCAATAACTAGTGCCAAGCCCCAGAAGAGATAGCTGATTCCTGATCATAATAGATAAGAGGAGGTACTAAAAAGGCTGTCTGTACTTAAAGTAGATAAGTCTCCCCGTCCCGATGGGATGCACCCTAGGTTGCTGAGGGAAGTAAGGGTAGAAATTGTGGAGGAGCTGGCCACAATCTTCCAATCCACCTTAGATACAGGGGTGGTGCTAAATGGAGGATTGCAAATGTTAACACCCTTGTTCAAAAAAGGGGAGAAGGATAAACCTGGCAATTACAGGCCAGTCAGTTTAACATCGGTGGTAGGGAAGCTTTTAGAAACAATAATCCAGGAGAAAATTAACAGCCATTTGGACAAGCATGGACTAATACAGGAGAACCAGCACAGATTTGTTAAGAGCAAATCATGTTTGACTAACTTGATAGAGTTTTTTGATGAGGTAACAGGGCAAGTGGATAAGGGCAGTGCAGTTGATGTTGTGTATATGGACTTTTAAAAGGCGTTTGATAAAGTACTACATATTAGGCTTGTTACCAACATTGAAGGACATGGGATAAGAGGGGCACTAGCAGCATGGATACAACATTGGCTAAGGGATATAAAACAGAATTGTGGTGAATAGCTTTTTTTTGAACTGGAGAGAGGTGCACAGTGGATTTCCCCGAGGTTCAGTACTAGGACCACTGCTGTTTTTGATGTACATTAATGACTTAGACTTGAGGATACAGGACACAAGTGTGAAATTTGCAGATGACGCGAAACTTGGAAGTGTAGTAAACGGTGAGGAAGATAATAGACTTCAGGAGGATATAGACAGGCTGGTGAAATGGGCAGACACATGGCAGATGAAAATCAACCCAGAAAAGTGTGAGGTGATACACTTTGGTAGGAAGAATGAGGAGAGAAGATTCATGCTAAATGGTACAATTTTAAAGTGGGTGCAAGAAGAGAGAAAACTGGCATTACTTGTGTGCACATCTTTGAAGGTGACAGGACAGGATGTAGGGGGGGGGTGGCGTGCGCCCAGTCAGCTTCACCCCTGACTGTCCCTGAGCAGTTCGAATCGCTCCCACACCCCTGGGTTCTAGACACCGGACTTAGGTACAGGCGGCGATACAGAAAATCGAGTAGACAAGTGGTTTGGTGCAAGAAAACCGCAATTTTATTAAGGCACAATAAAACACAATCTTACTGAGAATTACTGATATAGTTACAGGCATAAACAATTACACTTATATGGGAATGGGGAACACACGGCACATCGAGGGAAACAAATACATGAAAAATCCCCTTATCCTTATCCCACCCCCAATACCTAACTAGATTAAGCTACGAGGGGCCAGGAATTCATGCTCACCAATTCGAAACCTGTTGCTTTAACTGATTGGGGATTTGAAGCTCACTCTTGTTGTCCTTTGGGGTTCGTCGTTGCCACGTGGTCACAGGGCGTGGCGATGGTGTTGTTTGTGCGGAGCACCCTCTTTTTCCTCCGTTAACGTCTTTGTTGGGTACTTTGTCACGATTGGTCTTCGGGCGGTTGCCGACGGTATTACTGCGGTTGCAGTTCGGTTGGCGGTCTTTACCGTTAAGATTTTCCTACCCAAGCTTCGAACACCAGTTTATTCTTAATTGGGCTTTACTGTCCATGCATCAAACGCCAGCTTATAACTAGGCCGTTTGTCTTGATTTTACTGTCCATGCTTCCGACGCCAACTTATTCATCAAATGCCAGCTTATCACTAGGCCGTTTGTCCCCCAATGCGTCTTTCCGCTGCCCTTCCCTGCCTTTACCGGTTTTACCGTTTTTTTGTCTCGTCTCGTCTGTTTGTGGCCCCGTGTGTCCTGTGCGTCTTCAAATTTGGGTCGCGTTCTCCTCCCGTGTTTGGCCCCGGTGTAGTAATGGGCGTCCTTGGTGTCGAGCGGCGCGGGGAGGGAGAAGAGGGCCTGCCACGAGGCACAAAGCGAGAGCGAGAAGCAGGAGCAGGAGGCAAGCGGCAAGAGCTAAGAGATAAGAGACCGATCACTACCAGTGGGCCTACAATTATACCCGGTTCTTCACCCCTTATCTGCGTGCCAAATCAGGTCAGTCCTTTGTCTAACTTTTGGCGGGCTCGTTTAAAATGATTACAGCTATTTACTTTAATGACTTCTGGGGCGGCTGTCTCCTGGTATAATGGCTTTGATGTCCTGGCTGTTTGTTATTTATGAAATTTAATCGGGTTTCCTGGCTTGGCAGCTACCTGCGAGCTGTTACTGATTATTTAGGCAAGAAGTTGATGGCTTTCAGATTAGAGCCATCCTGGCTTGATCTGTTCCAAAGTGAACAATGCATATTCTGTGTTTACTTTGTCTGGCTTTACAAAGTCTTTTCACAGATTCATGCATGGGGACAATGTCCAAAACAGTAACAAAAATTTGACCACGAACCTCGGCCTTCAATAAAACAATGAAAAACATTTTGCCACACCTCCTACTTTTTGCCCTTTGAGGGTGATCTGCCTCGCTTGCGAAATTCCCCCCTTCCCACCCTGCAGCTCCTCTGTAATGGGACCACAGTGGCTGGAGCAAGACTGGGGGAAGGCTGCTGAGTGTCAGAAACTGAGGCTGCAGATGCCCTTGAGGGACGGCCTGGGCCAGCTCTGGGCCTGGAGGGCCCGGCTGCTGACTGCTTCAACTCTGCATGGACGGCAGCAGTCTGTCCTACAGGTGGTGGCAACTGCAGTGGAGAAGTGCCAGTGGTGGCAGCAGGAATGCTGTCATCTTGAGAGAGGACAGCAACTCCCTGCTTGACCGACACACTGGCACTCCCACGGGGCAGCACTTCAGCATCCAGAGCAATCTGACGGAGCACAGATTGCTGACCTGCTGCGGCGCGGAGAGAGCCCCGGGGAAATCTGCCTGATCCAGCGAGGGTGGCAGCAGTCAGTGCTTGCATGGCCTCAATCTGCGTCTGCATGAGATCAGCCACTAACTGCATTGCAGCACTTAGCATTTGCGTGGCAGCCGCCTGTGCTACAGCGAAGTGCTCCACACTCCTTGCCAGTGATTCAATGGATTCGGGCATCCTTGCCACTGCAGCCATGAGCTCAGTGTGCCTTTGCTCCACCTGGGCGCTCATGTCAGCAAGGACCCGCTCCTCGTCTGCGTCCAGTGCAGCAGGACTCGAGGCCATACTCTCCCTCAGACCAAAGGTGGAGGCTGACCTGGAGCGTCTGGTCAAGATAGGGGCCCTGGTGCCGGTTTCGCACAGTGAGTGGGCCACGCCCATGGTACCAGTGATGAAGAGTGACGGCGCGGTTCGCTTATGTGGAGATTTCAAAGTAACAGTGAATCCTGTGCTCTCAGCTGAACAATACCCCCTCCCCATCATTGAAGATCTTTTCGCGGGTCTAGCAGGCGGTCAGAAGTTTAGCAAGATTGATCTATGCCAAGCCTACTTGCAGATGCATGTAGAAGAGGACTCACAGAAGTACCTCACCATCACCACCCACAAGGGCCTCTACAGGTACTGCCACCTACCCTTTGGTATAACGTTAGCACCAGCATTGTTTCAGCGGGCTATGGACCAGATCTTAAGCGGCATTCCAGTGGTACAATGTTATCTCGACGATATCCTTGTCACAGGAAAGGACGACAACGAGCATCTGCAGAACCTGACGAAGACACTGGGAAGACTTGAAGAATATGGCTTACGCGTTCGCAAGGACAAAAATGAATTTTTCAAGTCATCAGTGGAGTACCTAGGCCATGTCATCGACGCGGACGGCCTACACACCGCACCGTCGAAAGTGAAAGCCATTGCCGACGCTCCTGCACCTACAAATGTCGGCCAGCTGCGGTCATTCTTAGGACTCCTGAACTATTACGGAAAGTTTATTCCACAGCTGGCATCACTGTTGAAGCCATTACATGAGTTGCTGTGTCAGGGCAAGGCCTGGGCATGGACGAAGGAGTGCGAAGCTGCATTCAAGAAAGCCAAAGCAGCTTTGACTGACCCCAGAGTGTTGACGCACTTTGACCCGTCGTTGCAGATTTAGCTGGCCTGTGACGCGTCGCCTTATGGCGTCGGCGTGGTCGTGTCCCACATCTTTCCCTCAGGCGAAGAGAAGCCGATTGCATTTGCGTCAAGGTCCCTGAGCAAGGCGGAGGTGAAATACCCGCAGATCGAAAAAGAGGCTTTGGGCATCATCTTTGGAATCAAAAAGTTCCATCACTACTTGTTCGGAAGGAAATTCACCTTGCTGACGGATCATCGTCCTCTGACATCGATCTTTGGTCCACACACAGGAATACCCTCCCTGGCAGTGTGCAGGATGCAGTGCTGTGTGCTGATGTTAAGCGCTCACAATTACAACATCAAATACCGGAGGTCAGCAGCACATGGCAATGCGGCTGGATTGTCAAGACTTCCGCTGCCTGTGCCCTCTGAAGGCTGTGAGCAGTTGATTTTCTACTTTGACATGGTGAGCAATGCCCCTGTCATGGCCTGGCAGGTCAAGAAAGAGACCAGAGTGGACCCTACGCTATCCAAGGTGCTGGATCAGGTGATGCGAGGAGGCAGATCACGGGTGTCAGACGCACCACCTGAGCTCCTACCTTACCTGTCAAGAGGGAAGGAGTTGTCTGTCACGTCAGGATGCCTCCTTTGGGGCATGCGAGTGATCATACCACCAAAGCTGCGGAAACATGTCCTCAACGAGCTGCACTCAGGACATTGTGGTATTGTCCGGATGAAGGAGCTGGCATGAAGCTACTTCTGGTGGCCCGGTCTGGATCATGAAATTGACGTTGAAGCGAAATCATGCCCATCATGCAAGACAATCAGGGATACGCCAAGAGCAGCGCCACTGCATCCATGGGAATGGCTGGCGACACCGTGGCAACGGATCCATCTGGACTTCGCGGGACCAGTGGAAGGAGCGATGTTCCTGGTCGCGGTGGACTCCCATTCCAAATGGCCGGAGGTTGCAGTAATGTCCACTACCACTGTAGGATTCGCAAAATTGAACTTTATATTATAAAGGGTCGAATGGCAGAAGAGGCCATGATTTTAAAGACTGTTTTAAAAGAAGCCTAGGGAAAAGGGGCATTCAAAATGGCCACCAGACCCCGTGATCAACTTATTGCGACACTTTAAAATGGTTCCTGCAAATCCTCAGTCAGCTTTGTGGATTCAACCCAAAGTAAGTTCTGGAAGCCGTTTCTGAGAGAACGAAACCAGACACCCACATATACATATAGATTGGATGCAGATCCAGTCAAGATCGGCCTGTAGATAAAGGCCATCTAAATGTTGACCCAGACAAAAGGGAACGGTTTGATATTCATGAGAAGAGCATCAAGGGCCCGTTAAGGACATCACCAGGACATTAAAAACAATGAAGGTCATTCCAGACCAGAGATGGCCCGTTACCGGCCATCCAAGAACAGTTTAAAATATAATAACTACCCCGTTGTGCAACAAGCCCTCCAAAAGTTAAACAAAGACTAACCTGATTTGGCGCGAGATAAGAGCTTCTGGAAAGAAGTATAATTGAGAGAACACACGGGTAGGAATTGGGTTATCTTCAGCTTTCCAGCTTGCAGGCCTGGCCAGCTTTTGAGCTGGGTAAAGAGCCGCTTCGGGAGAAGATCAGCGTGACTCCTCTCCACCGTCGGAGAGGAAGAAGAAGAAGACTAAGCCGCCATCAAGAAGATCGTTCGAGCCGGCGTCCCACCCCGGGGTAAAACATCGGGAGATTGTTGATGAAACGAGAGGCCATCGACCCGCTCCGGCTCGGGTGAAGAGATAAAATAAAACTGAAGAAACGATGGGGGCCAGCCCAAGGCTCCTCTGACCAGGGTCGAGCCGATGATCCCCGACCCCACCGACATCCAGGCCAGCCGGTGTCCAGCCGCCCCCAACCCCCACCTCAGGAGAGAGGTGAGGTGCAGCTTGCTGGGGCTCCACGATCCACGTGGAGACGGGACGCCTGAAAGGATCAAACGCAGACTGGTTCAAAACCTTGCACTTCCTAGTTGGATTGGTGAGCATGTTTCTGGCCCTTCATAATCAGACCTAGATAGGTTTAAGGGGGTGGATATTTAAGGGTATAATTAACATGAGTTGTTGTCCCTCGATGTTCCGTGTGTTTCCCTATTTCATGATGATTTTTGTAGAGTATAATATGCCTGTATTTGCCTTAGTTAGTATTGTGTCGTTATGATTTGTTTATGTTTTTCCCTCCCATGTACTCTCTTATTTGCTTGCATTTGATTTGTGTTACCATATGCAATAAAATTTCATTTTGTTTCATCAAACTTGGTCTATAAGAGTTTTCTCTACATTGTAGTTCCTGCCCCAAAGTCCAGAGTACAGAATCTAAGGGGCGAGTGGGTCGAACCACTCAAGGTTTTACTGTGCAAGAGAGAGAGGCCTCTAGAGAGAGAAACCTCTGTGATCTAAAACCCCTTACACCACTACGGAGAAAACCATCGAGACTCAGAGAGATGTTCGGGCGATTTGGTCTGCCGGAGCAGATCGTAACCGACAATGGAACACAGTTCACATCCCAGGAGATGGAAGAGTTCCTCAAGAGCAATGGAATCCAGCACGCATTCTCCACGCCTTATCATCCATCCACGAATGGATTGGCGGAGAGATTTGTCAGAACGCTGAAACGCGAGTTGAAAGCGGCAAGAAGTGATTGCTCCTCTAAAGCAGCGCTTGAATGCTTTCTTGCTGAAATACCAAAACACGCCTCATGCTACGACTGGAGCATCTCCTGCTTACCTACTCATGGGAAGGCAGCTACGGACATGCCTTGACCTGCTGAGGCCAACGTCCACAGAAGCAGTGGTGCACGCCAATCAGCAGGATCAAGTCAGCAGACGAGCTCAGAGGTCCAAAGAACGACACTTTGTGGTGGGGGGCAAAGTCCTCGTGTGTAATTACACCACCCCGGAGCGGTGGGTTCTGGCTATGGTCATTCAAAAGACGGGCCCCGTTTCATACCGAGTCCACACCAGAGACAACTGAACATGGAGACGGCATGTAGACCAGTTACTGCCAAGACAGTCGCCACAGGTAACCCAAGAAACAGAGGATCAAGGACCTGCTGGGGGCTCCAGCAGGGACTGGTCGTCCGACCCTGAGACGGTGGCACCATCCACTCTTGTGCCATCGAGGGAGGAAGCCACGCCTGCAGGGTTACCGCAGAGCCTGCTCCTGAGACTAGGCGTTACCCCCAAAGAGAAAGGCAGCCTCCAGAGCACCTTAGTTACAGTTAGTGCTAACCTGTGTGCATGGGGCAGAATAATCCCCAGGGTTAGCGGAATGTAGAGGCAGTCTACCCTCTCTTCCAAAGTTATAGTCATTTTCAGTTATTCTGTTTTATGGACATTCTATTTTAAGGGGGAGGAAATATGTTGTATATTTTGAATGTGTATTAGAATTGTCCCACATGGGATACCATAATGGTGATTTGCAATGCACTATGGGAAATGTAGTGCATTGAGTGAAGAAGCACATTGTAAATAAAATGGCCGTTAACTAAACTCTCCACCCCGGAGTCCTTCTTAATTGTTATATAGGTAAGGGTATAAAACCCCTTGAGACACAACAGTACACATACACCTTTATTAAAACAACACGTCAAAAATCTTTATTAAAAACAACAAAACACAAAAAAAACAACAATCTTTATTCAGAAAAAAAAAAATTCAAACCGGTGTATCTCCCTCCACCTTAACATAATGTTCCTTCCAGGTCCTTTGGTTTTGGAATTCTAGTATTTGACCTTTTCCCTTGCACTGAGTGCATACTAGGTACAATACTATCCCCAGCTGGCAAACCACGAGGATGTGGGAAGCCAGTCTAATCCACGAAGGGACCTCTATGTTTTCAAAAATGTCCCACCAGGGTGGAATCACAATGTCCAATATCTTAGTCCTTATCTCTACTGTCTTCTGCTCTAACGTGTAGAAATGTTTCTGTGAGACTATTACTGCTTTGAGTATTTTGGTAAGATGTTCTGGGAGAGGGGGGATTTCATAGCCGAAATGTGCTGCATACTTTTGCAGGTTGGTGAAATTCTCCTTTGCAGTGAGGTGAACAGTGGAGGGTTCAGGAATGGGGACAATTAGTTCCTGGGCCACTTGAACTTCTGCCTCGGGTTTAAAGCAGAAACTACTGTCACTTACCGGACACCAGCTATGCTGTCCATGCTGGTAGTGGGGCGCATCTGTGGTGACACAATATGTCCCACCTATATATGCTACTTGTGGGGGAAAATGGTCTTGTGCCATTACCTCCATGGTACAGTTTATAGGTTTTGCGCCAACAGCTTTAAACCCGCACTGTGGTTTTGAATAGGCATTCAAGTGCTGGGGACACAGTATTATGTGTGCTCCCCGGCTCCGGCACCCCGAGATGTCAGTACCTGTCATAGCGTGCTCCCACTTTAAGACGCAAGGTGGGATTGCTGTGAAACAAATGTGTGCACCCCCTTGAATGACTCCAATGTTCTCTACCCTGTATACCGGTGTGGGTCGGGCTGTCCTACCCATGACCGGCATTCTCGCTACTATACCCATGACGGTGTGGTTGGACTGTCCCAATCCACCGGGACTGGGTAGGCCTCCGAAGCTCGACGGTGTTGACACGGGCTTAATGCATTCTCAAATGGATGGAGGGCTGCGAGGTGTTTGTTGCTGATCCAGGAGGGGACTAAACCCTGTTTTAAATCCTCCAGAATACTGCGGCCCTCGCCCAGCAACCATGCCCCATACAGCATGCACACCTTGTTCTGTGCAGCCTGGTCAGAAGCATTTCTGTCCTCCTTATGAGGGCATTTACAGTCTTGGCGTGCTTCTCCAGCTCCGCTATTATCTCTTTTAAATGGACCGTCATGGCCTGGTCCTCATGTAACTCTGAGCCTACTACCTTATTCTCATCCATCAATATTTTCTTTAACTGTGTTTTTAAACCGTTTATCTGGGTCTGCAATTCTATGTCATCCAGACTGTTGATGACAGAGGACCCTTTGTTAAACGCAGTAAAAACATCATTCCATACTCCCCTTCTTTGTCTCCCCGTATTACCAAAGTACTCGCGGTGTGTGGTGTACAGTTCGGTTTTGTCTACATTAGCAAAATCGAACTCGTAAAACTTCCTAAACATGTCCTTTAACAGGGCCTGGTATAGCTGTTCTGTCTCTTTGGGGCACCACTCCGGTAAGTGTAACTCGGTGAGGTTTAAAATCACAGAGGCTACCACGTAGTGCACCCCCTGGTATAGCACCTGATCCATCGGTACTAGTACCAGCCCATTCCCTGGTCCCTTGGTGGTGGCAGGGCACCCCTCTCTGTGTGTCCTTGCTGCCTGAGTCATGGGCAGGGGCTTCCGGGCGCGTGCCACTAGCTCAATGGCTTTGACTGGGGCTGGGTAATGTGGGACTATGCAAGTGTGTAGGTGGGAATCCCATTTCACCCCCTTCCCCTCATCCTGCCATGATGCGGAGAAGATGATGGATATGCCTGTGGGGCAGGCCTTTTGTGACCCCCACATGCAGGCATAGATTCCCTGTTCTGGCTCCCACCACTTATCCCAACATATGCTAGTCCCTCCTTGGGTCCCTGTGACCGTCCGGTGGGTGTCATTCCCCATTCATTCCCAGTCAGCTGTACGGTCCCCCATGTCTGTGCTCAGCTTTCTGAGGCACCACCACCTTCCCAGGGGAATCTGTCCTCTACAAGTCAGGCACACGCGCTTCCCCTCGGTGACCCTGACCCGTGAGGCCACAACCTGTACGCTGGGGCAGGGGAGGGAGGCCACCCCGTAGGTGAACCCGGTCTGGCTGGAGTACCGGGTGGAGTTGGATCCCAACCACCCGGGCCATCTTCCCTCATGGGAATAGATGGCGGGCTCCTCCACGCCTTGTTCGCTGCTCCCAGCAGTCACAGAATCACAGAATCACAACAGTGCAGATAGAGGCCATTTCGGCCCATCGAGCCTGCACCGACACATATCCCACCCGATCCCCGTAACCCCTACACCAACACATATCCCACCCTATCCCCACGTATTTAATCCCCCTAACACTAAGGGTCAATTTATCATAGCCAATCAACCTAACCCGCACATCTTTGGACTGGTGCTTTCTCTCCCGAACACCCATAGATGTGGGAGTCCTCCACGTCACCTCACTTTCCAATGCTCATCCCTATCAGGGCGAGTAGGAGTACGCCTCCCTTCATTCTGAAATCCTTTCCTGCAAAGAGACACAAGAGCATATAGCCAGGTCCTGAGGAGATTCTCTGGCTTGGGTGAAGCATAGTCGAGTCTTGTGACCTTGACTTAAATACAAACATTCTTAAAAATACTACTACTGTATTAAAACTACCCATCACCTTGTTTAAACTTAAACTAAACACCCAAACTTAACAATATAACTTACGTAAACTATGTACATCCGCCGCCCGTCTCCGGGCAGCCAGCCTAATTCCTGTTTGAACTGCGGCATACCGCTCCCTTCGGTGTGGCCGCACTGTCCTGTACTGTCGGCCCCTCACAGCCTGTGGCTGCCGGCTGGGGACCTCTGTTCTTGGACTTCCCCCTAACTCGGGAGGCTGTCCCTTTAAAATGAGGAGCCGGTGACCACGGTTTCCTCGGTTGGGGTGTCCGTGGGGACCTTCTGAGGACTTTGGCAGGTGGGGTTTTCTTGGCTGGTGGGCCTTTAACCCGAACCGCTGCCCCCTCCGGTGCGGTCTGTGGGCTTACCACTGCCGCTGGTTGGGGATCTTCATCCTCAGGCTTTACCTCTCCTGAACCTGGGCTAGGGGCAGGTAACTCTTCGCAGCCTGGTGCTGCAGGCTGAGAGTCTCCGGCCCCAGGTCCCAAACCTGGGTCCGGGGCGGGGTCTTCACCCTCGGGTCCCTCCTCCTCTAAACTTGGGTCAGGGGCGGGGTCTTCGCCCTCAGGTCCCTCCTCATCTCTATCCCAGAAGAGTGGGGGAGTGTCCCAAGCGGTGGGCGGGATGGCCCCTCCCCTTAAACAAGCCTGCCTGTGCAGTCTGTGAACTTGCTCCCGCTGCAGGCTGAGGATTTCTACACTCAGACCTTGCCCCAACTGGCTGTTCTCTCTTCTCGGGTTTAAACAGTTTACACTGATTAATATGGAACCATTTGGTGCACCGAGGCATCTTAATGGCGTATACCATGGGGCTGGCTTTGTCTACAATGCTGTAGGGTCTCATGTATAATGGCTCCAGACTTCCTACCCGAGCAAAATTCCTCACCATGACCTGATCCCCTACCTCCCACTCGTGGTGTTTTCGGGGTTCTAACAGCAATCGGTTACTCCGATGCTGCTTTCCCATGTTCCCAGCCGCCTGCCCGTGAACCTGTTTTAAGGTGCTCGAAGAGGTTTCGGGTGAACCTGTCCCGGTTTACCACTCTGAGCTGACCTTCTGTGAGCACCGGGGCTAGTACATGGGTGGGGGTTCGCATAATCCTGCCAGTCATCAGCTCGTGCGGGGCGTACCCCGTGCTTTTTGACTGGCTGGCCCGGATCCCCATCAGGAACAACGGTAGGACCTCGGCCCATTTTCTAGGCGAGTCCACCGTCTCTTTCCTCAGCCTTTCCTTTAGGGTCCTGTTCATTCTCTCCACAATCCCTGATGACTGTGGGTTGTGTGCAACGTGCCACTTCCCCTCGATGCCAAGCAGCATAAGGGTAATCTGCATTACCTGCCCGGTAAAGTGACTCCCTTGGTCGGACTCCACATACTGTGGTAGCCCCCACCGCAAGAACACTTCCCAGACCAGGATTCTGGCTGTACCCAGAGCTGTGACTGTTCTGCAGGGGAAGGCCTCTACCCATTTCGTGAACACATCTACCAGGACTAGGCAGTACTTATAGCATCCCTGGGTGGTGGGCGGGGGCCCGATGTAGTCGACCTGTATCGACTGCCATGGTCCCTCTACCCTCCTGATGTGTCCCATAGGTACCTTCCTTTTGTGGAGGTCAGGGTTGTTAGCAGCACACACCAGACAGGCGGCGCAGAACTCGCAGACATCTTCCCTGAGTCCTGGCCACCATCCTGCCTGTTCCACCCGTTGCCAGGTGGTCTCAGGCCCGGGATGCCCCGCTCCTGGACCCTCATGGGCCAGTTGAAGGTATTCCCTCCGGTGTTGCTGCAGCACAACCCAATGTTCTCCCCTAAACAGCATGCCTTCTTTCACGAAGAGGGCTGCTGTGCCATAAGGACCCTCTACCCCTTTTCCCTAAGTCACTGCACTGAGGACCGCCTTGAGGACGGGGTCTTGGGTTTGGATCGTCTTGAGGTCCGGGGCTAAAGCTACCCTTGCACTCCCTTGTGTCCCGTCCCTACCTCTGACTGCTGCCATGGGTCTGGACCCATATGGATCCCAGAAAGTGCCTGTCCGGGCACCCTCCTTAGCTAGCATGTCAGCCTGCTTGTTGCCTTGACTACGGGGTTCTGTGGAGGAATGGGCTTTCACCTTAAGGATGAAAACCTCCCCTTCCTCCCCCACTGCTGCTGGGGTTTTAGTGTCAGGGGTCTCCCGTCGACGGAGGTGTATCCGCGGCGGGACCAGATAGCCAGGTACTCCGTACACGAATTGCACGTGAACATGCTGTCCGAGCAAATCGTGTATGGGGTGGGGAAGATTTCAGGGTGTGTAACGACGTACACTACCGCGGACAGTTCAGCCTGCTGGGCGCTCAGGGTGCTGGGGAGCTTAATTGCCAGGGCAATGTTTGCCGCTGGGTCGTAAACTCCACACCCTGTGAGTCGCTCGCTAGCAGATACCGTGCTGGAGCCATCCACATAGATTTTGCGGTCTGTGGGGTGTATCCCGGCCCGTAAACCTATGTCCACTTCCCAAACCCCTTCTATGGAACACCGGTGGGCTGTTCCAGGATATACCAGGTTGGCTGCGAGCTTTGGCTTGCAGAGACCCTTCATCTTGAGGTCCACCTGTGAGAGGAGCAGGGTCCAGCGAGCAATGCGGGCACTGCTCACCGTCCCATCCTTGATCCTCCCATCCAGGAGCATCTGGGTGGGTGTGTGATGGGTGAGGAGGGTGATGGGAGAAGTGCCTGTGAAGATCAGCGATCTTTTCACAGCCCAATGTGTGGCCAAGAGGTGCCTCTCACAATTGGAATAGCTCTTCTCCACATCCGTGAGTATCCTGGAGGAGTAGACCACTGGGCTCAGCCTGCCATGCTGCTCTTGGAGCAGCACAGCACTCAGGCTGTCCTCGCTGGCTGCTACCTCCAGGAAAAACTCTTTCCCCCATCTATGGCCCCTAGAGCTGGTGCAGTCTGCAAGTCCTTCTTGAGCCTGACAAATGCTGCCTGGCAACCCTCATCCCAAACCCACTCCACTCCCTTGTGTAGGAGTCGGAGCAGAGGGGCTGCTGTGGCTGCATAGTCTTCAATAAAGTCTCTGCAGTACCCGGTTAGCCCTAGAAACAACCTCACACCCGTGACTGTGTTGGGGACTGGTAACTCTTGTACCGCTTCTCTCCTAGCCTTATCTATGGCCTTTTCTCCAGTGCGTATGGTCAGGCCTAGGAATTTCACCTCCTGCTGGCCGATCTGCGCTTTCTTGGGGTTTACTTTAAAACCCTTTTGACTGAGCAGTTCGGCCAGTAGTGGGCCATACTCCTCTCTCGAATTGGTGAAGAGAAGCAGGTACCAACTGTCTGGGCTGGCTGAAATCCTTTAAACTGTTCGCCGTGCACTGATGGAAAATGCTGGGGCTGTTGTGGAAGCCCTGAGGCAAACAGTTCCAGGTGTACTGTTGCCCTTTAAACGTAAAGGCAAACTTGTACTGATCCTCCCTCCTTAAAGGGATGGACCAAAACCCGTTGGAAATATCCAGCACTGTGAAAGTGGTCGCGGATGCTGGGATACTTCCTATCAGGTCAGCAACTGCTGCTACCGTGGGTGCACAGGCTTGGATGTTACTGTTGAGCACCCGATAGTCCACCGTGGCCCTCCAGGAATTGTCTGGCTTTCTAACCAGCCACAGTGGAGAGTTTACGTGGGTGGCTATCGGTCTCAGGACTCCCTGCTGTACTAAGGAGGACATGGCTGCTTCCATGTCTGGCTCCGCTTCCCTGGGGAAGTTATACTGTTTCTGTGGTTGGGCCATGGGGTCCCTGTCTACGCTGACCTCACACCCGTTGACCCTCCTGCAGTCGTGTTTGTGGGTGGCAAATGTGGCTAGGTGGGCCTGCACAAATGCCTGGAACTCTTTTGGGGTATTGCTGACCATGAGCTTGAGGTTATAACCCTCTTTAGGCTTCATGGTGCACAGGGTCCCCTTCCCTTCTTTCCCTGGGATGACTACTACCTCGCTGTCCTTTCCTGTACTTGCCCCCCATAGGCAATGGTTTCTTAAATCGACCAGGATCCCATGGCCTACAATAAAGTCGGCTCCCAGGACACCTCTTCCACCCTCCACTTCCCACTTCATCAGGACACAAGTCCACTTAGAGTGGAGTGGTCCTAAATGAATGGCGAGCGGGATGGAAAACGAGCCAGCCTGTTCTCTGCCTGTGAATCCCGACAGACTGTATGGGACCCCGTTAGATAGAGGTGAGGTGGTAGGGTGCATGATGCCCCCATGTCCAACAGATAGGTCCCCTTCACCTTTTCTACCTCCATCTCCACGAGCGGTCTCTTCCATTCATTGTACCGAAGGGAACACAGGTAAACAGGCTGCGCTGGCTCTAGTCAGGGCTGTGGGTTGGATGGGGCTGACGGGGTCAGAGCACTGGTAGCGGCTGCTACTCTCCCATGGCCAGTCAATGAGGACCTCAGGGTGTCCAAAAATGACTCGACCGCAGCGGGAGGGATTCCTGCCTCTGCCTTTTGGGCTGGGGCTGTGGAATTCTTTCCCTTATTTTTCCAAGGGTTTTTGCACTCCTTCCTCCAGTGTCTGTCCTTCCCACACCCGTAGCAATTCAGCTTAGTGCTGGGGGGGTTATTCCCTTCCTGATGCCACTCCTTCCTACCCTGTATGAGTTTTACCTCATGCACCTTCCCCTTAGGTGGGTGTGCATCGGTTCCCCTACCATTCTTATAGGCTAGGGTCAACTGTCTGATCACCGTAAGTTCGGTGGTCTGGGGATTCTTGGGGTCGAACCAGACTTCCGCCTTGGCCCGGACCTGTGGCAAGCTGTTTGCCACCAGCCAACGGAGCCAGTGTGCCAGCTGACCCTGGTTCAGGAATGCCCGGTTAGGTGCCCCAGGACAGGTGCTTCTATATACCGGCCATAACCTGTCCGCGAAAGCCTGCGGGGTTTCCCCTGCGAGCTGCACGGTCTTCGCCACACGGGAGAAAGGACGTCCCTCATTCATCCCCATGGCCTCCAGAACTTCATCCCTGAGCTCCTCATACCCGCTCTGCCCCTTCTTACACTCATCAGAGAGGGATTGGAGGAGCCTATTCTCTAGGGAGAATAGTAGCATTTTAGCCTGCTCAGCATCATCGCAGTCGTTGACGCTGGCTGCCTGCTCTACTTCCCTGAAGTGGATCGAGGGGTCCCCTTTTTCGGAGAGCTTTGGGATATGGCTCACCATAGCCCTAAGCTGTTGGGTACTATAGGGTAATATGAACTGGTTTTGGAGGGGTCCCTCGTCCTCGCCATTAACGGGTGGACCGAACCTCCGATGCCGGGCTGGGCACATCGATCCCGGCTCTGGCCTCTCTTGTGGGGGTTGTTCCACCTCTGCTCCCACCCCTGACTCCACACCCCTTGCTGCCAGACCTCGCTGAAACCTGGCGCTACGGGTGGTGGTCGTGTGACCTCCTGCTCCTCAACCGGGTCGTCCCTTGGCACTACCAGTGATGTCTGAACTGTTCTCCCCTCGTTCCCTATAAAATCCACCTGGCCTGCCTTCTGGCTTATGAGGCACACCATGCCCTTTGCCTTCCTCAGGGCCAGGCTCAGATTTTCTATCTGTTCCTTGCAGGGGCTATGATCTGTATCTTCAAACCCCTGTTCGCTCGCTAACTTGTAAGCTGCCTTTACCTCTTTTACTTTCTCCTCCTGCTCTCTTACTTGTCTTGCTAGGCGGGCATTCTTTTCCTGCAACCTCAACTCATTACCCTTGGCTTCGGTGACCTGGCACTGTAGGTATTCCAACTTGGCCTTATGTTCTCCCATTAAATGTACCCTTTCCTGATTCAGGGCCTGCAATGCTACCAGTAACTTCTCCCCTGCTAGAGCCTTGTCCTGGATCTCCAGGGCTGACTCCTTTAACTCAGCTGCCTGTGCTGCAACGAGCCTGTCCAAAAGCTGGACCTGTTTTTTGAAGCACATCAGCCAGACTGCCTTCTCTAGAGATTTCTTGTGCTCCTTCCCTTCTGTCCACTTGGCTGCGGCATCTACCGGACTCTCAGCCCTTAACAGATTGGTGATCCACTTCTTTGTGATATTCACCTTGCACATAATCAGAAATCCTTTCCTCCATCATGGTTTGCTCATCCGAACTGTGTCGCACCCCTGTTGCCAGAGTCCTGCTGCGGTCGCCATTTCTGTAGGGGGGTGGCGTGTGCTCAGTCAGCTTCAGCTCTGACTGTCCCTGAGCGGCTCGAATCACTCGCACACCCCTGGGTTCTAGACACCGGACTTAGGTACAGGCGGTGATACAGAAAATCGAGTAGACAAGTGGTATGGTGCAAGAAAACTGCAATTTTATTAAGGCACAATAAAACACAATCTTACTGAGAATTACTGATATAGTTACAGGCATAAACAATTACACTTATATGGGAATGGGGAACACACGGCACAGCGAGGGAAACAAATACATGAAAAATCCCCTTATCCTTATCCCACCCCAATACCTAACTAGATTAAGCTATGAGGGACCAGGAATTCATGCTCACCAATTCGAAACCTGTTGCTTTAACTGGTTGGGGGATTTGAAGTTCACTTTTGTTGTCCTTTGGGGTTCGTCGTTGCCACGTGGTCACAGGGCGCGGCGATGGTGTTGTTTGTGCGGCGTACCCTCTTTTTCCTCCGTTAACGTCTTCGTTGGGTACTTTGTCATGATAAGTCTTCTTCAGGTGGTTGCCGACGGTATTACTGTGGTTGGGGTTCGGTTGGCGGTCTTTACTGTTAAGATTTTCCTACCCAAGCTTCGAACACCAGTTTATTCTTAATTGGGCTTTACTGTCCATGCAGCAAACGCCAGCTTATAACTAGACTGTTTGTCTTGATTTTACTGTCCATGCTTCCAACGCCAACTTATTCATCAAACGCCAGCTTATCACTAGGCCGTTTGTCCCCCAATGCGTCTTTCCGCTGCCCTTCTCTGCCTTTACCGGTTTTACCGTTTTCTCATCTTGTCTCGTCTATTTGTGGCCCCGTGTGTCCTATGCGTCTTCGAATTCGGGTCTCGTTCTGCTCCCGCATTTGGCCCCGGTGTAGTAATGGGCGTCCTTGGTGTCGAGCGGCATGGGGAGGGAGAAGAGGGCCCGCCACGAGGCACAAAGCGAGAGCGAGAGGCAGGAGCCCGGAGCAGGAGGCAAGCGGCAAGAGCTAAGAGATAAGAGACCGATCACTACCGGTGGGCCTACAATTATACCCGGTTCTTCACCCCTTATCTGCGCGCCAAATCAGGTCAGTCCTTTGTCTAACTTTTGGCGGGCTCATTTAAAATGATTACAGCCATTTACTTTAACAACCTCTGGGGCGGTTGTCTCCTGGTATAATGGCTTTGATGTCCTGGCTGTTATTTATGAAACTTAATCGGGTTTCCTAGCTTGGCAGCTACCTGTGAGCTGTTACCGATTATTTATGCAAGAAGTTGATGGCTTTCAGATTAGAGCCATCCTGGCTTGATCTGTTCCAAGGTGAAGAATGCATATTCTGTGTTTACCTAGCTGTCTGGCTTTACAAAGTCTTTTCACAGATTCATGCATGTTAAGTTTCGTTTCAGGGCCTGCCTTTTTGCAGGGCCTTGCTTTTAAAAATCCTGTCGGTTTTGGTCACGAGGTCTCAGAAGCCATTTTGGGTACCCTTTTTAATATCTTGTCCATACAAGGTCCCTTTATCCATAACTTTTTGGGGAATGTGGGAATTTTGAGAACCCTACAAGGATAACAAAGTAGTTAATAAAGCATATGGGATCCTGGGCTTTATAAATAGAGGTATTGAGTACAAAAGCCAGAAAGTTATGGTAAACCCATATAAAATAGTATAATATAAAATAATATAATATAAAATGTCTCTCAATGTCTCTTAATGTCTTCTGCTTTCTATCCTATCACTGACCTTCCCTTTTGTTCTTTCATCCCCTCCCCCTTTACCCAGCCCCTAAACTTGCTTTCCATTTCCTGCTTTTTTCCAGTTCTGACGAAGGGTCATTGACCTGAAATGTTAACTCTGTTTCTCTCTCTATGGATGCTGCCTGGCCTGCTGAGTTTTTCCAGCGTTTTCTGTTGTTATATAAAATACTAGTGTGGCTCCAGCTGGAGCATTGTGTCCAATTCTGGGTGCCACACTTTAGGAACAAGGTGAAGGCTTTGGAGAAAGTACAGAAGAGATTTATTAGAATGGTTCCAGGGATGAGGGATTACAGTTACGTGGATAGTCTGGAGAAGCTGGGGTTGTTCTCCTTAGAGCAGAGAAGGCTAAGAGGAGACTTGATAGAGGTGTTTAAAATCAGGAAGGGTTTAGATAGAATAAATAAAGAGAAACTGTTTCCAATGGCTGAAGGGTCGATAACCAGAGGGCACAAATTTAAGGTAATTATCAAAAGAACCAGAGGTGACATGAGGAAAAACCTTTTTACGCAATGAGTGGTTACGATTTGGAATGCACTGCCTGATGGGGTGGTGGAAACAGATTCAATTGTAACCTTCAAAGGGGAATTGGATGAATACTTGAAGGAGAAAAAAGTGCAGGAATATGGGGCAAGAACGGGGGAGTGGGACTAACTGGATTTCCCTTTGAAAGAGCCAGCGCAGACTCGATGGGCCAAATGGCCTCCTTCTGTGCTGTACTATTCTATGATTCTATGATGATTCCCTCCCAGCTCCTCCTGCTCACTGGTGCTGTGAGCTTCACCCTGTGATATAATCACCGTCTCACCAGTTACATCCACCCAAGTGGGTATACCTGAGCTGGTTGTTGAGTAATTAAGGTGCCTGATGGAGTCGAGGAATCAGGTGCAGGAATGGGCTCTCTGGAGCTGCCAAACTACTCATCAGCTCCTTCTTTCTGTAAGGGACACAAAAGTCATTCATTTTAGGAAGTTGCACGCTAATCTGTGATTCAGATGAAGTTACTGAGCAATGAGAAGAGGTCTCTCTACTCCCCTTAAAGCTCCAAGGCCAAAATAAAGGTGCATAATACAGCGATAAATATTTTTCATGAAAGGAACTTGGAATGGAACTTAATTTTGTGCGAGTTAGATATTGATGGTAATGACAATGCAGAAAATATATGATTGATAAACACATGCCTCATTTCACAGGGTTTGTACATTACTAGCAGCAGAACCCCGTGTACATGTGGAGGGAACTCTTACTACTCACCCCAGTACAGAACTAGCATTAGAACCAGAAGTTCAACTCACCAGCCACAGGATTCAGCTCAGATAGCCCTAGTCTGCAGTGTCCAGCACAATGTTAGTTAATGTGGCTCATTTGACCGTACTAATGATTCTTTTTGGTAAGTTTCTGAGTTAAAAATGAATGTTATTACATTGTAACATGTTAATATAAATTATTTTAATGCGATACCGAAGGAGACTCTGTATGTATGACTGACACAGCCCAGCTGGTACGATAGCAAAATACTGCAGATGTTGGAAATCCGAAATAACAACAGAAAATGCTGGAAAAACTCAGCAGGTCAGGCAACATCCGTGGAGAGAAATTTCAGTTGACGTTTCGGGTCGAACCCTTCTTCAGCCCAGCTGGTAACTGATATTATTTTCTATGTACTGTGCCAGGCTGATCATAGTCTGCACACTTTCTCTGTCACTGCAATGAACACTGAATTATTACTATCTTTACCTGGACTGTTTGTGGTCCAGTCACCTTTGTAACAGGATCAGAAGTGCGAGGAGTCCTGGGACAGTCGATCACACTGCCGTGTAGATACTCTGCCAGAAAGAATGGTGAAGCTGAAATGTGCTGGCACCGTGGACAGTGCTATAGAGTCAGCTGTAGAGATACACTGATTAAAACAAAGGGGAAAACTGTAACTTCAACAAAATCCTCAAAATACCATCTTGATGGTAAAATAGAGGAAGGAGATGTATCGCTCACTGTCGACCATCTACGTGAAGAAGACAGTGGCTGGTATTGCTGCCATGTAGAGATTGCTGGTGTTTTTAATGATCGGAAAGATTTTCAATCTCCTGGTTTTGGAGGGTAAGTCAGCTCAATGTTATCTATTTCTGTTATTTCTCTCACATAAATACTGATTCTAGATTTATCGTTGAAATCTCTGTTGAATATCAAGGGCTAAGATGAACGTACAGAATGCCGAAGGTGGTGCAGTCCAGTAATATACACAAATAATGCATCTGCTGAGAATCTGTGGAAAAGAGCTTTTTGTATTTGTTAGTGATTGTGGATTGTACATGGGCAGGTATATTAGAGAGATTTTTAAACAGTAAATATGTGAGTATATTAGAGAGGTTTATTAAACAATAAATGGGCAGGTATATTCGAGAGTTTTAAAAAACTATAAACCAAATAGAAATGATAGAATGTAGCACAATTCTAATTTTGCAGAGTTATAAACTGGCATTTTAAATACTCAATTTGACCGTGAATATTTCCTATGTTTTCGTTAAAATATTCTTTAAATGAACAAATCTGCTTTTGAATTATTGCCATTTACACTCCAAAGTTAATGGATTTGTTACATTTTCTGACCTGTTTTATTTTTAAATACTGGATTTAGGATTAAATATTGAGGTCCAATAATTTCCTAGGAGATGACTGCTGCAGATTTACTGTCAGTGGCCCCGATGCTAACGGGGAGACACGAGGTCGCGCGGGAAACCCGGTTAAGTGCAGCGCGTCTGTCAGTGGCTTTTTAACTCAGCCACCGCATTGTAATTTTACTTCCGGGTTTTACATCCAATGTGAATCTCGTGGCCATGCAGGAAAATTTAAAAAGTAAGTGGAAAAAGCCTCTTCAGCGCCCGTAAACTACCTGATAAATTTGGTCGTCCGCCACTGCCGTTCGGCTTCACGATGACAGACGTGCTTGGGGGAAAGGCGACCCGCTGTCAAAAATGACAACTTTCCCACCCGACCTGCCACCGATCACGCCCGCTACCACCCCGGAAAATTCCGGCCGATGCCTTCCTTGGGTGTCAGTCCATGGTGCCTGCATTATCTGAAGGGGGTGAAACACTGGGTGAGGAATAGCTGTTAGGAGAACGGGGCTATCTTCAGCATTCATGGCTGCTGACTCCACTGAAAAGCACCCTAACATCCAATGCTGTTTCTTCAGCCTCAAAGGAAGTGTGCCACACGGCTTAGGAACAACGAAAGAGTGTGTAAAAGCGCAATAGCTGTGCACAGTGCTTGCAATGGTGCCTCTGAGAGTGTGCAGCAGTTCCCAACTTCGATTAGTATTGTGTTTGAAATCTGTGCAGTAGCGAGGAGCACACTCGCCTTCACCTCCATTATGAGACCCGAACATCTGTTCCTTATTTGTAACCCGCGGCAAAGGACCAGGGTGACTGTATTGATTCATTTGGTGACCTCCCTCCATACAGCTGCCACCTGTGCTTTTACTGGACAGTGGACTTTAGCCCCAAATAGGACCACTCTCCTTTGGATCATCGACTGCAGCAGGACGTTCAACATCAAAGGAAGCCTGTTGCCCATTTGTGCCATTGTGAACATTCAGCCCACTTTTCTGCCATCACCAGGACTTTCCCTCTAATGGCGAGCTGCAGCCCTTTAAGAGCGCGTCCATGATTTTGTAACCTCTGGTTGCTGTGAGCGATGCCCTGCCGGCAGCACAGGGTCTTGAAAATGAACCCCTTCGAGTTCACCGGGGCAGGAGCCTGCAGTGGTGTGAGTTCAGTTCTCACGTGCTATACTTCTGCAGAATGCGGGAGAGCAATCAACTTGGGAGATTTATTTTCACCAGTTGGCAAATTCACTGATCTGTTAATGACATTTCAAAAGTCTAGATCAGTGTTAAAATAACGCCGATCAGAAAATCAAGTTTGTAGCTAAGGTTTAGATTCGTAAGGACATTCCTCCTTTTTGCACCCTCCTCCAGACAACTGTGGGCAAGGATTTGAAAAGAGTTATGTTTAAATGTTAGGCTTTTTAAGCAAATTGTATTCAGACAAGTTTAAAATAAAAACACAGAGACAAAGGATGGTTGATATGCTTTAAATGAGAAATGCTTTGAAGTTGGTTCCCCAAAGACCATAAACATTAAACTATTTGTTAGCCTGTTAATTGACTATTTGATAAACACCTCATGCCCACGTTAGGAAATCTCTGCTCCTGGGCACTCCGCCCAGGATAGGCCTTCCCTTTTCTCTTGTGAACACAGGCAGATAAAATCAGACGCAGAAACAAACACTTGTCAGGTTCTTTTGAAAAAATCTATGCGGGTTTTCACAGAGACTCAGAAGTTAGAATACAATTTGTTTTGTTTAAGTCGAGCAAGATTGTCTATTGATGTGGGGAAGCATAGAGTATTCTTTATTTTGTATTGTAGTGAGAAGTTCCCAGTCAGAGGAAAATATACTGCCAAAAGCCCACCGTAGTGATTTAAATTAAGATGTCCCTGAAATATTTGCCAGGATGAGCACTGGTTCAATTGAACAGATGATCATCCTGCCACAAAACACACTTCCAGTGGTAATCCCGTCAGAGAAAAAAATATACTTTAGTTGGTTTCTGCTGTGCCTCTGCCAATCCTTTGTAATCATTAATTTAAGTTAAGATAATTAATAGCTGGGATATGCCTGGTGCAGTGGGTTGGTAGCCTGTTCCTCCACCTTGGAACCAGGGTTTGAACCCATTGTAGAATGGGGTGATGAAAGTGTCATTTCTGTGCTGCTAGAATGGTTTGTCGTGAATTATTTTGGGGAGTCTCAATCCAGTTCCTAGTCCACGGCACAAACCTGTCTACCAGTCGGTACAAATTAGCAACGAACTGACCAATATTGTTCATTGGACTGCTAATAGAAGCAAACAAATTCACATCTTTTCCACAGAAATGCACCTGCCAAAAAAATCTATTCCTAAGCTGTCTGAAACCAACGATCAACAAGATGTGCTCCATGATTTTGGGTTTAATTGTTTTCCTCGTCTTGAACGAGTTGTCAAAACGAGATTCCGAACAGAGGCAAGCATCTACCACAAAAAGGAGAGGGTTATTGGTGAGTAAGTCCTGGCTCAACAACGCAAATCCAGCATAATCGGCCTCGTGGAAGTCTTTTCCCCTTAAACCTGCAAACCCAAAATAAAGGTGCATAATACAGTGATAAATCTTTTTCATGCACGGTACTTGGAATGGAATTTAATTTTGTGGCAGTTGGATATTGGTGGTAAAGCTAATGCAGAAAATGTATGATGATAAATACTTGCCTCATTTCGGAAGTGTTGTTCAATACTGGAAACACAACCCGTGTACATGTGGCGGAAACTATTACTCACACCAGTACAGAACTAACATTAGACCCAAAAGTTCAACTCACCAGCCACAGGATTCTGCAGCAGGTGCAGCTCAGATAGCTCCAGTCTGCAGTGTCCAGCTGCAGATAGGGGGAGATAGAGGAACAGATATGTAAGCAAATCTCAGAAAAGTGCGAAAATAATAGGGTAATAATAGTGGGGGATTTCAACTTCCCCAATATAAATTGGGATAGTCAGAGTGTGAAAGGCTTAGAGGGTGCAGAATTCTTAAAGTGCATCCAGGAGAGCTTTTTGAGCCAACATGTAGAAAGTTCTACAAGAGAGGGGGCGATACTGGACCTAATTCTGGGGAATGTAGCCGGGCAAGTGGTGGAAGTGTCAGTAGGAGAGCATTTTGGCGACAGTGACCATAATTCGGTGAGATTTAAGGTGGTCATGGAAAAAGACAAAGACGGCCCGGAAATAAGGGTTCTAAATTGGGGGAAGGCCGATTTTAATATGATAAGGCAGGATCTGGCCAAAGTGGACTGGGAGCAGCTACTTATAGGAAAATCCACATCAAGACAGTGGGAGACTTTCAGAAGGGAAATAGAGAGAGTACAACGCCAACATGTTCCTGTAAAGGTCAAGGGTGGGACCAACAAGCAAAGGGAACCTTGGATGACAAGGGATATACAAAAATGCATTAGAAATAAAAGGGGGGCTTTTGGCAGTTACAAAAGACTAAAGACGGAAGAAGCCCTAGAGGAGTATAAAAAGTGCAGGGGCATACTTAAAAAAGAAATTAGGAGGGCGAGGAGGGGCCATGAAATAACACTGGCGAGCAAAATAAAGGAAAATCCTAAGATGTTTTATAAGTATATTAAGGGCAAGAGGATAACCAGGGAAAGGGTAGGGCCCATTAGGGACCAAAGTGGCAATCTGTGTGTAGAGCCAGATGATGTAGGCGGGGTTTTAAATGAATTTTTTGCATCTGTGTTCACTATGGAGAGAGACGATGCAGACATAGAAATCGGGCAAGGGGACTGTGACATACTTGAACATATTAGCATCGAGAGGGAGGAGGTGCTAACGGTTTTAGCAGGCCAAAAAGTGGATAAATCCCCAGGCCCGGACGAGATGTATCCCAGGCTGCTGTGGGAGGCAAAGGAGGAGATTGCAGGGGCTCTGACACAAATTTTCAGAACCTCTCTGGCCACAGGGGATGCACCAGAGGACTGGAGAACAGCTAATGTAGTACCATTATACAAGAAGGGTAGCAGGGATAAACCAGGGAATTACAGGCCAGTGAGCCTAACATCTGTGGTAGGGAAATTATTGGAAAAAATTCTGAGGGACAAAATTAGTCTCCACTTGGAGAGGCAAGGATTAATTGGGGATAGTCAGCATAGCTTTGTCAAGGGTAAATCATGTCTGACAAATCTGATTGAATTTTTCGAGGGGGTGACTAGGGGGGTGGATGAGGGAAATGCTGTGGATGTGGTTTACATGGACTTCAGTAAGCTTTTGACAAAGTCCCGCATAGGAGACTGGTCAAGAAGGTAAGAGCCCATGGGATCCAGGGTGCCTTGGCGCGTTGGATCCTAAACTGGCTGAGTGGCAGGAGGCAGAGGGTGATGGTCGAAGGATGCTTTTGTGACTGGAAGCCTGTGTCCAGTGGGGTACCTCAGGGATCGGTGCTGGGTCCCTTGTTGTTTGTGATCTACATAAATGATTTGGATGAGAATGTAAAAGGTATGATCAGTAAGTTCGCAGATGACACGAAAATTGATGGGGTGGTAAATTGCGAGGAGGAAAGCCTCAGGCTACAGGACGATATAAACGGGTTGGTCAGATGGGCGGAAAAGTGGCAAATGGAATTTAACCCTGAAAAGTGCGAGGTGATGCATTTTGGACGGACAAATAAGGCAAGGGAATACACAATGAGTGGTAGGACCCTAGGAAGTACAGAGGGTCAGAGGGACCTTGGTGTACATGTACATAGATCTCTGAAGGCAGCGGAACAGGTAGATAAGGTGGTTAAAAAGGCATATGGGATACTTGCCTTCATTAGCCGAGGCATAGAATATAAGAGCAGGGAGGTTATGATGGAGCTGTACAAAACGCTGGTGAGGCCACAGCTGGAGTACTGTGTGCAGTTCTGGTCGCCTCACTATAGGAAGGATGTGATTGCTTTGGAGAGGGTGCAGAGAAGATTCACCAGGATGTTACCTGGGATGGAGCGCCTCAGCTATGAAGAAAGACTAAACAGGCTGGGGTTGTTTTCCTTGGAGCAAAGAAGGCTGAGGGGGGACCTGATTGAGGTGTACAAAATGATGAGGGGCATAGATAGGGTAGATAAAGAGGAACTTTTCCCCTTAGTAGGGGGGTCAATAACAAGGGGGCATAGATTCAGGGTAAGGGGCAGGAGATTTAGAGGGGATTTGAGGAGGAACTTTTTCACCCAGAGGGTGGTTGGAATCTGGAACTCACTGCCTGAAAGGGTGGTAGAGGCAGGAACCCTCACAACATTCAAGAAGCATTTGGATGAGCACTTGAAATGCCATTGCATACAAGGCTATGGACCAAATGCTGGAAAATGGGATTAGACAGGACAGGGATGGATGGGCGGCACGGACACGATGGGCCGAAGGGCCTCTTTCTGTGCTGTAAAACTCTATCTATGACTCAATGTTAGTTACTGTGGCTGTGGCTCATTTGACCGTACTAATCCTTTTAGGTAAGTTTCTGAATTAAAAAATGAATTTTGTTACATTGTAAAATTCTTTTAATGCAATACATAAGGAGTCTGTGTGTGACTGACTGCCCTTAGAGGGGTTATCGTGCAGATTCACCAAAATTATACGGGGACCTAAAGGTTTAGTTATGCGGGCAGGCTGCATGAACTTTGTTTGTATTCCCTTGAGTTTAGAAAGTTGAGGGGTGATCGAATCGAGGTGTTTAAAATGATAAAGGCATTTGATGGGGTAGATACAGAGAAACGATTTCTTTTGGCGGGGAACCCAAAACAAGGGGGCACAATCTTAAACCGAGCGAGGGCATGCAGGAGTGAAGTCAGGAAGCGCTTTTTTGCACAAAGTGTAGTGGAACTGGAATTCTAGCCCTTAAAAGGCTGTGGGTGCTGGGTCAATAGAAATTTTCAAGACTGAGGTAGATAGATTTTTTGTGAGTAAGGGTATTAAGAGATATGGAGCAAAGACGGGTAAATTGAGTTGAGGTACAGATCAACGATAAGGAAAGAAAATACTTACATTTATATAGCGTTTTTCACAACTACCAGATGTCTCAAAGCACTTGACAGCCAATGAAGTACTTTGAGTGTAGTCACTGTTGTAATGGGATGATCTAATTGAACGGTGGAACAGGCTCGAGGGGCTGAATGTCCTGTTCCTATGTTCCTGAGTTCCTACGGTTCACACCAGCTGGTAACTGGTGTTATTTTCTATGTACTGTGCCAGGCTGATCATAGTCTGCACACTTTCTCTGTCACTGCAATGAACACTGAATTATTACTATCTTTACCTGGACTGTTTCAGGTCCAGTCACCTTTGTAACAGGATCAGAAGTGCGAGGAGTCCTGGGACAGTCGATCACACTGCCGTGTAGATACTCTGTCAGAGAGAATGGTGAAGCTGAAATGTGCTGGAACCGTGGACAGTGCAAAACATTCGGCTGTGGAGATACACTGATTAAAACAAATGGGAAAACTGTAACTTCAACAAAATCCTCAAAACACCATCTTGATGGTAAAATAGAGGAAGGAGATGTATCGCTCACTGTCGACCATCTACGTGAAGAAGACAGTGGCTGGTATTGCTGCCATGTGGAGATTGCTGGTGTTTTAATGACCTGAAAGAGATTTTCAATCTGCTGGTTTTGGAGGGTAAGTCAGCTCAATGTTATCTATTTCTAGCATTTCTCTCACATAAATACTGATTCTAGATTTATCGTTGAAATCTCTGTTGAATATCAAGGGCTATGATGAACGTACAGAATGCCGAAGGTGGTGCAGTCCAGTAATATACACAAATAATACATCTGCTGAGAATCTGGGGAAAAGAGCTTTTTGTATTTGTTACAGTGATTGTGGATTGTACATGGGCAGGTATATTAGAGAGATTTTTAAACAGTAAATGTGTGAACATATAGAGATTATGGGGGGAATTTTAACTTTTGGACCCACGGGGAGCGGGTGTGAGGGAGGCGCCCAGTCGCGCAGGGAAACCCGGAGATTTAACTCCACAGTGTGCGTGTGATCTCACTGACAGGTTCCCGCACAGATGGATTGACAGGCTTGGCTTCCAGTTGGAATGCTGGAGAAGAGGCCGCAGCCTCCGAGACCCGACACGGGGCGGGGGGCGATCCCAGGGGGGGGTTCAATCCCTGACCGGGGGAGGGGGGGGGGGGGCAATTATATGCAGGGAGCTGATGTTGGAGGAGCTTAGGGGGTCAGGGGGAAGCAGTCCCACTTCTCCTAGCCCACAAGGAGTGCTCACTGAGGCTGTCCTCACCTCGCTTCAGGTGCCAGAATTCCCGAGGCTTGGGAACCACGGCCAGCCACAGTTAAAACTGCAAAACCGGTTAAATCCGAGGCTTCCAGCCTCATTATCACATTTAAAGTGCCAACCCGCCTCCATGGTGCCGGCATTGCCTGAAGGGGGTGAAACACTGGGTGAAGAATGTCTGTTATGAAAACGGGACTTTCATGGCTGCGGACCCCACTGAAAAGCACCCTAACAGCACAGGGCCACCTTGAGCTGGACAGCTGAGCAACCAAAGGTGATCCTTCACCCTCTAGAGACGTTTGCCTTGCAGTTTTAGAACAATGAAGGAGTGTGTGTAAAAGCGCAATAGCTGTGCACAGTGCCTGCAATGGTGCCTCTGAGACGGTGCAGCAGTTCCCAACTTCGATTAGTATTGTGTTCTGTGCAGTAGTGAGGAGCACACTCGCCTTCACCTCCATTATGAGACCCGAACATTTGTTCCTTATTTGCAACAAAGGACCAGGGTGACTGTATTGATTCATTTGGTGACCTCCCTCCATACAGCTGCCACCTGTGCTTTAACTGGACAGTGGACTTTAGCCCCAAATAGGACCACCCTCCTTTGGATCACCGACTGCAGCAGGACGCAGATTGGGTGACCGCTTTGCGGAACACCTCTGTTCAGTCTGTGAGGGTGACCCCGAGCTTCCGGTCGCCTGTCATTTTAATTCATCGCTCCATTCCCACTCGGACCTCACCGTCCTTGGCCTCTTGTATTGTTCCAAGGAAGCTCAATGTAAACGAGGAACAGCACCTCATCTTCCGATCAGGCACTCTGCAGCCTTCCGGACTCAATATCGAGTTCAACAATTTCAGATCATAACCTCGGCCCCTATTACATTTTTCCTTGTAATTTTTCCACTCTTCCCCCCCCCCCTTTCCTTTTGTTTCTCTCTCACACCTGGCAGCTATCTCTTGCCCTGCCAGTACACTTTACACCTAATCTCAGCCTATTACCATCTCGTCTAGCTTCTAATACCT
Source organism: Somniosus microcephalus (assembly GCF_052327205.1). NCBI lineage: Eukaryota > Metazoa > Chordata > Chondrichthyes > Squaliformes > Somniosidae > Somniosus > Somniosus microcephalus. Next base: position 189,681,593 of record NC_140994.1, on the reverse strand, counting down.
TTTATTGTCTCTTTTACTTCTTTTGTTTCTTTCACTTCTTTTGTCCGATCGCAGCCCTGCCTTCGATCTATTTTCTTTTCTTTCCAGTTTTGAAGAAGGGTTCGACCCGAAACGTCAACTCAAATTTCTCTCCACGGATGTTGCCTGACCTGCTGAGTTTTTCCAGCATTTTCTGTTGTTATTTCAAAGGGAGCCTATTGCCCATTTGTGCCATTGTCAACATACAGTCCATTTTTCTGCCATCACCAGGACTTTCCCTCTAATGGCGAGCTGCAGCCCTTTAAGAGCGGGTCCATGATTTTGTAACTTCTGGTTGCTGTGAGCAATGCCCTGCCGGCAGCACAGGGTCTTGAAAATGAACCCCTTCGAGTTCACCGGGGCAGGAGCCTGCAGTGGTGTGAGTTCAGTTCTCACGTGCTATACTTCTGCAGAATGCGGGAGAGTAATTAAGCTTCGGAGATTTATTTTAAGCAGTTCGCAAATTCACTGATCTGTTAATGACATATCAAAAGTCTAGATCAGTGTTAAAATACTACCGATCAGAAAATCAAATTTGTGTCTAAGGTTTTGATTCACAATCTCTGCTCCTGGGCACTCAAGAGGGGTTATCTGATCGGCCTTCCCTTTTCTCTTGTGAACACAGACAGATAAGAACAGAGACGGAAACAAACACTGACTCTTGGGTTCTTTTGAAACGAGAAATCTGTTTCAGAGTCCCAGAAGTTAGGATACAACTTTTTTTGTTTAAGTCAAGCAAATGTCCTACTGATGTGGGGAAACAGAGCATATTCATTATTTGGTATTATAGTGAGAAGTTCCCAGTCAGCGGTAAAAATACTGCCGAAAACCCACTGTAGTGATTTAATGAAGATGTTCCTGAAATATTTGCCAGGGTCATGATGATCATCAGTTAATTTCTGTGCTGCGAGAATGGTTTGTAGTGAATTACTTTGGGGAGTCTCAATCCAGTTGCTAGTCCACAGCACACACCTGTCTACCAGACGGTACAAATTAGTAACTAACTGACAAATATTGTTCCGTCAGACTGTCGAGAGATGCAAAAAAAATCACATCTTGTCCACACCTGCCAAAAAAATCTAAACCAGAGAGGGGGAAATGTAGGGCAACTAAAGATAGAGCTCCCTGGATGATGAAAGAGATAGAGAGTAAGATGAAGCAGAAAAAGGGGGCATATGACAGATGTCAGGTTGAGAATCCAAGTGAGAATTGGGCTGAATATGGAAAGTTCAGAGGGAAAGTGAAAAAGAAAAATAAGAGGGACAAAGAGAGAGTATGAGAATAGATTGACAGCTAACATAAAAGAGAATTTCAAAGTCTTCTATAAGCATATAAATAATAAACGGGTAGTAAGAGGAGGGGTGGGGTCGATTAGGAACCAAAAGGAGACCTCTGCATGGAAGCAGAGAGCATAGCTGAGGTACTAAATGAGTATTTTGCATCTGGATTCACCAAGGACAAAGATGCTGCCAAAGTCATCGTGAAAGAGGAGGTTGCGGAGATACTGGATGAGTTAAAAATTGATAGAGGAGGTACTAGAAAGGCTGTCTGTACTTAAAGTTGATCAGTCACAAGGACCGAATGGGATGCATTCTAGGATGCTGAGGGAGGTTAAGGAGGAAATCGTGGAGGTACTGGCCATAATTTTCCAATCCTCCTGTAGGATTCACAAAATTGGACTTTGTATTAATAAGGGTCAAATGGCAGAAGAGGCCGTGATTTTAAAGACTGTTTTAAAAGAAGCCCAGAAAAAGGGGCATACAAAATGGCCACCATACCATGTGACCAGCTTATTGGGACACTTTAAAATGGTTCCTGCGCAACCTCAGACAGCTTTGTGGATTCAACCCACAGCAAGTTCTGGAAGCCGTTTCTGAGAGAACAAAACCAGACCCACACGTATGCATATGGATTAGATGCAGATCCAGTCAAGATCGGCCTGGAGACAGAGGCCATCTAAATGTTGACCCAGACAAAAGGGGGCAATTTCATATTCATGAGAACAGCACCCAGGACTAGATAACGAGATCAGCAGGGCATTAAAAACAATGAAGGTCATTCCAGACCAGAGATGGGCCTTTACCGGCCATCGAAAACATTAAAAAATATAATAACTACCCCGCTGTGCTCCCAGCCCGCCAAAAGTTAAACAAAGACTAACCTGATTTTGGGCGGGAGACGGAAGTTTTCTGGAAGAAAGGTATATCTGGAAGACTTTTCGGCAGTTGGAGAGAGCTCAAACGGATGACACACTCAGAGAGGAGAAGAGTGAGACACAGCTTGAATCCGGACACTCAGAAGAAGAAGCAGGCACTCGCAGGAGGAAGAAGAAAGCCAACATCAAGAAGGCTGTCTCAAAGCTGGCGTCCCGCCCTGGGGAAACACATCGGGAGATCGTCGACCATCCCCGGGCTGTTGCCGGAATGAGAGGCCATCGACCCAACTTGGGAGAAGAAACAAAAAAATAAAAACCCCAAGAGAAGAAACCTTCCAGCCACCCCGGTTGGAAGGAGAAGTGATAAAAACAAACTGAAGAAGCGATGGGAGCCAGCCCAAGGCTCCTCTGACCAGGGTCGAGCCGATGATCCTCAACCTCGCCGACATCCAGGCCTGCTGGTGTCCAGCCGCCCCGACCCCCCCACCTCAGGAGAGGTGTGGCGCAGCTTGCAGGGGTTCCACGATCCACGAGGAGACGGAGCGCCTGAAGGGATCAAAACACAGACTTGATTTCAAAACCTTGCACTTCCTAGTGGGATTGGTGAGCATGTTTCTGGCCCTTCACAATCAGATCTAGATAGGTTTAATAAGGGGGTGGATTTAAGGGTACAATTAACATGAGTTGTTGTCCCTCGATGTTCCGTGTGTTTCCTTATTTCATCATGATCTTTGTAGAGTATAAGATGCCTGTATTTGCCTTAGTTAGTACTGTGTCGTTATGATTTGTTTTGTGTTTTTCCCTCCCATGTACTCTCTTATCTGCTTGCATTTGATTTGATATTTTTCCTTATGCAATAAAATTTCATTTTTTTTCATCAAACTTGGTCTACAAGAGTTTTCTCGACATTGTAGTTCCTGCCCCAAAGTCCAGAGTATAGAATCTAAGGGGCGAGTGTGTCGAACCACTCAAGGTTTTACTGTGCAAGAGAGAGAGGCCTCTAGAGAGAGAAACCTCAGGGACATCTCTCAGGAAAACCCCTTACATCCATAGATACGGGGGTGGTGCCAGAGGACTGGAGAATTGCAAATGTTACACCCTTGTTCCAGAAAAGGTGTAAGGATAAACCCAACAACTACAGGCCAATCAGTTTAACCTCGGTAGTGGGGAAGCTTTTAGAAACGGTACTCGGAGACAAAGTTAACAGTCATTTCGACAGGTGTGGATTAATTAAGGAAAGCCAGCACGGATTTGTTAAAGGCAAGTTATGTTTAACTAACTTGATCAAGTTTTTTGATGAGGTAACAGAGAGGGTTGATGAGGGCAATGCGGTTGACATGGTGTATATGGACTTCCAAAAGGCATTTGATAAAGTGTCACATAATAGGATGGCCAGCAAAGTTGAAGCCCATGGAATAAAAGGGACAGTGGCAGCATGGATACCAAATTGGCTAAGTGACGGGAAACAGAAAGTAGTGGTGAACGGTTGTTTTTCGGACTAGAGGAAGGTATACAGTGGTGTTCCCCAGGGGTCGGTTCTAGGACCACTGCTTTTCTTGATATATATTAATGACTTGGATGTGGGTGCACAGGGCACAATTTCAAAATTTGCAGATGACACAAACCTTGGAAGTATGGTGAACAGAAAGGAGGATAATGATAGGTTTCAAGAAGACATAGACAGGCTGGTGAAAAGTGTGAAATGATACATTTTGGTAGGAAGAACGAGGAGAGGCAATATAAACTAAAGGGTACCATCCTAAAGAGGGTGCATGAACAGAGAGATCTGGGGGTATTATGTGCACAAATCATGGAAGGTGGCAGGACAGGTTGAGAAAGTGTTTAAAAAAGTATACGGGATACTGGGTCTCATAAATAGAGGCATAGGGCTCGATTTTGCCAGGCCTGAAGAGGCGGGATTGGAGGTGTGTGAGGTGGTAAAATCGCAAAAAAAGGTGGGCGGGCCCAATCCCGCCTCCATCCCAACTCCGAGCAATTTTCCCACATGCGTGTTTTCTGACCCCGTTTCCATCCAGGCCCTTAAGGCCCTTAACAACCACTTAATTGCCTCTACAATCCAATTTTGAGAGGCCTTTCTGATTTTAACACTTTTCCCACGTGCTGCACGTCTCCTCTGGAATCCTGGTGGCATCACAAGTGGATTGCTTACTACCAGCTGCAGCTCCACCATTAAAAAGGAGTTTTCAGCAATCATCATTTGCAGGTGGCAGAGCTTTGTTGTCTCAGGTCTGGGGGAACTTTTAGCAGGCCTACTCATTGTTCTGGAAGTTTGGAGCCTGACGCCCATCTCCAGTGTGACCTCCTGGGAAACCCCTCTCTACAGCTTGACTGAGCGCTTCCTCAACTGAGGTATATACCAGAAGCATGGAAACCATTTATTTCCTTTCCTCCTGGACATCAGATTCGGACGAAGACCAGCCGTGGCAGCAGCAGAACCCTGAACAACAGCAGCACCAACTGCAGGAGCAACAGCAGGAGCTCCAAGCTGCTGCTCGTCCACCTGAAGCTGCACAGGCCAAAAGGTGCCAGTGCATGAAAGCACATCAGTGAAGGAGATACCCCCCAAAACAAGGTCTACAGACAGAGGATCAGCTACATCAACATGACTGAGCAGCAGTGCCAAAGGAGATTCCGACTTTTGCGAGAGGTAGTGGGTGACATCTGCACAATGCTGCAGCAAGAGCTGGAGCCCAGAGGAGCAGGTGGACACCCCTAAGGGAGTGTTTGCTAGTGCTGTTGGGGAGGGTTTAAACTAAAATGGCAGGGGGTTGGGAACCTGTGCAGGGAGACAGAGGAAAGGGAAGCAAGGATAGAAGCAAAAGACAGGAAGGAGAAAAGCAAAAGTGACAGTCAGAGAAATCAAGGGTGTAAATCAAACATGGCCACAGTAAATAATAATTCTTAAAAGTCTGAGTGTTAAAAAAAAACAAGCTTGAAGGCTTTGGCCTAGAAATTCGGTGGCGCCCCATTTGGGGCACCAGTCTCGCCAGAGCACCGAAAGTACCGCCCCAGAAGGAGTCGCGAGCGCCTGCCGGAAATTCAGTTTGAGCACCCCAAACAGAAGTGCGGCGCTACTCGAGGCATCCCGCATCCGTCATGGGGTGCTGCAACTGAAGTTTGCAGCGCAACATGCCGCAGCGCCACACGCTGCGGCACGGCGCACTGCGGTACTGCAGGCCTTCCTCCCCTTCTTAAAGGGGAGGGGCCTGCTGCAGCATGATCTAAGATCGCGAGTGCCGGCAAAAGAGCCCAGCACCGAGGAGAAGTGCCGGGCTCTTGGGAGGGGGGGGGGTGGTGCTCAGGAGGCTGGGGACGGCTGCACAAAGAGGTTCTGGCAGGCGGCCAGCAAAAAAAAATTGCCGCCCCGCACCTCAGCGCCTCTACCGCCGCAGGTAGGCCCCCCTGAACCGGTCGCAAATTGCGACCGGCGTTACAGCAGGGGGCATTACCAAATTTCACGATCGGGGCGGTAGCGGGGTGCTGCGCACACCGATGACGTCATCGGTGGCGGCACAGCGCTAATGGCTAGTACTGCCATTAGCGCCTCGCTACATTTTGCGGGAGGCGTGGCCAGTGGCGCTAAACCCACTAAGTGCCCTCTTTGGGCGCTAACTGGTGGCGCAGCCCGTCGAATTTCTAGGCCTTTGTGTCTTAATGCGAGGAGCATTCGTAATAAGGTGGATGAATTAGCTGAGCAAATAGATGTAAACGGATATGATATAATTGGGATTACGGAGACATGGCTCCAGGGTGACCAAGGTTGGGAATTCAACATCCAGGGGTATTCAATATTCAGGAAACACAGGCAAAAAGGAAAAGGAGGTCCAGTAGCATTGCTGGTTAAAGAGGAGATTAACACAATAGTAAGGAAGGATATTAGCTCTGATGATGTGGAATCTGTATGGGTAGAGCTGAGAAATACCAAGGGGCAGAAAACATTAGTGGGAGTTGTATACAGAGCCCCAAACAGTAATGCTGAGGTTGGGGATGGTATTAAATGGGAAATTGGAGACACGTGCAATAAAGGCACAGCAGTTATCATGGGTGACTTTAATCTACATATAGATTGGGCTAACCAAATTAGTAACAATACTGCGGAGGAGGAATTCCTAGAGTGTATACAGGATGGTTTCCTGGACCAAAATGTCGAGGAACCAACTAGAGATCAGGCCATCTTAGACTGGGTATTATGTAATGAGAAAGGATTAATTGGCAATCTTGTTGTGCGAAGCCCCTTGGGGAGGAACGATCATAATATGATAGAATTCTTCACTAAGATGGAGAGTGAAGTATTTGACTCAGACTAGGGTGCTGAATTTAAGTAAAGGAAACTATGCTGGTATGAGGCGTGAGTTGGCTAGGATGAATTGGGGAATGTTACTTAAAGAGTTGATGGCGGATAGGCAATGGCAAACATTTAAAGATCGCATGGATGAACTACAGAATTTGTTCATCCCCGTTTGGCATAATAATAAAACAAAAAAGGTGACTCAACCGTGGCTAACAAAGGAAATTAGAGATAGCATAAGATCCAAGGAGAGGACATATAAATTGGCCAGAAAAAGCAGCAAATCTGAGGATTGGGAGCAGTTTAGGATTCAGCAAAGGAAGACAAAGGGATTAATTAAGAGGGGCAAATAGAGTATGAGAGTAAGCTTTCAGGGAACATAAAAACTGACTGTAAAAGCTTCTATAGATATGTGAAGAGAAAAAGATTGGTGAAGTCAAGCGTAGGTCCCTTGCAGTCAGAATGAGGGGAATTTATAATGGGGAACAAAGAAATGGCTTACCAATTAAATACATACTTTGGTTCTGTCTTCACAAAGGAGGACACAAATAACCTCCAAGAGATGGCGGGGAACATCGGGTCTAATGAGAGGGAAGAACAGAATGAAATCAGTATTTGTAGGGAAATAGTGTTAGGGAAATTGACGGGATTGAAGGCCAATAAATCCACAGGGCCTGATAATCTACATCCTTGAGTACTTAAGGAAGTGGCCCTAGAAATAGTAGATGCATTGCTGGTCATGTTCCAAAATTCTATAGACTCTGGAACAGTTCCCATGGATTGAAGGGTAGCTAATGTAACCCCACTATTTAAAAAAGGTGGTAGAGATAAAACGGGGAATTATAAGCCTGACATCGGTAGTGGGGAAAATGCTAGAGTCCATTATAAAAGATGTAATAGCAGAGCACTTGGAAAACAGTGACAGGATCGGACAAAGTCAACATGGATTTACAAAAGGTAAATCATACTTGACTAATCTACTGGAATTTTTTGAGGATGTAACTGGTAGAATAGATAAGGGAGAACCAGTGGATGTGGTGTATTTGGATTTTCAGAAGGCTTTTGATAAGGTCCCGCATAAGAGATTAGCATGCAAAGTTAAAGTACATGGGATTGAGGGTAAGGTACTGACTTGGATAGAGAACTGGTTGGCAGATAGGAAGCAAACAATTGGAATAAACTGGTCTTTTTCTGAGTGGCAGGCAGTGACTAGTTGGGTTCCGCAGGGATCAGTGCTAGGACCCCAGTTATTCACAATATATATTAATGATCTAGACGAGGGAATGGATGTAATATCTCCAAGTTTGCAGATGACACAAAGCTGGGTGGGTGCGTGTGCTGTGAGGAGGATGCAGAGAAACTCCAGTATGATTTGGACAGGTTGGGTGATTGGGCAGATGCATGGCAGATGCAGTATAATGTGGATAAATGCGAGGTTATCCACTTTGGTGGCAAAAACAGGAAGGTAGATTAATATCTGAATGGCAATAGATTGGGAAAAGGGGAAGTGCAACGAGACCTGGGTGTCCTTGTGCACCAGTCGCTGAAGGTAATCATGCAGGCGCAGCAGGCGGTTAAGAAAGCAAATGGTATGTTGGCCTTCATAGCGCAAGGGTTCGAGTACAGGAGCAAGGATGTCTTGCTGCAGTTGTACAGGGCCTTGGTGAGAGCATACCTTGAGTATTGTGTGCAGTTTTGGTTGCCTTATCTGAGGAAGGATGTTCTTGCCATGGAGGGAGTGCAGCGATGATTCACCAGACTGATACCTGGGATGGCAGGAATGACGTATGAAGAGAGATTGGGTCGATTGGGCTTATATTTGCTAGAGTTTAGAAGAATGAGAGGGGATCTCATTGAAACTTATAAAATTCTAACAGGACTAGACAGACTAGATGCAGGAAGGATGTTCCCGATGGCAGGGGTATCCTGAACCAGGAGTCACAGTCTAAGGATAAGTGGTAAGCCATTTAGGACAGAGATGAGGAGGAATTTCTTCACCCAGAGAGTGGTGAACCTGTGGAATTCTCTACCACAAAAGGCAGTTGAGGCCAATTCATTAAATATATTCAAGAAGGTGTTAGATATATTTCTTAAGGCTAAAGGGATCAAGGGATATGGGGAGAAAGCAGGGACAAGGTACTGAATTTGGATGATCAGCCATGCTCTCATTGAATGGTGGAACAGGCTTGAGGGGCTGAATGGCCTACTCCTGCTCCAACGTCTATGTTTCTATGTTTACCTGTGGCTGTCAAAGTCACCACCGCACTCAACTTTTTTGCTTCCGGCTCATTCCAGGGATCAGCAGCTGACATCAGCGGCGTCTCCCAGGTGGCCGCAGACACTTGCATCATGCAGGTAACCAATGCCCTCTTTGTCATCGCTCATAATTACATCAATTTCTCCAAGGATCAAGCCAGTGTAACTGTGCGTGCGGTTGTGTTTGACAATCTGGCAGGCTTTCCAAGGGTGCAGGGCATCGTTGACTGCACACTTGTGGCCCTTAAGGCACCCCATCACAATACAGGTATTTTTGTCAACCGCAAGGGCTTCCACTCCCTCAACATACTGCTGGTGTGTGACCACAGGAAGGAAATTTTGCATGTTTGCGCCAAGTACCCTGGCAGTTGCCATGACTCCTTCATCCTGCGTTTGTCTAGTGTGCCTCCGCTCTTCAGTCTGCCAGACCAACTTTTCGGATGGCCGCTTGGAGACAAGGGCTATCCCCTGAAGACGTTGCTAATGATGCCATTGAGGAGCCCATCCAACGAAGCTGAGGAGCGCTAGAACTCCAGCCACATTTCCACCAGATCCATAATCGAACAAACCATCGGCTTGCTGAAGATGCGCTTCAGATGCCTTGCTAGATCAGGTGGAGCCCTGCAGTACTCAGCAGCCAGGGTCTCCAGAATAGTCATGGTCTGCTGTGCACTTCACAACATGGCACAGCATCGTGGCTTGCAGATGCCTGAGGAACAAGTGGCACATCACATAGCCTCCTCAGATGAGGAGGAGGAGAGCCACAATGAACAGCTAGCAGAGGCGCATCAACCAGCGGCAGCAGCACGCGAGCACATTGCTGCCCGGGATGCAAGGGATGCACTCATCTTGGCCAGATTTGCTTAGCCTAGACAATCAAGCACTTTTGCCTCGCAGCTTCTTACCAGACCATCGATAATGGCCAAGAACCTACGGATTCCTATCACTATGACCACCATACTGACAATTGCAAATCACCCTAAGCCCTCAATGTGGAAGTCCCAGTTGCAAAATGACACATGCCACAAATTCAACAGTTTAACATCAGCATTTTGTATCACAACAAGCATGATGGCATTTCAAAAATAAACACATGACACCCAAGTGACTGCCCTTGTGACTACTTGTGCATTATCTTCCTCTTACGTGTGCTCCTACATGGTGCTTCCCCTATGGCTTCAGCAGATGTGGAGGCTCCTTGCTCACTTTCTTGCTGCTCCTGCCTCGACACCTTTGGTGGGCATCCTCTGGGGTTGTGAGCCTGTGAGGGCTCAGCAACAGTCTGCTGCTCCTGCGGCTGTGCAGGGTTTGAGACGCCGATCTCAGTTGGGTGGGGACTCTGGTGGGGCTCTGACCGAGGGCTTTGCAATGGCATGGTTGTGTGAACACTCGGAGAGGAGCCCTCACTTCCTTGTTGTCTGCCACAAACTTCCCTCTCATGGGTCAGCCCCACTTCAGACCTAGCAAGTGGCTGGACAACCCCTTTCTGCACTTCAGGGGGGCCATGAGGACCTGTTTCTGCGCTGGAAGTCCTACTCCAGAGGACTTCCATGAAGGTCTGGTTTCTCTGCTCAATAGCTGACCATCGCTCCTCAAGAGATGTCAGTCTATTCTGAGCAATGACCATGTTTCCACGACCCTGGCGACTAAGCTCCTCCATGGCCATAGCCATCCTCTACTCTACAGTAGCCATCCTTTCCACGGAGGTTGCCATCCTTCCTGTGGTGATGCGTTCATGCACCAATGCCTCCACAAAGGCTGTGCTCATGTTAGCGATGGACTCCTCCATTCGCTCCACACTCGCAGCGACCCTGGAGACAAAACCTGCCAGAGACTCCTTCACCTGTTCCTGGAGTTCCAGCACCGCTCTTCTGGATGGATCCAGAGGCACAGGGTCGACATGCAACCGAGCCGAGCTGGCAGAGTCCTGCGCCCTCCGACGAAGACTCTCCACTGCTGTCCCTGTCTCCACCATCTGCTGATGCTCACTTGTGAGCTATGATATACCAGGTGACAACACTGCACTAACTCGCGAAGGTCCCACTGAGGTGTGAGTGTCTGCGCTGGTGCTGGGTGCGCTGAATTCTGCTGACGCTACGCCTTCCAAGGTTGCAGCTTCCTCTGAGGAGACTTGAAGATCAGGCTCTTCCTCTTGGACAGTGGGGACAGGGGCTGTCAATGGTCCTGTGGGACAGTAAAGGAAAGAGTTGGAGATGTGAGGTAAAGTTTGCATGCACATTGAATTGTACAGATGATCATAAGTCAATCTGTTAGACCTTCATGATCAGTTACTCAGGCAATGTTAATGAGAGAGATGCAAAACTATTCTGTCACCAGCTTGCTGTGATGCACCCATCTGTCCATCCCCCACTTGCGCATCCTCCTCTACTCCCACAATCTCCAGGGCCGCCTCCTCCACAGTGGTGAGCTGGGCTACTGAGGGTGGCCCTCCTCCTGTCCTCTCCCTCTTATTGTGGACTCTCTTTTCCTGTAATGAGGGACACAAGTGGAGTTTGAGTGAAAATGAAGGAGTGAGTGTAGAAATTCCATAGCATAGATGCTTAGAAGAAGACAAAGATGGAGTGAGGTGCCAAGACCAAGGGCCCTCCCTGTGTGTTGTAAGTTGTTGTCATAGCATCACAGCGATAGGGAGTGTGAGGGCTGCATAGTCGAATAGTTAAGTGAATGTGAATATACAGAGAGAGGGAATGGGTAAGGGTGCAGGGATGTCAGTGTCAAGTGCGATGTGGAGGAAGAGGTTGGCAAAGCTGAGTGCTGGTGAGGAGAGGCGATGGGGATCAGATTGAGGGTGATGGGAAAGTCATACTCACTTTTCCTGTGCGGAGAAGGTCATGAAACCTCTTCCTGCACTGCAGCCAGGTTCTGCGGCACATAGACATTGAGTTGACCTCCTGGGCCACTTGCATCCACACAGCGTTAGTCTGCTGGGGAGGCTTTTTCCTCCCTGAGGAAGGGAAGAGCACGTCCTTATTTGATCTTGCTTCCTCCACCAGAGCTTGCAGGGCAGTGTCATCGAACCATGGAGCACACTTTGGCCTACTGCTGGACATATTTGCTGAATGAAGCGATCACAACAATGGCCATAAAGTTTGCAGTCTCCAGAAGAAGCAAGGCTGCTTGCAGGCCTTAAATCCAGCAGCACTGATGACATCATCGGAGGCGACTTTCAGGATAGAAAGACTCATTGGGCCAGGGATTCCCACACACTGGAAATCAAGTGCCCAATTAGGGGAAAATCGCACTTTTTTCCCACTTCACATCGGAGTTGGGTTCCTGACACGAAAAACACCTGACTGGTTCAGCCTCAACTGGATTATTGTTTCCAATTCTGGGCACCGCAGTTTAAGAAGGATGTGACTGCCTTAGAGAGGGTTCAGAAAGGATTTATGAGAATGATTCCAGGGATGAGTGACTTCAGTTACGTGGATAGACTGGAGAAGCTGGGGTTGTTCTCCTTAGAGCACAGAAGGTTGAGAAGAGATTTAATAGAGGTATTCAAAATCATGAGGGGTCCAGACAGAGTAGATAGGGAGAAACTGTTCCCATTGCCGGAAGAGTCGAGAACTAGAGGACACAGATTTAATGTGATTGGCAAAAGAACCAAAGGTGACATGAGGAAAAACCATTTTACGCAGCGTGTGGTTAGGATCTGGAATGCATTGCCTGAAAGGGTGGAGGAGGCAGACTCAATCATGGCATTCAAAAGGGAATTGGATAAGTACCTGATTGAAAAAAAATTGCAGGGCTACAGGGAAAAGGTGGGGGGAGTGGGACTAGCTGAAGTGCTCTTGCAGAGAGCTGGCATGGGCTCCACGGGCCGAATGGCCTCCTTCTGTGCTGTAACCATTCTATGATTCTATGAACAGGATGTGCTCCATGGTTTGGGGTTTAATTGTCTTCCTCATCTTGAACGAGTTGTCAAAAGGAGATTCCAATCAGAGGCAAGCATCTACCAAAAAAAAGGAAAGAGAATAAGAGGGTGATTCAGCCCACTCTTCCACAAGCCTGAGTGGCCATCTCAAGAACAGCATTTACATAGACTTGCAAGTGGGTTGCTGCCTGTAGCCTGGAGGATGCAATGTGTGGCTAAGCAGGGAGTGAGAATGATTAATGTTTTCACCAACATGAGTACAAGAAAGTAATATTTTTTCTGTTACAGGGTTCAGCACACCGCCTCCTTTACTCACTGGTGTGTCCCTTACCACAGACCATGGTAAGCATGTCACTTCAAATGCAACTGAAGGTCAGTCTACAAGTCCCAGATATTAGAAGTTATCTTCTAATCTCTTACATAAAAGTATTTTATATTCATTTGCATAAACTGTGAATAATCTGACCATAGGTGATCAAGGTAGTCAAGGGTAAGCCTTAAAATATGTTCTTACCTAAATGTTTAGGCTTGGAATCTTCAGAAATATCATGGTTTTAAATTAGGTCAAATTATTGTAAATGGATGGGTGGGAAAACTTGTGGTTAACGCTGATAGAAATGTCACGTGATGTTATTTGTTAAGTAGACTCCTCTCTCTGTGACAGTCCAATGAGATAACGTCAGAAAAAGGAAACTGCTTTCTTGGTGGTTGGTTGCTAAGGCTGTCAGTAGCAGTTTCTGCCAATTTAAAGTTGCAGTTTGGAGTTTAGATTCGACAAACTGCAGCCTAACGTCTGGTAATTTGTTCTAATTTGGCTCATTATCAATTGTTCTATTCACATGGGAACACAACCAGCTCCAACTTCCCCACCAAGTCACAGACCATCCTGACTTGGATTTATGAACAGAGACATAGGACTGGATTTTTCAGAGGTCGGGTATGGAGGCGGGCCTGCTGTCAAAATAGCAAAGATTGACAGCGGGTAGGAATCCCACTGTTAACCCACCTCCATGCGAGTCTCCGAGGTGTCGGGTCTGTCAGCGGAGAACTGACCCGACACCAAGCGGCGGTGGAGACAGTTCAGCTCATTAAATAGCTTGTTAACAGCCAAAATAATGGTATTTTGAGGCTTCCTTCCAAATGTACATGCTTCTCCATGGGTTACCCGCTGCTACGGAAACCCGCCAGCTCACCCTGGCATGATTTGAGTCTGCTCTGATGTATCTGATAAGCTGACAACTGCAGAAGTGGTGTAAAGGATGCCATGTTGCAGATGGTCAGTTTCAGAGCACAGAAACTTTTGGTTACTGCATTTGTAAGACATATAGGCCTAGAAATTCAGTGGCCTGCGCCACCAGTTTGCGCCCAAAGAGGGCTTTTGCGCCACTGTGCAAACCTACCGCGATATTTAGCGGGGCGCTAATGGCGGCGTTAGCCATTAGCGCTGCGCCGCCACCGATGACGTCATCGGTGTGCGCAGCGCCCCGCTTTCACCCTGCTGGCCATATTTGGTTGCTGCCGCCTCCCCCGCGCTGGCGGCAAACAGCGACCGGTACACGGGGCCTACCTGTGCCGGTAGTGGGGCGATTTAAGGTGGAGGTGCGGCCGGCCGCTTTTTTGGCGGCCGCCTGCCCGCATCTCCTTCCCCGGCCTCCTACACCCCTCCCCCCCCCCCGTGGCATTGCCGGCTGTTTCCAGAGAGCCTGGCACTTCTCCTTGGTGCCGGGCTCATTTGCCGGCACTCGCGAGCGGGGATCGCGCTGTTGCAGGCACCTCCCCCTTAAGAATTAGAGGAAGGCCTGCAGTACCGCAGGCTGCCGTGCCGCAGCGGGTGGCGCTGCGGCACTTTACACGCCGATATTCAGTTTCAGCGCCCCAAGCGGGGCGCCGAAACCCTTGTTTAGCGGCCGGCTTCAACTTGGGGCGCTGAAACTGAATTTCCCGCTGGCGCAAGTGGCTCCGCGCGCAGCGGTAATTCCGGCGCCCAGGCGAGCTGGGCGCCCCTAACTGAATTTCTAGGCCATAGAGATTTCTTTAGCTTGCAAGTATTTAGAGCCAACTGTATGTCCAGTGCCACCTCATTGGAACAACCTCTTCCACCATTGACAGATCGCTTCTGTCATCTCACCGGCAGATTCAATCTATTGCAGCAACATCTGTGCCCTAGAACCTATCTCACCTTGCTCCTCTGATTCCTTCCACGCTCAGCCCCAACACCAAATTCACCAGGCACACCAGCAGCACCAACAACAACACCAACCTTCTTCACCATCACTTGATGCTGCACAGGACACAGGGGCCCCTGACAGCATTGCTGCCTGGGAGGCCAACGATGGCATCACCATGGCCAGATTTAATTCACTTGATGATGTAAACTTGGCTGCGGCATGAAGCACCAGGTTGACCCGAAGCTATTCCATGCACATTCCTCACTATAGCGGGATGGGGAGGGGTGGGGTAAGTTATATCTCAACATTCACTTGAACTCAGTAAGACACTTCTCAAGGTGCGCACAGATCTGTCCAATAAGGGGCAGTGTTGAAAATATAGATTTCACTGTATGACAACACATTACCAGAAACCTCAAATGGACATTGGCTAAACTGCTCAAATGCCTACTTACCCTTGTGTGTTGTTAGTTGATATGCTTGCAGTTGGATGAGGGTGAGTGTGAGGGGTGGCTAGTTAGATGAAGAAGTAATGTAGATAGAGAGGGATAGGTGGAGGTGCAAGGTAAGTTGGTGTGAGTAAGGATGTGCAGGAGAAGGGTATGGAAGGCAGAGTGATGGGGATGTGTTGAGTGGCACAGCAGGGTGAGTTTGAGTGTGGCTTTGCAGTAATGTTTCCTGATCCACTGAGATCATTGAAAGGTTGGTGCCACTGCAGCCTGGGACTCCTGATGACATCCCTGCTTTTGCCCCCCTGTGCAATGTGCAACCAGGCTGCGTTGGCATCCTGGCGAGCTCTCTTCTGCCCTTGGAAGGGAAGGGAACCTCCCTGCGTGCTGTGACTCCCTCCATAAGCATATGGAGGGAGTCATTGGAGAGCCTGGCTGCAACTGTCCACCTCTGTGCAGTGTTTGCAGCACCTCAATGTTGTAAAACACTGACAGAACAACTGTCAAACTCAACGTAGCTATGGTCCCTTTAAGGAAACCGGCTGATGATGCGTCATCAAATGACGTCATCAGACCCGCTTCCTGTTAATTGGCTAGGAAGCTCGCAGAGCGGGCTTAACATGGCCAATCAAGGGAAGATCACTTTGACAGAGCGGCTGCAGCCAGAAGTGGGACCGGAACCTGCTATCCCGCCACCATCCCGACACCGCTGAGAAAATCCAGCCCATAGAGTACAAAAGCAAGGAAGTTATGCTAAACCTTTGTAAATCAGTGGTTAGGCCACAGGTGGGGTATTTTTTTCGCAATTCAGGGCATTATGCTTTAGGGAAGATTTCTAGGCCTTGGAGAGGATGCAGGGGAGATTTACTAGAATGATACCAGGGATGCGGGACTTCAGTTACGTGGAGAGACTAGAGATGCTGGGATTTTTTTCTCCTTGGAACAGAGAAGGTTAAGGAGAGATTTAATAGAGGTGCTTAAAATGCTGAAGGATTTTGATAGTATAGATAGGGAGAAACCATTTTCACTGGCAGGAGGGTTGGTAACCAGAGGACACAGATTTAAGGCAATTGGCAACAGAGCCAGAGGGGAGATGAGGATTTTTTTTACACAATGAATTGTTATGAATTGGAATGCACCACCTGAAAGTATGGTGGAAGTAGGTTCAATAGAAACTTTTGAAAGGGGAAAATTTTGCAGGGCTATGAGGAAAGAGCAGGGGAGTGGGACTCATAGGATAGCTCTTTCAAAGAAACGACACATGGATGATGGGCCAAATGGCCTCCTTCTGTGCACATACTTTTATAGACATAGAAGATAGGAGCAGGAGTAGGCCATTCGGCCCCTCGAGCCTGCTCCGCCATTCAATGAGATCATGGCTGATCATCCAAATTCAGAACCCTGTCCCTGCTTTCTCCCCATATCCCTTGATCCCTTTAGCTTTAAGAAATATATCTAACTCCTTCTTGAATATATTTAATGAATTGGCCTCAACTGCACTGTGTGGTAGCGAATTCCACAGGTTCACCACTCTCTGGGTGAAGAAATTCCTCCTCATCTCTGTCCTAAATGGCTTACCCCTTATCCTTAGACTGTGACCCCTGGTTCTGGACTCCCCGACCATCGGGAACATCCTTCCAGCATCTAGTCTGTCTAGTCCTGTTAGGATCCCCTCTCATTCTTCTAAACTCCAGCGAGTATAAGCCCAATCGACCCAATCTCTTCTAAACTGCAGCAAGTATAAGCCCAATCGACCCAATCTCTCTTCATATGTCATTCCTGCCATCCCAGATATCAGCCTGGTGAATCTTCGCTGCACTCCTTCCATGGCAAGAACATCCTTCCTCAGATAAGGCGACCAAAACTGCACACAATACTCAAGATGTGGTCTCACCAAGGCCTTGTACAACTGCAGCAAGACATCCTTGTTCCTGTACTCAAACCCTCTCGCTACGAAGGCCAACATACCATTTGCCTTCTTAACCGCTTGCTGCACCTGCATGCTTACCTTCAGCGACTGGTGCACAAGGACACCCAGGTCTCGTTGCACTTCCCCTTCTCCCAATCTATTGCCATTCAGATAATAATCTGCCTTCCTGTTTTTGACACCAAAGTGGATAACCTCGCATTTATCCACATTATATTGTATCTGGCATGCTTTTGCCCAATCACCCAACCTGTCCAAATCATACTGGAGTTTCTCGGCATCCTCCTCACAGCACACACGCCCACACTCCACAAGACATGTATCACTTTAAGCGATCCCTTCACAAAACCTATACATCAATACAGACAAATATCAGAAAAAATATTTGAGCAGGTATTTAATTCTGACAAATGAATTATTTTGGTAGACTGTAGGCCACCATAGATTTAAATATTTAAGTAGTTGCTGAAGTGACTAAGACTGAGTAATATTAATTATATCTACCATGGGTCTTTCGCTAGTGACGATGCCTCCATTCACTGCTGTGACCCATAATAATAAACATGGTAAGCATAACAATTGAAATGAGAACAAAGTCATTGATTGTATTTTTAGCAAAGTTTCCACAGAAAAAGAAAACAAAATTAGATGTTTAACATTACATTTGGTGGAAGCTTTCTTTAATACCAGAAATGTTCCCTGGGAATTAATCTCAAGTAATAATAATTTTATAGGTCACACATGCTAATTACTAGCATGAATTTTAATGGGAGATCAAAACACTGTGAACAGGCTGAAGTATCGAAGGACAGAGGGATGAAAGTTGAAATTATTTCATACAGATGCTGCCTGACCTGAGTATTTCCAGCATTTTCTGCTTTTATTTCATACAGATGACAACTGACCATTCTTGTGAAACAGAGCTGTGGAATGCTTTTCGAGAAAGGACAACCTAAAGTTGTATGGTGGCCTTGCCAATGAGTTAATATAGCGCTAATGTCACTTATATTCATGTGCCCTCGTGATACATCCCAGTACTTGACTAACTGCATTGAAAAATAGGCTCACATTAACTAGATAGGCTCAGTTGAAGGATCAGTACACTGTGGCTCTGTGGAATGTATTATGTCCGTGTATAATTGAGACACGGACTGCAGGAGTTGATTATAACAAGTCTTTACTGAATGGAGACAACCTGGAACCTGAAACTACAGAAGCCTGCTAGGGCCTTTTATACAGGGGTGGTCACTGCCGGTACTGCAGTCTGAGACCAGTTATTCCCTTAAAGTTACATACACAACAATTCCTCCCCTTTTAGATAAACAGTACATAACATTCATTTAACAACTAAATAATAACTAATTACAATTACAATTACGGTTGCTAGATACATTGGTTGAAGTTAAGCAATTATAAGTTCAGTCTTTGAGGAGGCTTCCTGATTCTGTCTGGATAATGCCTCTTTGGGATATCAGGTTCTTCTGGCAAGGTTGAGTCGGTATCAATGTCGTTGTTTGGTTCGTCTGCTTCCAATATCACCGATTCTGCGGTAGATGCAATTGGTACTTCGGTTTTATCGTCAGGTGTATCAGATCGTGGTGTGGAGTTGACGTTTTGCAGTGACTCTAGAATCTGGTCAGCATGATGTCTTACAATGCTCTCCCCAACGTCCACGGTATACATTAGGGGTCCTTGCCGTGTACAGATCATTCCTGGCTGCCATTCTGTGTGGTAGTCCCGGGCCAAAACTGGTTGACCTATCTTAACACTCCTGGTCGGCCATTCATTCATATTCTGAAACTGCTTGTTCTCCACATCTCTTCTGACGTTTGGTTAACCAAATCCAAGCGGCATCGTAGTTTTCGATTGAAGAACATCATGGCTGGAGTTTGGTTGGTAACCGCATGTGTCGCATTCCGGTAGGCAAACAAGAAGTTATCCACCTTGTGTTGTAGGGGTATATCTTCATTACACATTGCCTTGATAGCCTTCTTGAATGTTTGAACAAACCTCTCGGCCAATCCATTAGTGGCTGGATGATATGGGGCGGATGTGTAATGCTTAACACCATTGTTCTTTAAGAACCTCCGGAACTCTTCAGACACAAACTGTGGTCCATTGTCAGAGCAAATCTGTTCAGGCAGCCCATTCCTGACGAATATGGTTCGTGATACTGTGATAGTTTTTTCTGTGGTGGTTGAGGACATTTGTATTACCTCTGGCCACTTTGAATGTGCATCTACCGCAATTAAAAACATCGGCCTAGAAATTGGGTTTTGGCTTAACCAGGGCTTTAGCGCCGGAAATTAGTGCCGGCGCTAAGTCCCCTGCGCGCGCCAAAAATTCAGTGGCGCCGCGCCCAAACGGCTGCCGGCGCTACTGAAGGGTCTTAGCGCCTGGAAAAGGGCGCTAACTGCCGTTTCGCGCCAGAATTCCGGCGCTGCGGCACCCGATGCGGTGCGGCAGGCTGGGGAAGTGCAGGCCTCCTCCTTCCGTTAAGGAGGAGCTGCCTGCACCCGGCCGCGGCCCGCGCAAATCTGCTTAAAAATGAGCCCGGCACCTCGGACAAGTGCCGGGCTTGCATCTGTTCCGGGGGGGTGGGGGGGGGAGAAGTCCGGGGAGGGAGCTGCGGGCAGGCGGCCGGCGGGAAAGTGGCCGGCCGCCGCGGGGCCTTTAATGCGCCGGCGCAAACTGGAGTAAGGCACCTCTGACAGAACGTTGCTTGCGGCTGCCACGGGCGAGGCGGCCGCAACTCAATTTCGGAGTTCGGGCGGGTTACCACGGCAACCGGGATGCTGCGCACACCGATGACGTCATCGGTGCCGGCGCAGCGCTACCGGTGCAACGCCGATTTAGGGCCCCAGGGAATTTTTAAACTGGCCATAACCCTGGCGCTAGTCCCTCTAGCGCCTCAAAAGCGGCGCTAAGGCAACTGAATTTCTAGGCCACCGAGTCCATAAAGGGACCAGCAAAATCAATGTGCACCCTTTGCCATGGAGATGAGGGCCACTCCCATGGATGTAGAGGGGCTTGTGGTGGGGCGTTTTGGACCTTCTGGCATCCTGTACAGCTCTTGGTCATCTCTTCGATTTCTCTATCGATTCCCGGCCACCACACAAACGCTCTGGCTAAGTTCTTCATTTTTACCCCTCCCAGATGACCCTCATGAAGCTCATTGAGCACTCTATCCTTCAATTTGGGTGGAATTACTACTCTGGATCCACACATCAAGGTTCCTCTGCACACTGACAGCTGTTCTCTTCTCGGCGAGAATGCTGGCAGCAGTGGTTCGCCATGTGCTGGCCATCCCTTCACCGTTAAATCATAGACCCAGGAGAGTGTCGGGTCATTTTGTGTTTCCTTTTCTATGTTTGCATTCATCGCAGGGAGACATTCGACTATAGTCGAGTGGAATAACTCCACTGGATCCACTGCCAGTTCTTCTTCCACCGTCGGCAACGGTAGGCGCGACAATCCATCAGCATTCCCATGCTGTTTAGTTCCTTTGTACTCGATGTCATATTGGTGAGCCCCTAGGAAAAGGGACCACCTCTGTAGCCGTTGTGCCGTCATTATCGGTACACCCTTCTGAGGGTTGAAAATGGAGACGAGAGGTTGATGATCAGTTAGTAGAGTAAATTTCTGACCGTGCAGGTAGTGATTGAACTTCTTCACCCCCCACACCAGGCTGAGGGCCTCTCTGTCAATCTGGGCGTAGTTACGCTCGGCTGAAGTTAACGAGCGTGACGCAAAAGTTATCGGCCTCTCTGAACCATCAAGGAATTTATGTGACAGTACCGCCCCAATGCCGTAGGGAGACGCATCACACGCCAGTCTTATCGGTAGTGGTGGGTTGTACTGAGCCAATACTTCTCTTGAAGTGATTAGGTCCTTACTCTTCTGAAACGCCCGCTTGCATTCATCGCTCCATTTCCATGCTACTCCCGTTCATAGTAGGGCGTTCAGTGGATGCAGAATTGTGGACAAATTCGGCAAAATCTTATGGTAGTAATTCACCAATCCGAGGAATGACCTCAGTTGCGACACATTTTCAGGCGCTGGAGCCTTAACAACCGCTTCAATTTTGTCAGGGGACTTATGCAACCCCTCTTCATCAATCACGTGGCCACAATACGATATCTGTTTCTTAAAAAACTCGCACTTGGGGTAATTGGCTCGTAGCCCATATTCACGTAGTCTAGTGAGCACCTGCTCTAGGTTGGCAAGGTGTTCACTGTCATCTTCACCTGTCACTAGGATGTCGTCCAAGTAACACTGAGTCCCCAGAATCCCTTGCAGGACTTGTTCCATCACTCTTTGCCATATCGCCGGAGCTGATGCTACTCCGAATACCAGTCGATTATACTGGTAAAGACCCTTGTGAGTGTTTATCGTGAGATACTTCCTAGAGGATTCTTCAACCTCCATTTGCAAATATGCTTGTGCTCGGTCAATTTTTGTAAAACGCTTCCCTCCAGATAGTGAGGCGAAGATATCTTCTATCCTTGGAAGAGGATATTGTACTGTGTGAAGGACTGGGTTCACTGTCACCTTGAAGTCCCCACAGATGCGAACCTTCCTTGGCTCCTCAGACTTATTGTTTAATGTTTTTTTCATGACAGGAACGATGGGTGTCGCCCACTCACTCCAGTCTACCTTAGATAGCATGCCTGCATTCTCCAGATTCTCCAGCTCTGCCTCGACGGCTGGGCAAATTGCATATGGTACCGGTCTTGCTTTGAAAAACTTGGGAATTGCATTCTCCTCTATTTTTATCGAGGCGGTTACGCCTTTAAGAGTGCCCAGTTCTTTTTGAAATACCTCTTTGGCGTCAGCTAAGATTGTTGACAATCGTCCAGGAGTGACGTCGTCATCCTTTTTACCAGCCACCGTCAGTGCCTGAATGGAGTGCCAGTCTAAACTTATCTTTCTGATCCATTCACGTCCCAATAACGGTGGTCCACCATCTTGCAGAATGTAGAGATACAATTTCCGTATTTTCTTGCCGTTGTATTCGACAGGTACCCTTATTTTTCCTCTGGGGTATACTTTTTGCCCCGTATACGTCCTCAAGACAATGGATGTCTCTCTCAAGTGTATGTGTGAGAATAGCCGCTCGTAGTCTCGTCGATTCATGACGGTTAGAGCTGATCCTGTATCCAATTCCATTTTGACTTGGGACCCTGCTATCGTGAGGGTGACCCAAATGGTTCGGTGATCCTCTTTTGCGATTACGTTGTGAAGTTTGAGACAGCTTAGTCTCTTGTTCCCAGATTCACTATCGCTCATCTGGTCTTTGGAACTACTGTCCGTCATCTTTTGTACTTTCCTGTACGGTTCCTTAGTAGCCTTTTTGTTGTCATTGGTCTTCTTCCCAGACCTGCAAACTCGTGCAATGTGTCCCATCTTTCCGCATTGCCTGCATATTTTGTCCTTGGACCAGCAGTCCTTCTAGTCATGGTTTGTTCTGCCGCAGTGATAACATTTTACAAATCCCCGTGACATTTCGTGGGTGCCGTATTCCTGTGGCTTTTGTTGTATTTCCGCAGCTCCCCTTGCTGCTGCTTCGTACGATACTGCCACGCTGAAAGCCTTATCTAGCGTCAGCTCTTTCTCTGAGAGTAACCTCTTCTGGGTTCCTTCACTCAGGAGTCCACAGACAAATTTGTCTCGTAAGGTATCTGCCAGTCCTGCTCCGAACTGGCAGTGCTTTGATAGCTTGCGTAATTCCGTAAGGTAATCAGCATTGCTCTCATTTTTATGCTGATTTTTCCTGTGGAATTTAAATCTTTCTGCTATCAGCAGCGGTGTAGGATTTAGGTGTTCCTGTAGGATAGCAACAATTTTGTTAAAACTCTTCGCCTTCGGTTTGGCTGGAGTAATCAGGTCCCGCAATAGGCTGTACGTTCTTGCGCCCATTAAATTTAGCAATACCGATGCCTTTTTCTCATCGGCTATTTCGTTTGCCTTGCAAAATACCTCAACTCTTTCCACATACGTGGTCCAGTCTTCTATTGCATTATCGAAGGCAGTGATATCGCCAGTCTTTGACATCTTGAAAATCTAAGATGGCGCCTCCCGCGCTTTTCCTTCTTCCCCGCCGAGTTAAGATGGCGCCTCCCGCGCTTTTCCTTCTTCCCCGCCGAGTTAAGATGGCGCCTCCCGCGCTTTCCCACCGCTGCTGTCAACGCTGTTGCTGGCGATTATATTTATTGAACTATCCTGTAATGGCGACGCCCTATGGTCTTCGCGCCTCTCCGATCGCTGCTGCCAACGCCGCTCTCCGCGGTATTTTATTTTTCTATCGCGCTTCAATATTTGCTCCGTTAATTGAAGAACCGTTCCCGTCGTGGAGCGGACCCTCTGGGACACTTCCCTCCCTCTTCTTAGGTCCGAATGCTGCCCGGCTTCGAAGCACCGCCGCGCCCTGAGTGCTCCACCCTCTCTCTCTCCCTTTGCTTCCCGACTCGCTGCCCGGCCCCGTTGCAGAGCCACCCGATCGAGCTCTAACCCGCTGCAGCCCAGGAAGGATCAGTGCACTACCTGCCACCAGCCCGATTAGCTGGGAAACCACAGACTGGAGAACCAAGCCTGGCTCTCGACAGTCTCTCCTGCAATTTTTTCAATTCGATGATTTGGAGGGTGGTTGCTCACGGTCGACGCCCATTTCTCGAGTTTCTTTGGATCATTTTTTTTTTCTTTCTTCTGGCTCCGACCTTCAATAACGTCGTCTGAGGTGCTGCCGAGTTGCAGGTAAGTTCGTTTCTTACTCGTCGCCAGTATTATGTCCGTGTATAATTGAGACACGGACTGCAGGAGTTGATTATAACAAGTCTTTACTGAATGGAGACAACCTGGAAACTGAAACTACAGAAGCCTGCTAGGGCCTTTTATACAGGGGTGGTCACTGCCGGTACTGCAGTCTGAGACCAGTTATTCCCTTAAAGGTACATACACAACAGAATGGTTCTAAATAATCCTGTCAAATGAAAGATATGTCTGCAGAAGCTGTCCCATCCAATCCAGCCATTGATTGCAATTGCCAATTGAGATAAGAAGCTGGTGAGCTGTTTCCCCAGGTCCAGAGATGCTTCATCGCTGTGTGGATGGGGAGATGGCAAATGAACTAGCTTTCTGGATAAGACGCATTTTAACCTCAACATTTTTTTGTTCTGTTTCTTTCAGGTAACAAGCTTCCGTCTTACACTAACTCACTGCCCACCTCACCAACTAAGCGAAATTTAGCTCAAACTCCACTTTCAACTGTAAGCAATTTCCTTTTCTCAGAAATGATTTGTGTGTAAAGTTTTTTTTATTCGATTATGGGATCTGGGCGTCGCTGGTGAGGCCAGCATTTATTGCCCATCCCTAATTGCCCTTGAGAAGGTGGTGGTGAGCCACCTACTTGAACCGCTGCAGTCCGTGTGGTTAAGGTACTCCCACAGTACTGTTATGTAGGGAGTTCCAGGATTTTGACCCAGCGACGATGAAGGATCAGCAATATACTTCTAATTCAGGATAGTGTGTAACTTGGAGGGGAACTTGGAGGTGGTGGTGTTCCCATGCACCTGCTGCCCTTGTCCTTCTAGGTGGAAGAAATCACGGGTTTGGGAGGTGCTGCCGAAGAAGTCTTGGCGAGTTGCTGCAGTGCATCTTGTAGATGGTGCACACTTCAGCCATGGTATGCCGGTGGTGGAGGGAGTGAATGTTTAAGGTGGTGGATGGGGTGCCAATCAAGCGTCCTGCTTTGTCCTGGATGGTGTCGAGCTTCTTGAGTGTTGTTGGAGCTGCACTCATCCAGGCAAGTGGAGAGTATTCCATCACACTCCTTACTTTTGCCTTGTAGATGGTGGAAAGGCTTTGGGGAGTCAGGAGGTGAGACACTTGCCGCAGAATACCTAACCTCTGACCTGCTATTGTTGGCACAATATTTATGTGGCTGGTTTAGTTAACTCTCTGGTCAATGGTGACCCCCAGAATGTTGATAGTGGGGGATTTGGCGATGGTCATGCCATTGAATGTCAAGGGGCAGTGGTTAGACTCTCGCTTGTTGGAGATAGTCATTGCCTGGCACTTTTGTGGCGTGAATGTTACCTGCCACTTATCAGCGCAAGCCTGAACATCGTCTTGGTCTTGTTGCATGCGGGCATAGACTGCTTCATTATCTGAGGAGTTGTGAATGGCGCTGAACATTGTGCAGTCATCAGTGAACATCCCCATTTCTGACCTTGTGTTGGAGGGAAGGTCATTGATGAAGCAGCTGAAGATGGTTGGGCCTAGGACACTGCCCTGAGGAATTCCTGCAGCAAAGTCCTGGGTCTGTGATGATTGACCTTCAACCACCACAATCATCTTCCTTTGTGCTAGGTATGACTCCAGCCAGTGGAGAGTTTCTCCCCCCATTCCCATTGACTTCAGTTTTACTAGGGCTCCTTGATGCCACACTCTGTCAAATGCTGGCTTGACGTCAAGGGCAGTCACTCTCACCTCGCCTCTGGAATTCGGGAGGTCATGTGCCGAGTGGTGTTGGCGGAAGCCAAACTGGGCATCAGTTATTAAGGACTCAGTACATGTGCTTCAATTGCCTTTATATTTACATGTTACTGGTATATCTCTGTCTCATTGCTGATGGGAAGTCAGAGAATACAATTTTATAAGGGAGTGGAAATGGAGTGGTCCTGGTGATGGTAAGTAAGAGGCTGGGGTGTTTAGGAGTGAGTGTTGGTTATGCGATGCTTTGGGGGATCATGGGGGAGTCGTTTAAGGGAACATGGAATTGAGATGTATTGTGGGTTATTGAGCAGTTTTGGGAAAGTAGGGAGTTTTGATGAAGGAAAGAACTGAGGATTTGGGGGTAGGGTATTTGACGTAGAGTACTGAATACTGAATGGAGCTGGAGCTGCAATGAGCAGTTGTGCATGAAAGTATTAGTGAGTATTAGTGTGGATTGGTGATTATTTGAGGGATCGGAATAGTCTGTAATCAACTGGGAAAAATTTGGATTCTATTCGCTTAAGGACAGATTATTAAATCAATTTTCTGGATTCCATTCGCTTAGTGAAGTGGAGACAAAATAATTTTGGGGCAGGGAAAAAACATGGAAGGCAGAGAATGGAAAAAAACAGGGAGGCCAAGAAAGGGAATGAGGCTGGGGAGGCCAGGTGCTGAAGGAAAAGGGCGGGAGGACAGACCTGGCATCAGAAATGTCTGTGCAACGGAAGGCTGAAAAGGTGAAGAATAAAAAGAATGAAGTGGGGAAAATGTATTTATAAATGCTGAAAAATATATATGCAACTAAAAATTTAAAGAAGGTGGAAAAAGGAAAGTACTTACCTGTAAGCAAATTACAAAAACCAAATGGCAATGAAGCTGTGAGAAAGTGTTTAGAAATTTGATGTGAAGCCAACTAGTCGGCAAATGATGGAATCATGTCATAGAATCATAGAATAGTACAGCACAGAAGGAGGTCATTTGGCCCAATGTGTCTGTGCTGGCTCTTTTGAAGAGCAATCCAGTTGGTCTCTCTCCACTGGGTGTAATGCAGAGAAGAGACACACGGCTGATCCCTAGTGTGAGGAGTCTGAGTTATGAGCAAAGACTGGAGAAACCTGGGCTTTTCAGCCATGAAATGAAGCATCTGAGACGTGACCTTCTGGAGGTATGTTAGATGGCAAATGGTATGGGAAAGGTAAACCCAGAACATTATTACAAATTAAATTGTGTGAGTAGAATAAGGAGCCATAGGTTCAAACTAGTAAAAGGTAAATTTAAGACTGATATCAGGACGTTCTTCTTCACACAGAGTGACCAACACTTGGAATGGTCTCCCAGATAGAGTAGTGTAGGCATAAACAGAGGAATCATTTAAGAACCAAGTGGACAATGCAATGGGGGGACTT
Organism: Somniosus microcephalus; assembly: GCF_052327205.1. NCBI lineage: Eukaryota > Metazoa > Chordata > Chondrichthyes > Squaliformes > Somniosidae > Somniosus > Somniosus microcephalus. The sequence goes on along the minus strand of NC_140994.1, from coordinate 189,654,520 downwards.
TCTGGATGGACGAGCTGAAAAGGTCCAAATAGCCTTCCTCATCGGTAATTATTCTGCAATATTGTGATGACTTTGCCAATGGTAATTTCCAACCTTAAATATTAGAAGATGATTATTTCCCAAATTTAGATTTTGCTAGCTCAGAAAATAACACAGCCATTCAAGGAGTACAGCCAAATGTCTGTTTCAAGAGAAAATTGTAACAGACATCCTGCCCATCTCATTCAAGGCAGTTCCCCTCCAGCCTTTGCAACATCTACATTTAACTGCCCTTAAACATTTTAATGCTTCGTTTATCTTGGACATTGCAAAGTTTTTGACAGGATGTGGCACCTTGCATTTCTCAATATGTTATCTTGTTTGATCATTTCTGCAAAACTATGTTGACGGCTATTTATTTTCCACTATTTGGGCTGTTGTTTCGTCATTGACGGCTCATCCCCTGACTCTTTTTCTTTTAACTCATGGGTCTCAGTCCTTTTTATCCCATTTTTAGAAGCAAGGATGGGTGGGTGCTCGGAGGTGGTGGTTTGTAGCATAAGAACAGACTCTATATTGTCCTAGACTTCCAGAATGGTCTGCGAGTGATAAGTTGATTTGACTTTAGAGAGGATGAGGGAATAGTTTTTTAGGTGGTTGAGCCAGATGTGATGATTGATGACCAGGGCAGTCACATGACAAGTAAGCTGAGCCCACGACCCATGGATTTGAAAATGCAAGGGTGTGTGTTGTACCAGTGGTAGCAGTGGGAGTGGGAGACTGAAGACTCCAGCAGGGATGAGAGCATTGAAAGTGGAAGTAAGGGAGCTGTTGAGTAGATCAATCAACATTACATGGATGGAGGGCCAGACAAGAGGGAGTTAGAAGCTAAAGAGGATGTTGGAGAGAGATCTTGAGGGTAGTCTTTTCTGGGGCAGGCAGGAGCATGTGGTTAGCAAAGAAACAAAAAAGTGGTCATAAATGGCTGTGTCAGTGACAGATTCCTCAGGGATGGGAAGACCACACATAATGGCCAGGATGAATGATTGCTTGCGGATATGTTTGAGCAAAATGATGTGCTAGGTGAGAGTGAGTGTAGACAGGCGTGCGGAGAAGTAAGAGAAAGGGGTCGACGAATTTAGGTGTAGGTTAAAATCACCAAGGATGAGGGGTCACTCTGTAATACGAAGTGTGAACGGGGAAATTGAAGAATAAAGTCCTGACTGAGCTGAGAGATGAGTGACTAAGATTTGCATTTTCCAACGTTATCTTGTCCAAGGTTATTTGGAAAAATGTGGGAAGCGAGGCTGATGAAGCTTGCTGCCACATTCTACCCTCACTTTTATTTTCCTTCTCCCTCTACTCTAGCTGGGAATGCTGTTGCCCCCCACCCGCCTTCCCTACTTGTGGCCATGTAAATGAAGGCAAGATGTGGGGCCTATCAGCTATCCCGTTTCCCTGCCTTCTGCTGCTGATCCCACTGACAGGGGAGGGATGATGCCAGTTACTGGGCCAGCTGTGGAAGGCCCACAATTCCCCTATTGGATGGGGAAGATCCATCAAGGACACCTCTCCCTCCCCTCAGGTCTCACCAAATCACCCTTTAAGGCTTTAGCTCAGTTTGAGGTCTAAGACAAGAATTGTTTCTCCAATCTTCGGGGCTCTTCGGCCTCCTTTAATGGTCCTTCTCCTCTCTCCGCAGCACCAACTACATTTTCCTGGTATGAAACGGCATGTTGCTGCTGGGGCTGTCACCAGGAACCCACCACGGCATACTTAATGACCCCTGACCCAGGTAACTGGGCCATGGTCCCGGTGGGCAGAAGTCCTGCCCCAACCTTTCTGGGGTGGATTCATTGTAAATCCAGCTTTAAGGTTTTGGGAAAAGATAAGATTGGGATCAGAGAAACCTTATTACATAGAATAGGGTGACCATTCGTCCCCATTTTTCGGGAACAGTCCCCGGATGAGATACTGGGCTAGAAATTCAGTAAGGCCCCGCCAGCTTTGCGCCCAGTTACCGCCCAAAGAGGGCTTCTGCACCAATAGAGGAGTTTGCGCTGATATTCAGCACAGCGGGAATGGCGGCGGTAGCCGGTAGCGCTGCGCCGGCAGCGATGACGTCATCGGTGTGCGCAGTGCCCCGGTTCCGCCCCGATACCGGCCCGACCCCCATATTTAGTTGCGGCCGCCTCTTCCGCAGCGGCCGCAAACAACGTTCTGCAACCGTGGCCGTCCTGCAGCCTTAGTGGCGCTAGTTAAGGTGGAGGTGCGGCCGGCCGCTTTTTCGGCGGCCGCCTGCCCGCACCTCCTTCCCCGGCCTCCTCCACCGCCTCCCCCCGCGGCATTGCCGGCTGCTTTCCGCGAGCCCGGCACTTCTCCGTGGTGCCGGGCTCATTTGCCGGCACTATCAAGCGGCGATCTCCCCATTGCAGGCACCTCCCCATTAAGAGAAGGAGGAGGCCTGCAGTACCGCAGCCTGCCGCTCCGCAGCGGGTGGCGCAGCGGCACTTACAACACTGAAATTCAGTTTCAGCGCCCCAAGCGGGGGCGGGCACACCCTGGAATAGCACCCGGTTCCGACTTGGGGCGTAAAAACTGAATTTCTGACGGTCGCAACTGGCTCCGCGCGCAGCGCTAACTTTTGGGCGCAAGCGAGCTGGCGGGGCCTTACTGAATTTCTAGGCCACTGTGTCTCTGGAGAAACAATGTTCCTGGAAGAGTCCCCGGTTCACAAAACCTGTCCCTGAAGTGTATCCCTGGGCAGTCAGTTTGCGGCTCTAAGGTTAAATTAAACAACAATCTCTACAATGGCCAGAGTGACATGCTGCGCATGCGCAACTGGACGGTCTTTCGGCGCATATGCCGGTTGTTGTTTCTGAGTTGCTCGGCGGACTCTTGCTGCTCGATTTTCGGTGCCGGAAGTGCCTGGGAGCACGGCAACCGGAGCGGGTGAGGGAGAGATCGCAGGGTAGGGTCTGGTCACAGTCAGCATGGGAAGTGGGGGCGGGCTAACCCTAGGGCGGTGTTAGGTGTGACCTCAATCACTTGGTGGGGTGGGGTGGTCAGGTGTCTGAATATGTGACGTCACACCTGCGGTAATTATATGCACATTTGTTCTGCATTTGTAGTGTATATGTGCAACTGTCAAAATATAGGCTGCTAAAAAGTTTGCCTCGCTATGCTGCACAATCTACAGCTTCTGTTCTGGCCAGTTTGCTGTGCTCCCACCCTGTGTGTCCTCAGATTCAGTTTAGAAAATGTGGTCACCCTAAAATAGAAGCAAGATTGGGGCGGCAGAATGTCATGAGTTTCAGATGATCGTGCGATGAGGGGTACTTGATATGGACTCAAACAGTTCTACTCAGTTTGGCTGGTTCATATTAATCTCTAGATGCAAGTGATAACATGGTTCCAAGTCACGATCAATGGTTAATGAATAAGACTTCGTGCTGTAATGATTTGCAAGCTAACATCCATAAACTGATATTTGATTTCCTATTGGAAAGAAAGTTCCTGTTCTCTGATTCTATTTCTCTGTTTCAGGTACCAGAAGTGCTAGTTAACAGCCTGATTTCTCCTATTCTGTTGGCTGCTTGTGTTTCAGTTTTAATCTGCTTCATTACAATCACTGTGCTCCTCTGCCGATGGAAATGTAAGTGCTATGATTTAGTAATCTGTCTTAAGCCCGAAGACACTTTGATAAGGTATTTTTACACAGTGGCTGTTTATTTTTTACATGACGTATGATGTTTTGAGTCTGAAAAGATGTTTTACTTCACCACGATAAATGCAGGTAAGGTAAGACATTTGACGGTTCCAGTTCATCCTTCTATGAAAACGTATGATTGCCCAATACCATTCCCGGTATTGATCAGTCACTGTGTAAAGAAATGCTTCCTGACATCAGTGCAGAGCTAGCCTTTTACCAGCTTGTACCCATATTGCCTTACCCTTCAGTCATAGTTTAACAATAATAACAAAGTTCATTAGACAGCACCTATCTTGTAACGAAACGCCCCAGGATGCTTCATCAATGGACGACGTTTGACACTGAGCAGGAGTTAGAGGAATTAGTGGAGGTGACTGAATACATGGTTAAATAGATTGGTTTTGAGCATGCATTTGAAGGCGGAGAGAGAAGTAGCAAGGCAGATCGGGTTTGAAAAGAATTCCAGAGTACAGAGCCATGATGGCTGAAGGCTCTGCCATTGCTAGTGGAGTGGAGGAATGGGGACATATGGAGGATAGAGTCGGAAGAGCAGAGGGTTTATGCCGGAATGCAGATGTTGCAGAGGTAAGATGGGATGAAACTATGGAGAGATTCATAAATAAAGCTGAGTATTTTGATTTTAATGTGGTGGGGAACCGAAGCCCAGTGGAGGTCAGCAAGGACAGCATGATGGGGAAGAGGGACACGGTATGGGATTGGATGTGGGGGTGAAGCTTTGACGAGTTGAAGTTTATGTAGAGTTACCAATTGTAAGGTCCGGTAGTGGAGGGGTGATTTGATCGAAGTTTTCAAGATATTAAGAGGTACTGATAGGGAAGATAGAGAGAAACTATTTCCGCTGGTTGGGGAGTCTAGGACTCAGGTCATAGTCTAAAAATTAGAGCCTAAAAATTCAGGAGTGAAGTTAGGAAACATCTTACCCAGAATAAGGGAAGTGATTAAGGCACAATCACCCTGCCACTCACATTGTTTTGAAGAAAGAACCGACTCTGCAATTGCATCAACTAACCAATGAAATAATTCCTTATGACTTGCCTATTGACATAAACGAAAGAGCACGGACCCAAAATTCTGAGGGGTTTTTTGGTGCAAAATTGCTGTTGTTCTGGCGTAGGGGACCAGATCTTGGGGAATAAGTCAGATATGCCAGAGTTACTCCCGTTCTAAAATTGTGTGGGCATTGAATGCATCCATTCCCAAAGTGGTCCATTTATGCAAATAGGAGGAGAATGAGTGCAAAAGCTGCTGTGCCAGAAATGTCACCATTTCCTCCATTTCACTTAAGCTTATAGAAAAGAAGGCTAGTTATCTACCTGACTTGTCAAACCTGGAAGTGGTTGAGTTCACAGGCTTTGAATGTCCACAAACATTATCTGAAGTAATTAAAAATATAGTTTTAGGCTGTGCAACTACAGAAGAGTTCTGCAAGCTGCCTTTCAGGCAGGGAATCCTTTTGTTTCCAACCTTCAGTCATTGAGCCCTGACCATGGCGTTCACTATAGGCATTCCCATACAGGCCCTTAAGATGGAGGCAGAACATGAGCAGAAGGAAGAGGAAATGAGAGAGGCAGAGCAAATAGTGTACACCAAATGAGGGACCCTTCCACCCGGTTCTCCAGATCACCCCGCTCCTTCGATGATGCCTCAGAAGAGGTCTGCTCAAGGAAGCAGAGTTTCAGTAAGGAGGTTTTAAAGTAATTCTCTCACATTGCAAAGTGACCTCCAAATATTGGCCTTGAATTTGCTTCGGTCATGATCCCAGTGGTTCCATTAGGATCATGCCACTTACCAGCCCCGGAATCTCACCAGTACAGTCTATAAGTGCCCTTTTGGAAGCTGATGAGCTCAAGAAATGATGAAAGGTCCACAAAATGATAAAGGCAAGAAAGTGGGAAACATGCAGGAGTTCTGAAAAGTGAAAGTTCAAAATTCTGGAAACACACAGTCAGTCCTGACAAGAAAGAAAGCAGCTCCCTATCCATGCCTCCTCACCAAATCTGTGTTCTGACAAAGGTCTACACCAGGAGCCTGAGCCCACCTCCTCTCACCCCAGACACCGACAGACTTGCCACACATCACTAGCATCAGTTGCTCCAAAGAAAATGGGGTTATTGTTTCGGGCTGAATTTATTAAAATCAACATTAAGATGAGGGCCGCTGATTGTCCAGCTCTGCTCATTTAGATATGCAATTCAATCAAAAAAAATTGTGTTTTCCACTGTGTTTTTTTCATTTTTTTTCATTCACTTTCTGGGTTTTATTTGCTGTATTATTGGCATTTGATCATATTGTGAACTCCATCCAGTGGACGAGTTGTTTAATGTTAATATTTTCATTTCTGGCCCTCAGGTCGATATCCACAACCAGCAGCAGCATGCAGTGCCACTGATACATACCGCACTGCCCACTCATAATGGACATGGGAAACTCCTCTTAAAGCTCTTCACAGGAGATGTTTAGCTTTGGTGCTCCCAGTGCATGCGTGTGCCAGGAGCGCCTATCAGGAATCTTGAACCCACAGCCTGTGATTTACCATTGATTGACGTTCCCTCCAACATAAGGTCAGAAATGGGGATGTTTGCTGATGACTGCACAGTGTTCAGCGGCATTCACAACTCTTCAGGTAATGAAGAAGTCCATGCCCGCATGCAACAAGAATGGAACGACGTTCATAATTGCGCTGACAAGTGGCAGGTAACATTCACGCCACAAAAGTGCCAGGCAATGACTATCTCCAACAAGTGAGATTCTAAACATGTCCCCTTGACATTCAATGGCATTACCCCCACCATCCACATCCTGGGGGTTACCATTGACCAGAATATTAACTGGACCATCCACGTAAATACTGTGGCAACAAGAGCAGGTCAGAGGCTAGGTAGTCTGTGGTGAGTGTCTCACCTCCTGACTCCCCAAAGCCTTTCCACCATAAGACACAAGTAAGGAATGTGATGGAATGCTCTCCACCTGCCTGGATGAGTGCAGCTCCAACAACACTCAAGAAGCTCGACACCATCCAGGACAAAGCAGCCCACTTCATTGGTGCCCCATCCACCACCTTAAACATTCACTCCCTCCACCACCGGCGTACCGTGGCTGCAGTATGTACCATCTGCAAGATGCACTGCAGTAACTCCCAAACCCGCAACCTCTTCCAACTAGAAGGACAAGGGCAGCAGGCACATGGGAACACCATCACCTCCAAGTTCCCCTCTGTTGGATCCGTGGTTCAGTGGATATGCTATTATTAAATAATCACACGGATGCTGTACATGAACAATAAACAGGTCTTTACTGGAGGAAGGTAATCTCAAGACTGGGGGTACAGAGGCATGCGCAAAGCTTATATACCGGTGTGGTCACTGCCGGTACTACAGTATACAGGAGCTGTAAAAGTAGTTCTGACTTAAAGGCACATACACTACAATTCCTCCCCTTTTAGATTAGTAGTACCCCTAATATTCAAATAACAATTAACATTTTTACATGTACATTAAACAACAAAAGTCCATTTATAGATTCAGTCTTTGGGGCGGCTTCCTGGCCCTTTCGGGATAGCGCCTTTCCGGAGGTTCTTGTTCTTGGTGCAGAGGCGATTCTGACCCCTTTTCATCGGGTAGTTTATCGGGTTCCACTGCTACTGGGTCTGAAGTAGATGCTACCGGTATGTCGGGTTCATCCCCAGGTACTCGAGACACGGGGTTGACGCGTTCCTGTGACGCTAAGATCTGATCGACGTGGCGTCTCACAATGTTCTCCCCGACATCCACTGTGTACATTAATGGCCCCTGCCTTGTACATATTGTTCCGGGTTGCCACTTCTCTGTTCGATAGTCACGGGCCAAGACTGGTTGCCCTACATTGAAGCTCCTTGTCGGCTTCTCATTGATGTGCTGGAATTGTTTGTGTTCAACATTTCTTCGCACATTTGGTCTGAGCAAGTCCAGACGAGATCTCAACCTTCGGTTAAAGAACATCATGGCCGGGGTCTGGTTGGTAACTGCATGTGTCGCGTTTCAGTAGGCTAATAAGAAATTGTCCATCTTATGCTGTAGTGGAATTTCATCGTCGCACATGGCCTTTATCGCCTTCTTAAAGGTTTGTATGAACCTCTCAGCCAATCCATTTGTGGCTGGATGATACGGGGCGGATGTGTGATGCCTTACCCCATTCCTTCTCATAAATTTTTGGAACTCATCGGACACAAACTGTGGTCCATTATCAGAGCAAATCTGCTCTGGCAAACCGTTTCTGGCAAATATGGTCCGTAGGACTGCAATCGTTTTCTCTGTAGTGGTTGAAGACATTTTTATCACCTCAGGCCACTTTGAATGAGCATCCAGTGCTATTAAGAACATTGAGTCCATGAATGGACCAGCGAAATCAATATGCACCCGTTGCCATGGAGAGGAGGGCCACTCCCATGGGTGTAGAGGGGCATGTGGTGGTGCATTTTGGACCTTCTGGCATCCTAAGCAGCTCTTAGTTAGGTCTTTGATTTGTTGATCGATTCCCGGCCACCACACATAAGCCCTAGCAAGGCTTTTCATTTTCACTCCCCCCAGATGACCTTCATGTAGCTCATTTAGCACTCTCTCCCTTAACTTGGGTGGAATCACCACTCTGGATCCACACATCACTGTCCCCTGGCATACTGACAGCTGTTCTCTTCTGGATGAGAATGCTGGCAACAGTGAGTCGCCATGTGTTGGCCATCCCCTCACCGTCAATTCATATACCCGCGACAGCGTCGGATCATTGTGGGCCTCCTTCTCTATATCTGCATTTGTTACTGGCAATTGTTCAATTATTGACGAATAAAATATCTCGATAGGGTCCACTGCTGGTGCTTCCTCCACAGTAGGCAGTGGCAGGCGCGATAGCCCATCAGCGTTCCCATGCTGTTTCGTGCCTTTATATTCTATTTCATATTGATTCGCCCCTAGAAACAGGGACCATCTTTGTAACTGCTGTGCAGTCATCACTGGAACGCCCTTCTTAGGATTAAAGATGGAGACAAGTGGTTGGTGGACAGTCAGCAAGGTGAACTTCTGCCCATGCAGATAGTGGTTGAATTTTTTTACTCCCCATACTAGGCTGAGGGCCTCCCTGTCAATCTGGGCGTAGTTGCGCTCGGCTGAGGTTAGTGACAGAGACGCAAAGGCTACTGGCCTTTCCAACCCGTCTGGGAATTTGTGCGACAGCACCGCTCCAATACCATAGGGTGATGCATCACATGCCAAACAAATTGGTAGTGCTGGGTTGAAATGGGCCAACACCTCTTTTGATGTGATCAATTCTTTACACTTCTGGAAAGCTCATCTACGTTCGTCACCCCACTTCCATGGTACCCCTGTTTGCAGTAGGGTGTTCAGTGGGTGTAATACCGTTGACAAATTTGGTAAGAACTTGTGGTAGTAGTTTACCAGCCCGAGGAACGACCTCAGTTGTGACACATTTTCCGGTGCTGGAGCCTTGACTACTGCCTCAATCTTGACGTGGCCACAATACAAGATCTGTTTCTGGAAAAACTCACACTTGTGCCAATTAGCTCGTAGCCCATACTCCTTTAATCTGGTGAGCACCTTCTCCAAGTTGGCGAGGTGATCACCGTCATTTTCGCCCGTGACCAAGATGTCGTCCAAATAACACTGGGTCCCAGGAATCCCTTGCAGGACCTGATCCATCGACCTTTGCCAGATAGCCGGAGCCGAGGCTACTCCAAACACCAGCCGGTTGTATTGATAGAGACCTTTATGAGTGTTGATCGTAAGGTAATGTTTCGAAGCTTCTTCTACCTCCATTTGCAAGTACGCCTGGGCTAGATCAATTTTGGTGAAGCGTTTACCTCCAGATAGCGAGGCGAAAATATCCTCAATTCGTGGAAGCGGATATTGCACCGTGTGAAGGACTGGGTTCACTGTCATCTTAAAATCCCCACAGATGCGGACCTTCTTTGGTTCCCCAGGCGTATTACTCAACGACCTCTTCACTACAGGAATGATGGATGTAGCCCACTCGCTCCAGTCCACTTTGGACAGTACTCCTGAACGTTCCAACCCTTCCAGCTCTGCTTCAACAGCTGGTCTGATCACATAAGGTACTGGTCTGGCCTTCAGAAACTTTGGGCTTGCATTTTCCTCTATTTTAATCGTTGCTGTTATTAGTGTTCCTAGTCCCTACTGGGACACTTCTTTTGCGTCAGTTAGCATTTTTGATAGTCGTCCAGGTGTGACGTCGTCATCCTTTTTGGCCTCAACCTTCAGTGTCTGTATGGAATGTCAATCTAATTGTATCTTCCGGATCCAGTCACGTCCTAGCAGTGGTGGTCCTCCATTTGGCAATACATATATATCCATTTTAGGTATTTCCTGGCCTTTATATGCCACTTTCACCCTTATTTTTCCTTTGGGGTAGACTTTTTGCCCCGTATACATCTTCAAGACAATCTCTGTAGCTTTCAAGGGTATGTGTGAAAATAGCCGCTTGTAGTCTCTTTGATTTATGACTGTTAGAGCTGACCCTGTGTCCAATTCCATTTTCACTTGAACTCCGTCTATCTTGAGTGTAACCCAGATAGTCTGGTGATCCTCCATTTCTGTTACCTTATGTAGTTTCAGACAACCCAGCTCCTTGCTTCCGGAGTCTGTATCACTTTTCTGTTCATCTGAACCACTGTCCATCACCTGGTGTACCTTTTTGTACTTCTCCTGTGGAGATTTCTTACTGTTGGTTTTCTTCCCAGACCTGCAGACTCTTGCTATGTGTCCTGTTTTCCCACACTGTCTGCACACTTGGTCCTTGAACCAACAATCTTTCTGTTGTTCTGCCGCAGCGATAGCACTTCCCTGTTCCATAGGACATTTCATTGGTGCCATATTCTTGCGGTCTCCGTTGTATCTCTGCAGCGCCCCTTGCGGCTGCTTCGTGTGCTACTGCCATACTGAAAGCTTTGTCCAGCGTAAGGTCCTTTTCTGATAGAAGCCGTTTCTGGGTTCCTTCACTTTAGCCCACGCACAAACTTGTCCCTTAACGTATCTGCTAGTCCCACTCCAAACTGGCAGTGTTTCGATAGCTTGCGCAGTTCCATTAGGTTCTCAGCATTGCTTTTGTCTTTGTGTTGGTTCCTTTTATGGAACTTAAATCGTTCTGCTATCAGCAGCGGTGTGGGGTTTAAGTGGTCCTGTAGGATTTCTACTGTGCTTTCAAAATTCTTGTTTACCGGCTACTCTGGGGTTATTAGATTTCGCAGTAACCCATAAGTTTTTGCACCCATGGAATTTAACAGAACCAGTGCTTTATTAGCATCTGGCACTTCATTTGCCCTGCAGTACACCTCAATACGTTCCACATATGTCGCCCAATCTTCGACTTCATTGTCGAACGTAGAGATACTGCCACTCTTCGGCATCCTTGGGTGTGAGTTAACTGTCAAAATGGCGCCTCCCGCGCTTCCCCTTCTTCTCCGCTGGCACAAAATGGCGTCTCCCACGCTTTCCTTCCTTCCTGCACTCGCCCTTCTTCTCCGCTGCGGCTTCTAAAAATGGCGCCTCCCGCGCTCTTCCTTCTTCTCCGCTGCTCAATGGCGTCTCCCTCGCTCCCCTTTCTTCACCCCGCGGACCCTGTTCAGCCCGTAAGCCCTGGCTGTGCTCTGCGCGTTCGTCTTTTTATATTTTTCGACGCCGCTCAGTCTAGAACCCGGCTGTTTCTTTACCCTCTCTCTCTCCGGTTTGTTTTCTTTTTCTCGACGCCGCTCGGTGTTCAACCCCCGGCTGCGCCCTGCGCTCTTCACCCTCTGTCTTACCCCGTCGACGCTGCTCGGCTTTCTCTCCGCCGTCGGTCGGCTCCAGCCGTCGCTGCTCGGGAAGGGTCTGCGCTGGACCTGTCATCGGTCTCTTGCTCGTGGTCGACGCCCGTGTTCCTGGCCTCGACTTTTTTTTTATTTTGCAGGTAGATTCGAATCGACACTCGTCGCCACTGTTGGATCCTTGGTTCAGTGGATATGCTATTATTAAATAATCACACGGATGCTGTACATGAACAATTAACAGGTCTTTACTGGAGGAGGGTAATCTCAAGACTGGGGGTACAGAGGCATGCGCAAAGCTTATATACCAGTGTGGTCACTGCCAGTACTACAGTATACAGGAGCTGTAAAAGTAGTTCTGACTTAAAGGCACATACACTACACCCTCCAAGTCACACACCATCCTGACTTAGAAGTGTATCGCCGATCCTTCGTCGTCACTGGGTCAAAATCCTGGAACTCCCTACCTAACAGCACCGTGGGAGAACCTTCACCACACGAACTGCAGTGGTTCAAGAAGGTGGCTCACCACCACCTTCTCAAGGGCAACTAGGGATGGGCAATAAATGCTGACCTTGCCAACGACATCCCATAAACAAATTAAAAAATATATTAATTCTAATGGTGCACAATTTCCCAATATGCATCAGGACCCAGCAGCTTTAGTTTCTATTGAGTCCTTCAAAAAGAATTATAATATCTGTCGTGAAATTGTAACGTATATTAGTTAATTTAAGAATTTGATTTCCTATAAATAACTGTAGATTTAGATATTTTTGTTCTCTTGTAAAATGATTATTTGAGGAGATTTTCCTGTTCCTGCGTCTAGGTGTATTGGGTCACCTGGGCACAGTGAACAGACAAAAATTGGGCTGTGACAATCACATGCCCCTCCAGCAGTCTGATCAATTTTCCTTTATTTGCAGTATCCTGTTGGTCCAGTACTTCAAGGGACAGGAATAGGAAAATCTGCCTCATTCTCCAAAACCTTTTTGATGTATAATGGCCCAGAAATTCGGGTCTCCACGAATGAGTACGCATGGGGTACTCACCCGTAAGCCCAATGGAAGTGCCAGTTTCCTGCATGCACGGGAAACCGGCACTTCGTTCCCCTGAAAGAAGGGGTTCAGAGGTTGAACGCGTGCACAGGAGAGGCTGCGTGTGCGCATCGAACTTACGTTATTTTTGCAGGTTTTCCCGGGAGGGTAAGTCTCCAGAAGTTACACATATAAAAAGCAGTCGTAAGGCCTTTTTACAAGGTAAGTGGTGAATTAATTAAAATTAAAACATTTTTTCCACAGGTTTATTATTTTTAAATACTTTAAAGAAAGATAAGTTTATTTTTAGCCCCGTTAGAAAATAAAATTATTTATTTCAAAAATTTAAATTATTGTTTAAAATAGTTATTTCATGTAATTTATAGTTTATTTTAAAAATGTGATTTTTTAAAAATGTATTTGAAGATTTAGTGATGTTTTGGGGCTTATAGTATTTATAAGTTTGACAGCCCTTTCTGTCAAACATGAATGAAGCATTCCCTGCTCCGATTGGCTCCCCATGGCCCACGTGATCCCAGGAGATGCATCGAACTAACTGCGCCCCTGGGATACGCAAGCACTGCGCGCCGGCCGTTGGAGCAGGCCCAGGATCGCAATTCCACGGGGGCCCACAGCACAACGGCCGGCGCGCAAGGTAAGTGCAGGTCGGGGGCTTACACCTGTGGGAAGCCCTCGACCCGAATTTCTGGGCCATTATAAAGAGGAACAAATAGAATTTTCTCATTCAGGGGATCGTGTTGAAAGGAACAAATTTCCGCTTACAATTAAGTGCAAGTGGTGGGTGAAGGTCCCCCTGTATCTGACATGGTCTTGAGGCATTTGTCACACTGGTGCCCTGTTTGTTACACTGACAGTAAACTGTCTACTAAAATCAGAAAATGCTGGAAATACTCAGCAGCTCCTGTGAAGTGCCTTGGGACATTTTACTACTTTAAGGTGCGATATAAATAGAGGTTGCTGTTGTAGTAGTAGACTGTGTACACCGTTAGAAATCAGGGGTGTTAAAAATGTATATGGTTTTGCGGATAAAACTGTGATGCGAGTAATGCTGTATTTACATGATTTTATTAGAACTAGAGACATAGGGGGTGATTTTCACTCAGAAGTCGGGAAGGAGGCGGGACTGCAACTTTTGGGGTTTTCTCCCGCCTCCATCAAGATGCGGCCAATCCACGCGAATTTCACTTGATTGACCTTGTTGAGCCCGCCCAGCGGGCTCAGCAGGCCAATTAAGGGCCACCCGGCAACAGGTGACGTCACAGACTGAAATTTCATCTGTCAAGACGTTTTGACAGATGAAATATCAGTGTTTCACAGCTGTTTGAAGCTGTCAAGCACTGACAGTCTAACTTCTAACCTGAGTCCTTCTACACAGACTCAGTTAGAAATCTCTCTGGCACAGAAAGCTGCAGGCTGTCACTTTTGACAGTTCGCAGCCGTTCTGCTTTCTGTGCCGGTTAGATGATGGACTCCCGAAACCTAGAGGAAGGAAGGCTAAAAAGGTAAGTACAATAATTTAAACTTCTTTCCACACTTTAGACACACCAAACACACTTACCTTTGCACTCATGCACCCATCACTCACCTGAACACCGACATCTCGACCCCTCCAAGTCCTTCAACCTAACGGCCCGACTCCTCTAACTTGGCGTTGTTCGGAGCCATCGGGAATCCCACACTTCAAAATTAAAAATAGGGATTAGGCTAAAAGCTGCCTGTTAACTACCTGTTAACAGGCAGTTAATTGTCACTAATCCCCCTTCCCACCTCGGGTAGGCGGGTCCCAGTGCGGGGCGGGTACCCGCCTCCTTTGAAACTTACATGGAGGTGGGTTGGGGGCGGGATGGTGTCGGGACCCTCGAATTCAGGACTTTAACGCCTCCAATCCCGACTCCATGGGTCAGTTAAAATCGAGGCCAGAAAGTCTCTCAGACTAGTCTTAGAGTAATTAGATAGATGCGTAGAATCTGCCTGTGTTTTGGTTCCCTGCGGATGTTATAGCTTTCTGCAGTGTGATGGTCATAAATAATCTTGTTTTCAAGTTAGGATTTGAACCTTGTTTATGTTTCTCTAATTTGACCAACCAAGGCCCAACGTTATATATCTTCCATTACTGCTAATAAGCATATTATAATGCTAAGTTAGGATTTTGACTTTGTATAACAAAATCGCTTTAAAATGCGTAAGTTAACCAGTGCATGAGAATAGAAGATAGCTTGGGAATTTAATGATTCATTCCATGGTACAATTGTCTGATAATGAAATAGTTAGTTTTGCATAGCTAAAGATGCATGAACAGCATGAACATAAATAACTGATAACAAGCAGTTACGAACATCTGATGGCCGAGAATGGCATGTCTGACTCCAAACTAGGGACAAGAGAGATAAGACACGAATTCCAAAGGAAGAACCTTCAGAAAGATTAAACAATAAGACAAATTGAATGAGGTAATTAGACTCCCTTTTGATCCAAGAACCAAGACAAAGAACTTGAGCTGTCATTGGTTAATGAGGTTTTAGAGAAACCTCTATAGGTTAAATGGTCTTATCAATAACTTGGCCTCAAGCCCACCCCTAAAAAGAGAATAAAAGTGACACCCTGAGTGCTTGTCCACACAGGCAGTGGAGGGAGAGTCAAAGAGAAGTTGGGCTGGTCGAACGCTCTGTTGAGAGTGATCCCACGCTTACAAACTCGAAGGCCCTAGAGAGAGAGAGAGAGAGAGGCCAACAGCCAGAGAACTGTTCACGCACGCCAGTCGTCTGTCCGATCGGAACCGGTACCAGTTGCTTGTCACGGTCGTATGTTTTTGCTGTATAACCATCTTAAACTCTGATTAAACACAATATACCCACCATATTGGTTTGCAGTCGATCCTGATTGTTTGAAAGACTAGAGAGAAGCCACTAATTGGCCTAATCTCTGCACACTGACTGTTGTCCCTTTGACATCGGGTTGATGGTACCATTCAGCCAGATTGCTTTTGACTGTCTTGAGTGGCATCATGAAACCAGCTGCCACATTGCCGCTGACAAATTGCCACCGCTTCCTTGCCTCTGCCACATTGCTGCTGCGACCTTGCCTCTGCCACATTGCTGCTGCGACCTTGCCTCTGCCACATTGCTGCTGCGACCTTGCCTCTGCCACATTGCTGCTGCGACCTTGCCGCTGCCACATTGCTGCTGCGACCTTGCCTCTGTCACATTGCTGCTGCGACCTTGCCTCTGTCACATTGCTGCTGCGACCTTGCCTCTGTCACATTGCCGCTGCGATCTTGCCTCTGTCACATTGCTGCTGCCACTGTGGTCTTGTGCCAAACCCCATTTGGAAAAAAAGCAGAAAAATATCGATTGGAAATATTTTTGCAGCACAGAAATTATGGAAATATTACACAACACCCCACATCAATTAACAAACACTGTAGGCTCTGGGACATCCGCACACCAGGAAGTGAATCACTGCAGTATTCGTTCCTGATGATATGAATAAATAGAAGAAAGGTCCTGCAATCTCTATTTATTATCTATATCTATATATATATATATTATATATATAAAAGGATCGATCTGTCTGTCTGTCCTTCCGTCTGTCTGTCCGGCTATACACTCTAAAGTTATAGAGCGTACCTACACGTGCGTTACATCAAAAGAAAGCTTACGATTCCAGAATGGTCATAAGCATATTTACGTTTCGGCAAGACAAAAATTGCGCCCGCGGTATCCAAAAAACGTTCAAAATTCCGCTCATTAGTATAGAGTGACATTAAGGTCGACCAATTGTACGGTCGACCAATCGCTGCGTGGTGGGGGCAGGTTCGTCGCGCGTGCGGGCGGGCCCTCCTAGAGTCGAGCGACAGGACGATTAACCAATCCTACGCTTCGGTGACATGACGGTCGACCAATCGGTGCGTGTGTGGGCGGGCCTTATTGTTCTGAACCGAGGTGAGCGGCCGCCATCTTGATTCCAAACTATTAATTTCTTTTTCCCACTTTCTGCGTGTTTCTTTTCAAATCTACATTTCCAGCAAAAAAAAATTGCTTTTATTAAATTGTTTTAAAAAAAAGAGAATTCATTTGTAAATATTTTCTCTAACCTGATGATTCTTTTTCCTACCTTTCCCCATTTTTCTAAGGCCTCAAAGCCTAGGCCTCAAAGCCTGGGCCTCTCCTGCCCAGCCACGCCCGAGCTAGGTAATTGTCCCACAGCTTGTGGTAAGCTCCTCCCCCCCCTGTAGTGTATGTAACTGTTCTACCTTTAAGAGAACTATTGTATGTAACCGTTCACCTTTAAGAGAACTATTTTAGGTGTGGCACTACTTTATCTTGGCTGCTGTATACTGTAATACCGACGGTGACCACACCGGTATATAAGTGCTGTGTCAGGATTTATTGGGCAGATTCGCCCTGACCTTCGAATAGTAAAGTCCTGTTAAAGTTACTCTTGTAGTCTGTGTATTAATTCGCCATAATACCTACAGACTTTACAGTGGCGACGAGTTCGATCTTACCCTGCGGCAACAATACTTCCGAAGCAGTTAACGAGCGTCGAGAAGAGGCACCCGCCCTCGTTGTTCTGCTGAGAGAAAACTCGAGTCTGCAGAGCAAGGAAGAAGGAAGAATTCAGACACGAAGCCTTCCATCAGCAACAGGCACTGATTGTCCCTTCTGCCACGGTGGTGAGTGAGCCGATCAGCACGAGAAGCAAGTCGGCCACGGTGACTATGAGTAAAGGGAAAATAAAAAAATAAACGGAGGATAAGGGCGGTGAACTCGACCACGGTCGGGGGAAAGGAGCCGGACAGAAGTCGGGCCCAGAGGCGCTGAGACTGGGGCAGCGTGGAGCACGGAAGCCGCGGTACAAGCGGGCTGGGAGACGCAACGGCGTCGTGAGACAGCTAGACCGCGACCGGCGAAAAAGGCCGGGCAGCTACTGAGGCCACGAGGCACTGCGACCGGGATCGTAAGGCGTGGGAAGATATAAAAATAAATAAACCGCGGGGAACTCAGCCGCAGCCGGGGAGGAAAGCACCGGACTGCGAGAGGGCTGGGCGGCGCGATTGGAGTGAAAAAGGCCGGGCAGCGACCGAGGCCACGAAGCGCTGCGACCGGGATCGTAAGGCGCGGGAAGATATAAAAATAAATAAATCACGGAGAACTCAGCCGCAGCCGGGGAGGAAAGCACCGGACTGCGAGCGGGCTGGGAGGCGCGATTGGAAGCCGCTGAGGGAGAGACAGAGCCCGAGTGAGGGAGACTGAGCGAGATCCAGCCAGCGGCTGAAACTGTTCGCCGTCAACGGGTTGTACCCAGCGCCGGTTGCCCTGCCGAGAAAAGGGAACAACAGAGCCCGAGCGAGGGAGACTGAGCGAGATCCAGCCCAGCGGCTGAAACTGCTCACCGTCAACAGGTTGTACCCAGCGCCGGTTGCCCTGCCGAGAAAAGGGAACAAGGAACGCACTGAAGCTGACGCGCAGGCTGCGAACCCCGAAAGCCAGCGGTCGTCGCCCGAGGGAAAAGCTTACCCCTCCCGCCAGGGGAAGAAACGCGGGAAGCCGCCAGTAGGCGGGGAAGACGACAGAAGTGGGAAACCGCCATTTTGAAAGTGGGCGGGGTAAGAAGACAAGCGCGGGAAACCGACATTTTGAAAAAAAAAGTTAAAGAAAAATTTCGTGTTTGTTTCGCAGAAAGATAGTGAGAGATAGTGAAGATGCCTAAGCATGGTAACATCAACAACTTCGATTCCGAGGTGGAAGATTGGGCCATGTACGTAGAACGTATCGAGATATATTGTGAGGCCAATAAGATAGCAGATGATGATAAAGCTCTCACCTTATTAAACGCAATGGGGGCAAAGACATACGGGCTATTGAAGCATCTTCTATCACCAGCTAAACCGGCGGATCAGACTTTCGCTAATATTGTTGCTGTCCTGAAGGATCATTTGAACCCCACACCACTGATGTTGGCGGAACGATTCAAATTCTATGCGAGAACGCAACGGAAAGAGGAAAGCAACGCGGAATACTTGGTCGAACTGCGTAGACTAGCGAAATACTGCCAGTTTGGGGAAAATCTGACAGAGGCATTGAGAGACAAGTTCGTGTGCGGGTTGTCGAAGGAAGGAACACAAAAGCGTCTGCTAGAAGAGAACGATCTCACACTTGATAAGGCTGTCCTTATTGCAGCATCGCACGAAGCCGCAGCGAGAGGCACAGCGGAAATGCAGCTGAAGGCAGCGGTACTCAGTGTGGATCAAATTACTTCGGGTACATCGAAATGTTATCGTTGTGGGAAGACAACACACGACCAGAACCAATGCTGGTTTAAAACCCAGGAATGTAGAAAATGTGGCAAACTTGGTCACATAGCTAAGGTATGCCGGTCAGGAAAGAAGACCAACAACAACAAAAAAAAGTCACCGCAGGAAAAGTACAATAAAGTACACAAGGTGGCTGAGAAGAGTTCAGATGAACAGAATTCGGATTCAGACCCAACCGTTCAGGAACTGGGTAGTCTGAGAATTCACAATGTGAGTAAGGAAGCTGACCTGCAAACTATCTGGGTCATGCTAAAAATAGCCGGAGTCCAAGTGAAAATGGAATTGGACACAGGATCAGCCCTATCAGTCATAAATCGAAGGGATTACAACCGGCTATTCTCACACATACCCTTGAGAGATACCAAGATCGTATTGCAGACATACACGGGGCAGAAAGTATACCCCATGGGAAAGATAAAAGTCAAGGTGAGAGACAGGGGCAAAGAACACCAAGGAATGTATTTATATGTACTACCTGAGGGAGGTCCACCACTTCTGGGAGGGGAGTGGATCTGGGAAATAAACATGGAATGGCACTATTTAAAAGCAATAATGAGTGAGAACTCGGTGAAGACAATCAGCTCAGACTCTGAAACGGATGACGATAAGACCAGCCCAGGTGCGAAAGACAAGTTTAAAATGGACTTGCTGACTAAGGTTGGAAAAACGAAGGAGTGCATAAATGCTTATGCTTCAGAGGAGAACAAAGTTTCAGAACAGAATTCCACTGAACAACAACAACATAGTTTGACAGAGAATTCTGAGTCTGTCCAGTTTACAGATATGCACAATTCTGAGGAACACCGGGCTCGAACTCAACTCCATTTCAAATTACAACAGCAATTAGAATAATTGAGTTGCCGTCTCGAACAAGAGATGAAAGCAATGAAAAAGTTCTGTGACACAGAGTGGGAGAACCTGGAAAGACAACAGAAACAGCTGATGGAGAAAAAGGAGCAGGAGCACACAAACCGTCGGGGCAAGGAGGCCAAACGAATCAAAGCTGATTTGGTTTCAGAAGGTGCGTGCTTTAATCTGGTGGAGCAAGAGGTTCAGCAACTGAAAGCGCTTGTTAGCGGATTGCAGGCAGAAAAGACTGATTTGGTCGCCATGAACTCCGAGCTCCTACTGAAGTTGGGTGCAGCATCACCGGACGATTCAAGTGGGGAAATTCGAATGGTGGAGGCTGCGGATGATGGCGAAGTAGAAACAGCAAAGGAGCCCCAGGGCAAGGTTATAAACAGCCCTGCAGCTACTGGGAAACGTATGAGGTCAGAAGAGTTAACGGTCAGCCAACTCTTTCATATGCTAAAGGACAAGACTCTGAAATGGGAACAAATTGAACAGGAGTTTAAATCTTCAAAGGAGAGGGATTTGGAGCTCCCAAAAGTTATTGAAATAGCTGAGGTTGCAACACAGACTGAGAAGATGGCAGCAGAGCAACCCTTGGATGCCAAAAGTACGCTGACTCACGTCAATGTTGAACAATAGAAGGTTGAAACAGCTGCTGCAGTAGAGGGATTGAATAGTCCGATCAACCAATCTCCGAATGAAGTTGAAGTATTGAAATCACAAATGACGTCATTAGTAAAAGACTTGCAGGAAGCCCAGAAAAAGCTGGATGAAGCTGAACGCCTGAAGAAGTCTCTTCAGGAAAGATGTCTGGATTTGGAACAAAAGCTGGCTAATGTCCAGCTGGGTATGGAGGAAATAGAAGACCCTCTCACTGGCCTAGCTCAAGATGACACCGAATATTACCATGACCTGTTGGACGACATCGAATATTACGATGACCTGTTCTGCCCAGCTTGTGATGAAAACTCCCAAAGTGCAGAAACCTTGAAGAATCACAAAAAGTCTAAGGAACATCGGGAGATGGTGGCGCTACTACGGAAAAAGGAGGACGAGAAGGAGGAACTGTGCATGCAGCTGGCAGCTGACAGTGGAGCCCAGAGAGTCTCCAAGAAGCAGAAAAGGAAAAGACGAAGCAGAAGATGATGATCATCTGGACCATCATCATCACTACTAGATCACGCACGGGGTCCCTTCGAACGGAGCCAAATCAGTTTGGAAGTAGAAAAACTTCCCAAGGTACTCAAGTTTTTACAAGCCAACAAGGCTGGTTCAGAAGGACGGAAGTTCAAGCTGTTAAGTCCAGTGAAGGACTATTGGATGAGTCACTCCAGCAACGTGAACCGACTACACCACAGGGAACTGCTACACCACTGAGGTGTTGTCAGGACCGAGTCAAGAAGCACGGAAGGCGCATCCACCGAGATTGAATCTGTGAACTGTTTTCCGCAGAGACTGAATCTATGAACTGTTTCCCGCAGAGACTGAATCTGTGAACTGTTTCCGCAGAGACTACATCTGTGAACTGTTTTAACATGAAGTTGGATATATGTTATGATGTTATGTTTAATGGGGAATAAGTATGTTGTAAGCTAAAAAGGGAGGATTGTAGTGTATGTAACTGTTCTACCTTTAAGAGAACTATTGTATGTAACCGTTCACCTTTAGAGAACTATTTCAGGTGTGGCACTACTTTATCTTGGCTGCTGTATACTGTAATACTGACGGTGACCACACCGGTATATAAATGCTGTGTCAGGATTTATTGGGCAGATTCGCCCTGACCTTCGAATAGTAAAGTCCTGTTAAAGTTACTCTTGTAGTCTGTGTATTAATTCGCCATAATACCTACAGACTTTACACCCCCGTCTCCCCCGTCACGTTACCCGGGGCAACGGCATCGGCCATGAGGGACACGGGACAGGCACAGGGTGCGCGCACAGCAGGTGACACACAGAGCGCGGGAAGCCAGCAGGTCAGATGCGGCGCCTCTCTCTCTTCCCCGCTCGGCGGTCTTGAAGCCGGCTCGGGCAGGGGAGGGGCGGGGCTCGGAGAGCGGTAAGGGTTACCCCGGCAACCGGGCCCGCCGGCCGTCTCTCACAGCCGCAATCGGCGGTCTTGAAGCCAGCTCGGGAGGGCGGGGCCATGTCAGTGCGTGGGGTGGCACGGAGCTCCATGGAGCCATCGCCGGTGCTGGGCTCGGGTGCTTTGTGGCCTGCAGTCGAACGGCGGCTGCGGAGCTTGAGCTGACCGGGGCGCTGGACTCGGCTGGGCCATGTCAGTGCGGGTGTTTGCCTCGGCCAACGGCATCAGGGTGACGGCCAAGGCCGCCAAAAGCGTCCAAGGGAATGCGTTCATCCAGGTGCCGAGGCCCGGGCCCCGGGGCGGAAAGAGGGATTGGAGCGGGGGATGAGGGCTCGGGCAGGGGAGAGGGAGGGGGGAGAGGGAGAGGGAGGAGGGGAGAGGAGAGGGAAGGGGAGGGAGGGGGTGGGAGGAGAGGGGGAGGAGGGGAGGAAGGAGGGGGGAAGAGGTAGGAGGGGGAGGGGGGAAGAGGTAGGAGGGGGAGGGGGGAAGAGGTAGGAGAGGGAGGAGGGGGGAAGAGGGGGGAGGGAGCCGGGGTTTCATCAATTAGGGGCATTTCCTAATTAAGAAAAAGTCACAGAAACGGATACAGATTTATTGGCATCATTTGAACAACCAGCAAAGATTCAGCATCAAACTATGTCTGAGTTTCTGCTTCACACAGGCGGTCAGAAGCTGCAACGTAAGACTTCAAGCATCACTAACTACACCCTGGATCCCAAATATTAACCAGAATTATATTCAGTGTTAGAAGTATTTTAAATTACATAAAATTTAAATGTGGAACAAGTAACAGTATTTTGAAATTATTAAATCGCAGATTAAAAGCCTTAAGAAAGTGGCTCCTGATTCCTCCGGTCAGAGGGTAGCTGGCTTCATTGTCCTATAACACAGTCATCGCAATATAACCCACGGTCACCGCGGCTGGGCTCTAAGTCCAAGCCCTTCCCCGCGGTCTCAACCGTCCCACCGACCTCACAAAATGGCGGCCGCCCTTCACCCACCGGGCTCTGAGTCCAGCCCCTTCCCTCACTCTCACCTTCCCTCTCTCTGTCTCTCTGTCCTTCCCTCTCTTTCTCTCCTTCCCCCCTCTCTCTCTCTCCTTCCCCCAGTCTCTCTCTCTCTCCGTCCCCCCAGTCTCTCTCTCTCTCTCCTTCCCCCCAGTCTCTCTCTCGCTCGCTCCTTCCCCCCAGTCTCTCTCTCGCTCTCTGCCCCCCAGTCGCTCTCTCTCTTCCCCCCCAGTCGCTCTCTCTCTTCCCCCCCAGTCGCTCTCTCTCTTCCCCCCAGTCGCTCTCTCTCTTCCCCCCCAGTCGCTCTCTCTCTTCCCCCCAGTCGCGCTCTCTCTTCCCCCCAGTCGCTCTCTCTCTCTCTTCCAACAACAACATGCCCTCGAAAAAACCTCGGCACCGCCGGGGCACTCCAGCTAGTCTATATATATAAAGAGTTTGTCTGTTTGTCTGTCTGTTTGTCTGTTTGTCCGGCTATACAATCAAAAGTTATAGAGCGTACCTACACATATGTTATATCAAAAGAAAGCTTATCATTTGGGGAGTCTAATAGGCATATTTACTTTTTGGTCAGACAAAAATTGTTCGGACAGTATACAAAAAAGATTTTAAAAACGGCAACATTCCGCTCATTAACGTTGAGTGACGTGATGGTTGACCAATCGTACAGGGGATTAACCTGATGGTTGACCAATCGTACAGGGGATTAACCTGATGGTTGACCAATCGGTGCGTCACGGGGGGCATTTCATTGCGTGTGTGGGCGGGCCTAATCCTGAGGTGAGTGGCCGCCATCTTGATTCCTAACTATTGATTTATTTTTCCCACTTTCTGTGTGTTTATTTTGAAATATAGATTTCCAGCAAAAAAAAAGTTGGTTTTAAAAGAAAAAAATTCCTTTTGCAAAGGGGACTCGGGCTTTCCCCCCCTCAGCGGTGGATGAGCTGCCTGCAGGCCACAGGCCTCGAAGCCTCGGCCTCTCCTCACCAGCCACGCCCGAGCTAGGCACCGCCCATTCCGCTGGGCCCGCCTCACGCTCGCCGCCATCTTAGTAAAGGCTGGCGGGGCGGGACTGAGCCGAGCGTAGCCATCGCCACCATCTTGGTAAAGGTTGGCAGGGCGGGAGACAGCGTGTGCATGAACGGCAGTGGCAGCCCGGAGCGCGACCTGAGCTAAGGTGAGTCTGGCCGGGCCTCACGCGCTAGGCTGCGCCCCGGCCGGCCCTGAGGCGCTGATCCACACACGGGGGCTTCGGGTCACCGCATCCGGGCTCTGAGGAAAGGGAGAGAGAGAGGGGGAGGGAGGGAAAGAGAGGAAATCAGGGGGAGGGAGAGCAGGGGGGAGGGAGAGCAGAGGGGGGGAGAGAGAGGAGAGGGGGGGAGGGAGAGGAGGGGGGAGGGAGGAGAGGGGGAGGGAGGGAGAGGAGAGGGGAGGGAGAGGGGGGGGGAGGGAGAGAGGGGGAGGAAGAGGGAGGGGGGAGAGAGTGGGAGGGGGAGAGAGTGGGAGGGGGGAGAGAGGGGGAGGAGGGAGAGGAGAGGGGGAGGGAGGAAGAGGAGAGGGGGAGGGAGGGAGAGGAGAGGGGGAGGGAGAGGAGAGGGAGGGAGGGGGAGGAGAGGAGAGGGAGGGAGGGGGAGGAGAGGGGCGGGGAGGGAGAGGAGAGGGGGGAGGGAGGGAGAGCGAATAAAGCAGGGAGAGAGGGGGAGGGGGAAAGACAGGGGGAGGGAGGAGAGAGAGGGTGGAGGGAGGGGAAAGAGTGAGGGGGGTGGTGGGAGAGGGAGGGAGAGCTCGCCGCCTTCCTTCCTTCGCAGAGGGTCCATCAGGCCAGCCGTGAGGTGCTCCTTCCCCCCCTCTCTCTCCAGGCTAATCCCGAACTAAATCCAGCAGTCTCTCTCTCTCTCTTCCCCCTGTCTCTCTCTTCTTCCCCCAGTCTCTCTCTCTCTCCTCCCCCCCCCCCCCCATCTCGCTCTTCCCCCCTGTCCCTCATCTCCCCCCACCCCCGGCTCTTTCTTCTCCCCCCCAGTCCTCTCTCTCTCTCACTCTCCCGTCTCTCTCTCTTCCCCCCAGTCTCTCTCTCTTTCTCTCTCTTCCCCCCAGTCTCTCTCTCTTTCTCTCTCTTGCCCCCAGTCTCTCTCTCTTTCTCTCTCTTCCCCCCCCCAGTCGCTCTCTCCCCCCCAGTCTCTCTCTTCTCCCCCAGTCTCTCTCTCTCTCTCTCTTCCGGGCACTCCAGCTAGTCTTATATATATCTATATATATATAAAACGGTTGGTCTGTCTGTCTTTCTGCCTTTCTGTCTGTCTGTCTTTCTGTCTGTCTGTTTGTCTTTCTGTCTGTTTGTCTTTCTGTCTGTCTGGCTATACAATCAAAAGTTATAGAGCGCACCTGCACATATGTTATATCAAAAGAAAGCTTATCATTAGGGGAGTCTAATAGGCGTATTTACTTTTTGGTCAGACAAAAATTGTTCCGACAGTATACAAAAAAGGTTAAAAAAACGGCAACATTCCGCTCATTAGCGTTGAGTGACGTGATGGTTGACCAATCGTAGATGGGATTAACCTGATGGTTGACCAATCGGTGCATCACGGGGGGCATTTCATTGCGTGTGTGGGCGGGCCTAACCCTTCTGAGCTGAGGTGAGTGGCCGCCATCTTGATTC